>NC_140028.1:58453303-59053303 GCF_963513975.1 Fringilla coelebs
TTTTTGGTCTATCTATAATTTCTCATTTCCTCAAAATAGAGTGGGCAGCAGAAAAGATTTAAATAAAACAAAGCTTTACCAAAAGTTCATAAATATAAATAGAGAGGAAACTTGAGAAAAGGAAAACAAGACCTTCCAACAACAAAAAGGAAGTAAACAAATTTTTCATGTTGGATCCCAATATGCTAGATTTAATATGGAAAAAGAGAGAACTGTGAAATCGAAGTTTAAAATAAAACCAGAGGAAACTTTATTGGCCTGTCTGTATTTTGCCTCATGTCTATTGCATAACAACTGAGAGAGAATGTTTCATCACCACAGTTGCCAGAGCTCTGGAAAACTCAAGGCACGTCAAAATATGCCAGTAAAGTGCTGGTGGAAAAGTGTCTAGCTCACAGAAATCTAATCATAGATTAATATGTGTTGAAAAACTCCTTCAGATGTCATTTAGTCTATCATCCCTGCCATGGGCCAGACAGATATTTTGGAAAAACACTCAAGAGTTTTGTAGGAAAGCCATAAAACAATTGATGTGACAAGGCCCATCCTTGAAGAAAAGCATCCCCTGGTGTAGGGCCATCAGTGGTGCCTGCTGAGATTTTGGAGCTGCAGATGGACGGAGAAGATCAATGCCCTGACTGGGACAGAATGCATGGCCAGTATTTCTTCTGGCTTTTTTCTTGCTTTCCAAATCCTCTTGCCATCAATTCCTCTCTGTTCCTGTCCTTCTTCAACTCCTCTTGGCTTTCTGAATTCATTGGGCAGTTTTTGCATCTCATCCTGCATTCCGAAGCAGAGTTTGTGGTCTTGAGCTTCAAGGAGAGATAATCATCAAGAACCTACAGAAGAAATAGAGTTTATTTGGTATTCCTCCAAGAAATGTAAGAAAAATAATTTCTTCTGAAGTATAAAACTTATTTCACAAATACTAACATTTCTAATTTACAAGATTGGCTGATTGGAAATAAAGGATGGAATTAAAACAAGACTTATGTACACATGGTGTGTGTATTTTTAATCCTTTGTCTGTCTTCTTAAATAAATAGGAAAATTACTAACTTATAGCACCATTGTAGTGCTAAGGATTTATAATTTCCATTCTGTTTGCTAGATTGTGGTGCTATTCAACTATACATGGAATTTATATATTTTTTGAGTTTTTTTTCTTCAGCTCTATGATATGCCTACCTCATTATTGTCCTAGCCTGTAAATGTCCACAAGAACAAAGTATTTCAAGGTATCTTTTTTTATTTCTACTGCAGTCTTAAACTCTATAGTACCCAGTCAAGTATAATTCTCTGAATGCTGAAAATACATACTTGGATTGACAGAAAATAGGTCAGCTGGCTATTTTGGACCAGGTGTCTGTTGTATATCTTGAAAAATACCTTGCTACCTGAAGAATAAGGAATTAAAATCCAAGTTAAGGTAACTTGAGTTACAACCAGAATTAGATGCTGAATGACATCAACATGTTATCATTTGAGTAATATGATAACATGTAATATAATACCTATATCTGAGACGTTAATTCAAAAATTTGCTGTGATGACAGACTAAACTATTGCTTGCAATGATAAACAGCAAATACCAATGTCTCCAAGGAAGATTGGAAAGGATTATTATTTTCTGTATAAATAGTAGCACAGTGAAGAGAACACGGTCAGAGATACCTTATGGTTTAACCCATCCTGAGAACTGCTGAGGAAGAGATAAGGCAGAGCGATGAAACACCTGATGGGTACTCTCAAGAAGTGCAGTAAAAATCTTGGTTACGCCACCACTGCTCCTAGGGATGCCTAGATAGAGAACTGACCCCTTCTTTTCACTCTTTAGCCTTCATACTAACCTCTTCTGCTTTGTCCCACACTGATCAGCTGCTCAGTTTTGAAACTGTTGCTCTAGGACTCACTGGCAAAATGCCACGTACTTCTCCACCACCTCACAGAGCCACAGAACACAAAACAGTCTTACAGATGGTCAGATTCAATCTCACCCAGTTCTGACATGGAAAATTAAGTGACATATTACTAGGACCATGGAAAAATTGTTTACAGGTTGCAATATAAATTATATAATGGTTATCATGAGAAGATAGAAGCTGGTTAGACCAATTGCATTCAACAGTGAGAAATTCAGCTATGACCAATACACAGCCAGGTTATTTTATAGTTTTCAGCTGTAATGAAAATCAAGAACTTTCAGAAAAAAATATTGGAGTGCATGGCTCAGTGGATTGGAGAATTTTTCCAAATACAGTATTCCTATTTCCAAAAAGCCAAGAAGCTAGCTAAATTAAAAAAAAAAATCATAGCAAAGCAAATGAACTTTAATCACAATTTCTCCAAATATATGCTGCTCCATCCATCTCTGATTAAGTTTGCCTTCTACTCTCTCTGTATGGTTATTCAGGGTAAACACTTCCAGAAAGCAATTCAATATATTCTACAAAAACATATTTGAGTAGTCCTCTGACAGCATTTATTTCTCTCCATTCTTAGATGAGAGAGACTAAACAACTTGTTTAAAGTAGATGCCTAATTTAGAACTAGATGATAATTTAGTACAAGCTAAAAACATGTAATATTTACAAAATTTTTGAATGCATTTGAAATTTATTTTTTAAACATGCATATTTTGACAAAGTGACTTTACCATATTTATTGTCAGACTCACTGCCTTTATACAAGGCAAAAAATAAACACAGAAGTACAGGTTTAGGTGGGAAAGGATCTTTGGGAGAGCATCTGGTCCAGTTGCCCTGCTGAAGCAGGACCACTTACACCAGGTTGATGGGACCATGTCCACACTGCTTTTGAATATTTCCAGAAAGGGAACACAATATGTGTTTTACTTCATGCCCACTACTTCCCATCCCTGAACATTGAACAGTGTCTGGGTGTTTTTTACACCCTCCCTTCAGTGGCTTGTTCACATTGGCAAAAGCTCACTGAGATCTCCAGGATGAACCATCGTGGCACTCTCAGCTAAGGAGAGAGATGCCCTTAAATGATCTTAGCGATCCTTTTTCGGTCTCCCTCTTTTGCCTGCTACCTCAGAATTGGATCCAGAATTCCAGGTGTGGCTAAATAAAATGAGTCACTTGAAACTCATAGGAAGCTTTCAATCATACTTGTATGAAGCTACCTATGACAATTTTCAGATGAAAAGACTACCCCTCTCATCTTTTATCAATCTTTCCACCAAAAATCGGGTGATAGTCCAGGACACATCCTACCAGTCCTGTGCTATCTGCTAGGGATGGCTAAAACCTTTGACCATCAAGAAAACTGATTCCTTTCTTCTTTAGAGGAGAAGCTAACGTTGAAACCTGATGTTAGATGATCTGGAGATATGATCTTGACTAGTCTGCATTTTAGTTGGTTTTTTTCCTATCAAAAATTAAACAAAGTTTTCAAAGCAGAAAATATCACAACCCATCTGCTTATTGTACTTGATCTCGTAGTGGCTCCTAAAGGAATTGCTCAGACGTCTGAAGCAAAATAAAACCTATCTAATAAGTGCAGAATAGAAGAGAAAATGACATAAAATTGGCAGTGCCAATTAAGATTAACAGCAGAGGAGGAAGAATTTTAAAATACTCTACTAGACAGAAATTAGGTAATCAAAATTATCCATGTATTATAAACTTCTAAGAAAACAGAAATTTTAGAAGCTTATGCAATTAATAGCAGAATTTATCTCTAAATGGAAAAAATCTTGAGTCAGACAATAATTTTACTGAATAATAAGCAATTTTTTTTAATCAAGTATTGACTATTGAGAGTATACATAATTTATAGTGCTCTCACATTGTAATTGCTTCTGATGTTTCTGCATGCAGGTGCTGAATCACATTATTGACTGTTGTAAAGTCCATTTGTTTTACAATTAAATACTTTGTATAAATCAGCACACACTTACACGTACACATGAAATCACCTGTAAAAACCTAGATGCCATTACTGCAACTTGCTCTTATGACTGTATGTGCTATAAAAGAGGGCAAAGAGTGTCCTTAAAATTTTAGGCTTTGTCTGTTAAAATAGAAAACTAGCAATGAAGGAAATATGTAAATAGTAACAAGATTACAATTAAAACAAGGATAATTTTCAATTAATTTACAAGAGCATTATATAAAAGGGTAGTTGAGGTTCTGCTGTAATGGGTGTCCAGAGAAGAATTTGACATAATGCCATAATTCTTCCTGCAGATTGTAGGGGCAAGAACAAATGCATCCTTGTTTAGCATGAAAGTTATCAACAAGAAATGATAAAGAATTAATCGAGCCATCATTACAGGCAGCAGTAGGCCTGATCTCATGTCAAATTCTACTGGATTCTTAGGACGTACTTGAATCCTTGAACCCAAAAGGAAAACCCAAGTTTTCCTTTTCCAAAAGGAAAACTTTTTGAAAGATGATTGTCTAATAGAAAAACAACTTCAACATCTGAGGTTAGCTTTATGAATCTACAAACTAGTGTCTCAGTTGGTAGCTGTTTGGCATTCAGCTCCTGAAACAAAAAATCAATGTCCAGAATGAAAGTAAAGATAAATATGATGAAGTGCCTTTGTGGTGAAAGAAGGAAGCTCCCCATTTCCTCCTTTCCCACCAGGCTTTGTGCACAAGGAGATTACAACCACTTCTACAAGGGTCCCTGAGACAGGTTTCGTGCTGGCATTTGTGAGTGCTTATTGAGTTGATTTGAGGGTCTTCAGGTGACAAGGGTTACAGTATAGGCAATTACACTCTTTGGAAATCCAGCCCTACACCATGATCCTCTTGTGCTCCTGCTTCAGTGTGCTCCTACAGAGGTGGTGATAAATTCAGAACTCCACTGCCTCTCTGAGAGAGAGTCACATAAGTCTGTCAACAATTACTAAAGCTTTGGGGGGTTTATTTTATGGATATGGGTCTGGAAAAGGTAATACTTTTTTGCTTTCTTGCCTTAGGAGACTAGATACAAATAGAGACAAACAAGTGTTTTAGGCCAGGCTAACCTGAAAACTTACAGTCAGCCTCTACTTCACGCTAACTGCTCTTACCATGCTGAAAAACGGATGGTTTTCCTCTTCTGGGGACTTACTAGGGTGGAAGAGGATAGATGGGGTAAAGAAAAAGGAGGAAAAAAAGGGAAAAAAAAGGATAAAAAAGGGAAGAGGATACCAGAAAAAGTTCAAACCTGTGACAGTAAGGAAAAAAATTATTTTAGAATACAGAAATATACAAAAAGAAAAAGTGCTATAAAAGTCTAGAGGTAACAGTTAACAGGAAGTCAGCTATATTTCACAGACTATGCCAGCAAGAAGAAAAGCAAAAATAACTTTGATATGATTTTAGGTGCAAACAGAGGTTCATCCATCATAGACCAGATATGTATTAAGACCTACCTAAATGCCAGAGTTGTGGCTCTGCCCCATAATGTTGAGCCGTGGGTATCTCAAAATTTACAAAATGTAAAGAATTCAGAATAGAAAAACCCAAACTGAGATTCTATACAATCTGACCTTTGAGGAAAGAATCAAAGTAGGGCAGAAATTTTATATATCCTGCCTTATGTATGTCAGAGAGAGAAAACTTTGAAAAGTATGAATATAAAGCCATGAGAAAAATGACTTAAAGTCATCCAAGGGGGCATAAATACAATAAAAGGGGAACAACAAGGCAATGTATAATTTCCTAGCCTTGAAATACATTCAGCTATAGAGCAGTCCTATAAGGCAGTGGTGGAAAACTCATCGCTCCAGTACCTTCACCCTGTATTCTCTTGTTGCAATAAAAAATTGCAACATCAGAAGTAAAGTACATTCTGTTATTAAAAAGAAAAAAAATATTATGGACAGCACACCTGAACCACATCTTTTAAAATGGACTTGGAAAAAATATTAAGAAAAAATTAGCAGGGAATATTATTTTATTGGCAAAGAGAATGATAGAAGGATTGAATAGAATTATCATTACCAATTTACTTAAAGCCAGCTATGTCCATATTAAAAAAAATCTTACTGAGCAGTATCTTTCACTGAAACATGCTTAGATACTAGGGACAGGTACCTAGAACTTCAATACTTCTAAAAGATCAAAAACTGAGCATAAAGTGAGTTGGGGCAAAAGTGTTTTGTTTTGGTTTTTTTTAATCTTGCTTTAACACCTACAGTGTCAAGTGAAAAAAATTCTTGAAGTAACCATAGTGACAACAAATTTTTAAATATCCCATTGAACAGTTATTTGTGCTCTTCAGGGCTGGAGTGAGGAGAAACTCCCTGGAAAATAGACATTTACCCTTTTAGATCAATCCAGGTAAAGGACTTTTTTGAGTGCCTGAGAAATAATGTAGCAGAATCCAAGCAGTGAGAATAGAAGGAGATGAACAGAAGGTAAACCACTGTGAGGCTACTAAAACAGAGTAATAGCAGTTCAGTCACACTCCATGCATGGCAAGCATGCAAACACAGTCTGATATCACAAAGGCGCTTGATGAAAGAGGTAAATGAGACAGAACAAACAAAAATACTATTTTTGAACAGGCATTTTCCTTTAGCAGCAGCAGAAACAGCTTGTTCTCTCCCCCTCAAAGGAAAATCTCTGCCCTGTACCTTGTTTCAACTTTTAAATTTTTTTTTGCATTTTTTTTTTATATTTGCATCCCATTTGGTGGAGTTCCAAACTGAAATGAAACCCGTTCCAAGCTACCCCATGTGACTACAGATACTTGGTGAGCTGCCTCTCGTTTAACAGCAATGGGAAGCAACAGCCAATACCCCACGGGCCCCAGTCCATAAGGGCCCCTGAGGCAAGAGCTGCTGCTGTTTTTGAATGCAGGTGAACTGCAGTGGATTATTGACTCAGTTTAAGGACAAGTGAGAAGTTCACAGAACTGAGTTCCCAAAAGAAACTTGAAAGTAATAAAGATTATGGCACTTTGATCTCCCCTACCCCCCCACCCAATAAAGGTAGTGACAGACTTTCTTGTATTTATTGGACGTAGAACCAATAGCTGCTAAAGGATGTGAAGAACATGAATACAGGCTTGAATGGAACAGTCTGAAAAATTTCTTCTGCACAGGGAAAAGACTTTGTGCAACATGACCAAACAGTATGATGCATTAAAGCACACAGCTGCATGGAAGCAGAAAGAACATTTCAGGGCAGAGGATAGCTCATGATACATTTTAAACAGAAATATTATGGCTCACATTTTTACCAAGGCTAAGATGAAACTTTGGCAAATATCCTAGTTTTACTGGTCACATTTGTATTGGGGCAAATACAGAACAAGAAATACTGATTAAGAGGATTCTCAGTGGGTATTTACATGTAAAAGTGGTGCTATTTGAAAGTCCTTTATTTGGTACCATCTTTCTCCATCCTTTGTGAATTTACATCTGAGCACAGACATGGAATAATGAGAGACAAAGGATTATAAAGAGCTAATCAAACAAAAAAATCAGCTTGTAGGAAGTAGTACACAAAAAAAAATTTTTTGCTTGCCTCTTTCACAACCCACTGTGTAACTTGGGGCAAGCGTAATCTAATTTGAATTAAAACATCCTTCTTTGCAATGAATGACAACCTAGGGATTACACAAATTTGGCTGTTCCACATTTAATATTAGCATACATGGATATAAATACTGTGCATTTACAGATATAAATTTGAAAGCATCATAGCTTCTTAAAAATTTGTGCTTATCCCCTTCTCTCACTGGTGTGTTTAATCAGATTGACCTGTAATATATAGCATCAGACCATTTCCATTAGGAAACATGTAATATCTTTTCCATTTCATCTAGAACTTAAACTAAGTACTTCCAATCACTGTAACCTGGTTATTATCTGATGAAAGATTTATTGTCTGATAAATTCCTGTGAAAATCATTCCAGATCAGGAATCTAGCAGGAGTTCTGAGAAAACAACCAGGACATGCTTAATACTGACTTTTTTTACAAAAAGTGCTTCATTTTACCTTTTTCAAATTCTTATTTTCCTAACAATGTTTCAATAACTAACAATGCTTCCTAACTGTGTTTCAATATTTACATTTTTTTTGAAGGACAGATTCTTTTTTCATTTTCATTTTTTTATTCATTAGGAACAGATTAAAGTAAAGCTAAGGAATATCTGTGTGTGTTTTACTTTGATGTTACTGGGCCCATCTGCATAAGCACCTTTTAACATTCCTGTTTATTTTGACTATAATTTTTGAAGGAAAGTTAGGACTGAATTTAAAGTAAGATAATAGGAAAATAATTTTTATTTATTAAATAGATTGAAATATATAATTACCAGGAGGACATTTGATTTCTAACATGGGTATCAAACACAGTAATAGACTAAGGACTAGTAACTGCCTTTCACATCCCATGCTATGCTTACCCATGAACACAAGCTTCAAATTCAAAGAAAAAAAGATTTTAAAAGAAATCAAGCAGTAACTCTGCCTAAATCATCAGCAAACTCAACAACTTTGCACTTAAAAGTCCATTCCTAAGCTTACTTTCAGCACCACTTATTCTAAATGAAAATATAAATGTGTTTTATGAGACAGAGTACAACTAGAAGATGTTTCCATATTTTGGTAGGCAAGATTGGTCTCTCATATGGCCAAAACTATTTTGCTTTTTCATGTTCTTTAACAAAGGCTAGAATTCAGACAATCCAAAACATGCATTTACATATTTATATATCAAGAAAAATCTGTGCCAGGTAACAATAAGGCTGAATTATGTGTAAAATATGAACTCATATATCTGCAGTATTAAATTTGATTATGCTGCAAAAACTTCAAACCTGTTCTTACCACAAAGTCTGTTAATGCAATTTTCCCACATTTTACAGATTTTTCAATGATCTACACTTTGCAGGAATTTAAATCATGCTTTTCTTTTACACTGATATATTGCAAAATTTAAGTTCATCAAACTTGCACATACAATCAAGAACGAAAAACTTACATGTCCTGCTATTGCCCCACTGACACATTAGTATTGATTTCAATTTGGAATTCTATAATTAATAATGAATTCTGAAAAAAAAAGTAAAATTTTACCTCCACTCTGATTCAAGACAAGAGATGCTTCTCTGAATAGAAATACATTCTTGAATTATATTTATAGGCATATTTGCTAGCTTTCTGCTAAAAATTTTCTCAAAAAATACTGAGTAAAATTCCCAACTATATTTCAATGTTCAAAATAGGATAGCCCTCTCAAAATCAATAAAGTTCATTCAGCTTGATTCCACTAGAGTAGGATTTACTTTCTTATATTTAGAAAAAAGATATATTCCCATAGAATTTCAGAGCAGAGTTTTCTAGCCTTTGACAGTCCATGAAGACTAATTTTGCAACTAGAAAAAATGGTAAAATTCTCTAATGCAATCCATATCTCTCAGAGTCACCAGCCTTATGTCAGTTTGCAATATAAAATATTCTGAAACTACTGCTAATGGTAGCATTTTCTTGCTGCAGCTAAAAAATGGTAATATTGTAGCAGGAAAAGATGAAATATTATTTACTTTTCCCTTGGCTCATAAAATACCCCAAAATCTTGTTTCAAAAATTCTAGCTTTAATACCTACTGTTTGTGTCTATCAGAGATTATTGCTGGGAGATACTTGGAGCAGATCTGATCAGATGACTCCAGCATAGGCTCTTTCCCAAGAATCTGTTTTCTGCCAATGTCAGATATGGAATACTGAGCTGAATGGACCTTTTCCATCATCTAATATTCCCACATTTTTAAGATGAATGTAAGCCAGAAAGAAAATATATAGAAGCAAGCAAGCAAGCAAACAAATAATATTTCTCAGTTGTTGCCTTTACCTATCCATACATCAGACAGACATTTCCATTTGCAAGAAAATTAATTATTGCTTCCAGTTCTGAATGTGTATGTGTGCATGTCCACATATATTGTGTGTGTATACATAGAATATAGAATACATGTACCAGCATGTAAGCAGCTGGTGGTGATTGCAATTGCAGTCTCACTCTGTATGAAATAGATTTTTTTTTAAATAGAGAATAGCAATATTGTAATTTATTTTCATTTCCTGGCATTCAAAGAGATTAATTAATCCATGTTAATGACACCTACCTGGATGAATTAAATTTCAATTAGACTTTGATTAGAAAGAGATGACTAGAGGGGCTGCCACTAAAAAGGGAATAAAATAACCAGCAAGTTTGCCCTAGAGGACTGTGAACAAACCACAGGATAGGGCTGGTGTCTGGCATTTTCAGTGACTTTTTAATTGCAGCATCTTTCACCATATTCACTTCAAGAATTAAGTCCGATGCTTCTGTTATCTACCAAGGGCACTTTTCAGCCTACAGTTGTTCTGCCCTACAATTTTCTGAAATCCTTGCAAGTGTTAGGTCAGATTGTATCTTTAGGCTTCCTGCATGTAAGAACCAAGAGATAGTTGTCTATAAGTTAAAAATAAATATAATAAGTAAAAGTTCCTGAAAATAACATATAGCTGAAATAGAAAGTAGCAAAAGGGCAAGGAATAAACATCAGACAGCAAAGGATGCACACCTTTTGTTAGAGGTGAATATACATGGCACAGTTCTGACCTGGACATAAAGCTGACAAGTAAAATGTCAATGTTTACTGAGTCTAATCATGCCTTCAAAAAAAATTATCTCTACATGAAGAGGAAAAAAAGCCCCAAATTTGCAAGGAAACTCAATACCTTTGTAAAGTGCAAAGAGCTAGATACTTCAGTGATGCTTCAGATAAGCATAAAAAACCAATTTTTGAATGCTTACACTGAATTCTGAATCATATCTGCAGCAGTAGTTAATTGGACATCTTAGTTCCTGGGCTACATGGCAGTTCCTGAGTTATTTCCAAATTGCAGCACATCTATGCTTAAATTCCACTGCTTTGAATGTATCTTTTTCAAGTTCTGTTTTAGAAATGTGGCTGACCTGGCAGCTCCTGACTGCTTGATGTTACTTCGCTTTAATTCTAAATGCCATTAGAATTCTGCTTGCTCTATGGTCCCTCACCTCACTGTCACAAGCTCACAGAGAATGATTGTGGAGGGAAGCTCTGTCTGAACAGCTAAAATCCAGAAACAACCCAGCTGGAGTCCAGGTCTCCATTTATATCAGCAAGTGCGTTTTCATACAGAGACACTAGAAAATGGAATATGCACATGCAGATAAATACATAACATAATGTTTCTACTTACATGACACCTAATAAACAAAACATTTTCTATGCAGTATTTAATCCTCAAATTACTTAATCCAAAGACAACATCTTCCAAATTTTTTATACTAATAGGACCTTGGTTGAGGTCATCCAATGGTTTTTCACAGAATCACAGGATATGCTGCATTTGAAGGGACCCACAAGGACCTTTGACTCCACCTCCTGTCCCTGCCCAGGACCAACCCCAAAGACATAGGTTGACTTTTGGGCAACACTTTCTAAAATAAGCTTTAACTGGCTTACTAAAGGTCACAATGGAGAAAAGCTTTAGAAACAGAAGATACTTGGTCTAAATCCAAGCATAAAATTGTGTCTATGATCATTACATATTTGGCACCTTTTAAGAAAATGTAACAAAAATTACCTGGAACAGAGAGACAACTTTCTTGGCATGGGCCAAATGTAGCAGCAGTTTAAGTGAAAAAAGTATTTCTGTAGTGACACCAAATGTTTGTAGAGTAACAATGGTTAGGTGAAACAGAAATATAGAGCACACTGCAAATAGACCATCTGAAATAATGAATAGACACTTCATTTACTTCTAAAGTATATGGTAAACAGTTCATCTACCTCACTGTTGAATTACCAGAAGACAGAAAATAGAAAAAAATAAGAAGAGGTTTATTCTAGTTCCCTTAGGCTAAAAGATCTGGACATCACTATAATTTCTAATGCTTATTTCACTCTTAGGAATACTAGGGGGAGCACTCCAAAAATATATTTAACTATAAGATCTCCCTGTGTCATTATATTAAGGCAGGCTTTCTTCATGCATCAGCAGTGTCAGCAGAGAAATTAACATTTGGGAAATCATCAGCCTGTGATTCAAGGACATCTATCAATAAGTACACAATTTTCTTTCTGTCAATTGAGTATAAAGGAAGAAAGGAAGTCTTAATTTTTAAAATGACTTGTTAATCAATTATTTATTTACCAGAGAATAGAGTTGTAAGCATCTGAAAACTGAATGTTCAATTTGAGCTGTCTGCAATTGTGAACTTCTGGGCACTGCTGTTTATGAGCTTATGGAAGAGAAGTTTAAAACTATTCTTCAAAATCCTTACAATTTAAAAGCAAAAATTAATTCCCATATATATTCCTCCTTGGTTTTCCAGTGCTTTTAGGACCCACTTCAATGAAATGTTGATGCCTTTACTCACAGGTGTCCAGCAGAAGAACAGCTTATTGGATGACAAAAAACCATCTGGGCAAGGAAAACTTATTTTAATTAATGAAAAAATTAAAATAATCTCATTTTTACCCTAGATATAAATAGTAGCCACACCTAAACCCTTAAAAATTTATAGAAAATATTTACATTCTTCCATCCCCTGGTCTTTTTAAGTCTCAGGATTTCATGTGAGAAATTTTTCATTTTGAGTTATTGATCTGATATTCACTGCAAATCAGAGACCTTTTGTAACCTTTTAAAACTTGGGTTTACAAAGAGGATTTTGATTTTCACACGCATTTAGACAGCTTATATACCCTTGTATTTTTCTCTCACATGATATTCCAGTTATAAATAGTCAAACAGGAAGAGATGACTTTTTGGATTAGTTGCTCTGTGAAACATTTTAAACTATAATTTCAAGAAAACAGAGTACTGTAACTCAGAAGGAGTTGAAATTATAATTTTTAATGTTCAAATATTACTTTTAACTTCATATCTAAGCAGAATGCTTCTCCCTTTCCAAACATTTCCCTTATTATTGCTACTTCCAAATGAAGAGGATGCTTGTCTTTTCTATATTGCTTGCAAAAGCAATCTGTAGTCAGGGCTGAGAGAAAACTTTCATTAGGGAGAAGGAGATAAATGTTATTCTACTGCATGCATTTATTCACTTTCAAAAAATTTATTGAAGGGTTGTCTTGAAATATTTCAATGTCAATTAGTGTTTGTTCAGTAAACCAATTTGATTTCTGTAATCCCCTGCTTTGATTTCAAATAGAAGAACCATAGAATAGTTTGGCTGGAAGGGACTTTAATGATCACCCAGTTCCAATGCCCCTGCCAGGGGCAGGGACACTTCCCATTAGACTAGTTGCACAATGCCCCATCCAACCAGCCATTGAAGCCTGACAGGGCTGGGCCATCCACAACTTCTCTGGGCAACCTCTTCCATTGCTCCTTGTCCTGTCACTGCAGTTCGTGATGAAGAGTCCCACTCTGGTCTCCCTGCAGGCCCTCTGCAGATACTGGAATGGTGCTGTGAGCTCTCCATGCAATCTCCTCCTCTATGGGCTGAGTAGCCCCAAATCTCTTAGCCTGTCTTCATAGTGGAAGTGCCTTAGTTCTCTTACCAACTCTATGGCCCTACTCTGGACTTGTTCCAATAATTCCATGTCCTTCTTGTGGGCACCAGAACTTCTTGCAATACTCCAGGTAGGGTCTTTTGCAAGCAGAGCTGACAGGAAGAACCACATCCCTTGATCTGCTGGCCACACTCCTTTTCCTTCCTACAATCTTCCCACAATACTTTCTATGGATTTCAGAAGTATTGACAATTTTTCTTATAGAGTGATGTAATATATTCCACACAGTGGTCTATGCAGTATGTTTTTACACATGTACATGCTGCATTAAATCTGCAACAGCCTGCTGCTTCAAAATTACATTGCATCTACGTTAAACTACATAACACTGGAAAGCTGTAGTAGTTTTACTCTGTGCCCAGAGCACATTAAATCTTGCTATGCATTTTTCAGAAATTCTTTGCATTAAATATGATCATGATCTCAATTCACATGACCTGAAGTGATTCATTTTTAGTCACCACTTTAATTATGACTGCTTATGCTCACATGTTCATGAATATTGGAAGCATGAATGGCTGCATGAAATTGGAAGTTCAAAATGGACTACTGTAATTTCTAGGTGAATTTGATACAATAAATTAACATGCAAGGAAGTTGCAGTGAGAAGCTTTTATGAAAAAATCAATAAACTCTTGTAATAAAAATGGCAATAAAAATGCTAGTTCAGTAAATAATGAAAAAAATAGATTATGTGCTTTATTGGACTAATTAGGAAATGCTTTATAGGATCAAATGTTCTCACCAAAATTAAAGAAATTCCTTTTTAAAAGAGTCATGAAAATAATTTCCCTTTTCTTACTGAACTCTGCAAACTACCCGAAACGCATTGAACTGTAGCTCTTCCACAGACTTTTTATGGGTTTTTCAAATGGGATTTTAATTTGTTTAACTTAGAAAAAACATCTGAAAAGAAACACATCAAGAAATTTCCAGACCTGAAATCCTGTATGATTGCAGACATTCTATATTGTGCTTGGTAAATGCATCCAAAAAGAAATATCACAGATTTTTTTAAAATTTATTTTTGCCCTAAGGGAGATTTCCTCCATTAGATAAATTTTTTGGCCCAGCTGTGATTTCAAATATACATTCAGCATGGAGAAAACACAGAGGAAAAAGAGTTTCCTGTTTTATTGAATGAAATTAGAATTGCATCTTTTTTTCCTTTAAATATGCGCTTAACTTGTTTTGCTGAATCAAGTTGAAAACAGTTAGCCTTGGAAGGTGTCTTACCCTGCTCCCAATTAGTTTAATAGCAACTGCCAAGGATTTGAAGTATTCTGAGAACAGACTTTCTCTGTCACCCTCCTATTTCATGATTGGCTGTTAGTGACAAAATATATTCCCGCACAGTCACAGTTTCAAATGATTCTCTTTTAATTAGTCTTACTCGAAACTGTCTGTGACTGATAGAAATAACAATAGTTTCAACTTCTTTTCATCATGAAGCCTGAACTTCATGTATCTTGTCCAGAAGACTGATTGTTTATGCCACAGCCTGTCCTAATGCCTTCGAAAATATGAGTCTTTTCTGACTTGTAAGAAAACCAAAGGGCTAAAATAGACAACTTGTAAAAAGCAGATCATTTAAAGAGGTGTAACTTCTAGTCAGGCAGAAGTTCAGGTTGCTGTTTCTTACTTTCATGAGAGAATAAAACTTTTCAGATTTATATTTTCTATCTTTAAATTTTATTTTATCAGATTACATTTATTTTATGCTAGATCAAGGTCCAACCTTAATCACGCCTGGATGGGCTAAAGAAATGAGGTAAAGGAAAATGTTTTTTACAGGAAGAAGTCAAAAAAAATTCAAAACTTTCTTTCTGATGCCTTAGCACATAAAAATTCACATCTTCTGAAAATCCTTAGCTATTTTGTGCACCAGGTCAATATTAGCTATACATTTAATCTCCCATTTAATACAGCTTCAGGCAATGAGATATGGGTTTTATGCCTTGAAAAAGTCTGCAACCAATCATAGACAATGCAATTCACCAGTCAAACCAGGAGAAAAAGGAATGGAGAACATGCAACTGGCTTTAAAGTCTCTCAAGAAACCTCTTTTAACTTTTGTAAAAGAAACAGATAAAAAGAGGCATAAGCAGAAATTCTAGCTGTAAGGCTGGCCTTCAAGTATGTGACTGACTGCCATGGAGAGATCAGCCATATGGGAGACTCCAGTTGCTGTAAGAGGAGCACAGGAACCAGAGGGACAGAGAAATTGATATGTCAGATTCATGGCAGATCTGTATGCCATGCCAAATAAACCCAGGGTTTTTCCAAGAGAAGAACTTCTCTGTTAAATGTGATTTAATCTTGGCTGGACATGTTGGACATGCCAGGTATTGCTGACTTGAACCTTTTATGTGGTTTAAAATAACAGTCCCCCCAAAACCAAAATAAAGCAAAACAAACCCAAAACCCCCCACAATAATAACAGAAAACTGTTCTATTTGATTTTTATGAAAAAGGCATTTTCTCCTCCAGTAAATATGCCAGTGATTGAAGAGAAAATGAAGGAGAATGTATTTTAGTGTAGTCTAGCCTGAAAGGAATATAAATAAGGTTTTGGTAGCTTTGTCTCAAAATCGTATATGCAAACTATTTTAAATTTTTACTTTTACCCATAGTGTTATTTTGTCTACAATGATCCTCCAAATTAATACCAAAAACATCATCATTATAGTCCTTTATAATTAACTTTGCTTTCATTTTAATTAGCTTGGTTCTGTGGCCAGTCCATGGCCATTTAGTTCAATGAGCATTGCAACAATCTCATAACTTGCTGGTTGCAAATTTTCTAAGTATTGCTTTTTTAAAAAATAGTATTTTTTCTTTTCATAGGGAAATATATGCTTTTAGTTGCCACCATGTTTTCTTCTAAATCATGTACTGTGCCATTACGTATCAGCAATTAAGGACCCAAATAGTTTAAAACACGGTTTGTCTTTCCACAGACTTGCTTAAAAATAGAAAGAGAAACATCTCTACTCAGAGATATATTTTTTTTTCCATAGGATAGTTATTACAGTAATGAGGCATTTTTAAAGAAAATTATAGCAAACACAATATTTACTTGCTGTTTGGTAAAACAATGAAAGGACACAAAGACATTCAGGATTTAATAGCCATTCTAGGATGATAAAACCTATTAATTCAATTTAAAAAAATGCAAACTATCTTTCTATTTTTCCCATTTATCTTTTTTTTATATCATATTCACCTTAATGTTCTAACAATATCTATAGCTAGATGAAGTTGGTAACCACATTATTTACGTTAATACTTTACAAGTTCACCTTATAGTATTGCATAATCTCAATGAATCACTACATTTCATTCTGTATTATTCAATCTGTTCAATGAATCAGGAGGATTATGACTAGAAAAATTGTGCTGAGGAGTTTACTTTTTCTACATTTTCTTCCCTAATGAAATAGCCTATTAATATAACTTGAATTATTAAAACTTAATCACATCATGTGGTAAGACATTTTTTAACTTTTCCTCAGAAATCCTTCAATATTTCAGTGTTTTATATGTGGTCAGAGTGACTTGCTCTTCCTTATAAAAGTCATTTGGTACCTTTTGCAGTCTTAAACTATTGAGTTGCTCCCGTGAATCTTCACCTTCTTTATTATTATTTTTAACCCGACTTGGAACATACATTTCTATATGGCCTGAAAATACTTTTTATGTCAATCTCACTATAACAGAGTTCATTACAGTTCATAGCCTACATAGAGGTCCTTCTTGCCTTATCCACTTCATTTGGTTTACATGGCAAAATTTTGGTAGCGGAGGTACTGCACGGGTGGCCTCTGTGAGAAGATATCAGAAACTCCCCCCACGCCTTGACAGAGCAGTTTTCCTCCAGTTCCAACACAGTCCTGTCTCTGGCCACAGCTGAGCTCAACAGGAACATTGGGATTTAGAATGGTTTAGAAGAAGGAAAAGTATTAAATGGCAGCCTGGGAGAGAGGAGAGAATGTCTGAAAGAAACAGTCCTGCAGACAACAAGGTCAGTGGAGAAGGGAGGTCAGGGACTGAGATTCCCCTGCAGCCCACAGTGCAGCCCATGGAATTCCACAGGGATGCAGAGATCCACCTGTAGCTTGTGGAGTACCCTCCCCTGGAGCAGACGGATGTCCAAGGGAGGCTGTGACACTGTGAGATGCTCATGCTGGAGCAGGCTCCTGGCAGAACCAGTGGTTCCATTCAGAGAGAAGCCCACCTTGAAGCTGGTTTGCTGGCACAACTTGTGATCTCAAGAGACACATACCCTGAGGAAGTTTGTTCCTGAGGGGCTGCCCCCTATGGAATAGGGAACATGCTGGAGCAGTTTGTGAAGCACTGCAGCCCATGAGGGAACAATTTGTGTTGCAGAAGCTCTGGAATGACTGTGTCCCTTGGGTGGGTCCTCGCACTGGGGCAGGGGAAGGGGGTAAGGAGGAAAGAGTATTAGAGACATGTAATGACCTTACTGTAACTTCCATTCTCCTGGAGCTTCTGTGTGGGGAGGAGCTGGGAGTAAAGTTTAGCCCGAAAGGGAGAGGTGGAGGGAAGGTGTTTGTAGATTTGTTCTTCTCATTAACCTACTCCATTTGATTAACAGTTAAGTTGTATTTCTTGCCTGATGTTGAGTCTGTTTTGGCCATGACAGTAATTGGTAAGAGATTTTTCTGTCCTTATCTTGATCCATGAGCTTGTTGCAGTACTTTCTTTCCTTGTATTGTTGAGGAAGAGAAGTGGTAGAGCAGCTGGTGGTCAGCCAATGTCAAAATATAACATCCACTTCACTTATTTTCTTTGTTTCTTTAGAGGTAAAGAGTTCTTCAAAGTCTCTAAAAGATACTAAGACTCACTCAGAAAGTGTAAGTCTCTACTAAAAAATACCGTGAAGACCATACCAGCACATATAAATGAGTGCATAAATGTTCTGAAGTCTTTCTAAGATGTTTGTATACATGTAGGCCAGACTACATTTTAGAACGCCTGAAGGTACAGCTTTCTGCTGATGAACACTTTGTGGAAGTTCCTCTTGGTCTTTTTTTATCTGTGCAGGCACATGAGTTTGGGTGAAGGAAAGAAAGATTGGTTTTCCTGAAGTACAACTAGTGTGGGGAATATTGCCATTGAAACATATGTAGCAGTTACTTTGCGAGTACTTAACATTAATTTTACTTGGTTTCATTTTATTTTATATGAATTAGTGAAGCAAGGAAGAAACTAATTTTCTGAGAACTTTCTTCCAACCATCTCCAAGGGTTTGGAAGGGTTTGTACCCTACAGTTCTCTCTCATATCAGCCACCTGACAGAAGGCATCCATAACATAATGCATATCTCAATTCAGAATGTTCTCTGCTGATGTCCTCAAGGTTAGTTGTAGTACTGAAACAGGAAGACATAGGCTCCTATCTGTTAACTGGAATATTCTCCTATTTTGATTTTGTTAGTATCTAGTAATTTAGTAAATAGGGGTAGTAAATTGAGTAAATTAGCATATTCAACAGCCATTATTCAATGTAATATTTTTATTCCTACTTTCCAGCTGAGAAGAAGGAGATACCTTCCCAGCTTTTGTCCTGATCAATGTCAGGTCTAAGCCAGCATGACTGGAAGAAAACCTGGATGCAAATATTTAATTTGCTGCCCACTATATTTCACTGATGGTGACTTAGCTATTTCCACTGAGGAGCTGAATTTTATTACCTGTCCTCAGATACACTGGTCCACTTTTCTCCAAGATGGGTTGTCTACTGTTTTTATCTGTCAGTATCTTAACTGGTGGTCATAGCATTTCTTCACTGGGGATAGCAAATTTCAGCAGAATTATGTTAATTCTATTGAAATTAATCAATTACACTGCTTGCATAGATCTTTAAAACACTCATAGCACTGGCATTGTCTATTCCAATCAATATGTAAATATTATAGGCACTCCTGGGTCTCAGTTTCTCAAATATTTTAAAAAATATTTTCTCACTGAAAAGACAGAAAATGTGATATCTCCTGAGTTAGTAGGCTTAAATGTGGAAATTGCACAAGAGTATGTCTACAAAGCAAACACAGCCCAGGAAAGGAAACTATTAGAAGCAGAGATGCCATTTTCTCCAGGCAGGGACATGCATCTGGACAGTGTTCCTGGTCTCACACTAGTAACATCAGCTGCTGTTGTACTACTAGCACTAGCTTCCAAAATGTGAAAAATAAAAACACTCCTCAAAGGCAGAATATATCAACTTCATAGGACATTAATATTGCACGTTATAACTGAAAAATTCTATGTAGCCAGGTAAAGTGGGATTATCACCTGTCACTGACTACAAAGACAGACACACAGCAACTATTTATTTTCCTTATTTAAGCCTTTCACTACTTATTGTTAGTTAGGTTTTTCTTTTAGGTGTGATTTTCACTTTTTTTGACTACCAAGTCCTCACATATGGAATTGGAAAAGCTATCTGGCTCATCATAGGCCTGGGATCATTATTTCATGGCTGGTATATACCAATGATTAAAAATCTGATGTTTTCCACAGTAACCTGACTTCATTTTAACTTCTGCAGGTGGTCTGTGATTGTTATTCTTTTCTACCCTTGGAAGCTTGAGGCACAAACCACAGTAATTGCTCATTTTCTGTAACGTGTAACCAAAATATTTAACCAACAGGCATTTTGCTCTCCAATTTTAATCTCAAGAATATTAGCCTTCTGTCTTCTTTTTGTCTCTTGTTCCCCTGTGCAAGTTGCACCCAGCTATATCAATATTGCTGTTATGAATATTATCTCAAACTTTCAGTTATAATAACTAGATGATAGTCACCATCATTCAGTAACATTCTAGGCAATGATTGTTCATATATTTCAGGTATTTAAGTACTTTAGGAAAATCATAATTAGTATAAAAATCTTCATATTCAGTTACAAATTCAGTTCAGTGTATCTTGGACAGAGAAGACAAAACACATTACAATAAACAACACTTCTCCTCAACTTGCATGTTAAACCCTTGTAACAAACACTGGCATTCTAGGGAGGGTCTAGGAAACTGACACTGTACCTGCTTAAACTGTTGAGAGGTAAATCAGGAGTGAAGCAGTCGACTCTCTTCAAAGAAACCCATGCAATTGTCAGTAAAACAAATCATCTGCAGATCTCATTTCTAAGCTTGTATACATCTTCCTTCCTCTATGTCTGACCAAAGCAGTGTGCCATTGTGTTCTTTAAAATTCTTGTGGGAATTTATTGCCAATGGACTGTGCACTGACACTTTAAAATAAAGCCCATTTTAAAGATTCAAACCACTGCTAACTTCCATCTCTTTTCCATAAAATGTTATGCCAAGTAAACGTCTTAATGTAACCATCTTAACATAACAGTCTTAACATGTTGATTACATCTATGAAACAATGAAAGGCTATTTCTCAAAGATTGAGTAAAACTACTCAAATTAGGCAATGCATGACTTCAGAGTGCAATTCAAGACTCATCTGCTGTATTCTTTGTGTGTATGGTCTCTGTTCTAAGGGTTTTCAATTAGAGCAATAATTCCTTTCCTTTGAATGATTCTCTTCATGATATCAAGAATAGCTGATGCATGTGTAAACCTTTAGTGCAAAGGATAGACAGTAAAGCAGGATAGAAGAAAAAATAAAGTAACCTGCAAAAGGACAGACTAGCAGAAAAGAAATTAGTTTAGATCCAGCACACCCTCTCAGCCAGATGTTCTTCACCGCATTCATTTCACCTGCTGTTCTATCTTGTTGCAGCATCCAAGGAGAAAAGAGGTGTCACCAGCAGCAATTAAACAGAAGCTATGTCTAGCCTTCAGATTTTCTTTCCTTTTGCCTTGATTTTCATTAAGTTTTGGGCTTTAACAAAACAAAACAAAAAAACAAACCAATAATAGAAAAAAAAAAAAGAAAGAAAAAAAAAGAAAGAAAACTGGGGAACAGCTTTTTAGCTATTTTTAATTTTTTAGTATGTGCATTGTATCTGCTGACTTTGCATGAGCTATTGTTGCACAATTCCTCATTGGATCAGCCATTCCAGGACATGTCTAACAGAGATAAAAAGTCTTCAAAAAGGTTTGACAGATTTATAGTGAGGTACTATGAGGGGTCAGAGCATGTGAAAGGCACATAACTCTGTACTCTAATACAGTGTCTTCAAAATTTTAGCCACATTTGTTAAAGCTATATGCCATGTTTCTTCCAAATTTCTCTAACTTTAAGAATTCCATATCACTATTTGAAGCTATTATAATACATGTTAATGTATATGCTTGGCATTTATTTGTTATAATAAGTCATGTTCATCAAATTCAAATTATGGTAAAATATGCTTTTATATCCTAGATTAATATAAAAATATTTTTAAGAAATCCCATTTAAAGACCAAGACACTGAAAAGAAGGAAAAGAAAGAAGAAAATTAAAAGTACTTCAAAGAACAATTCAGGAAAAAAGGAGTGATTAATAATACAGCAGGACCCTCTTCAGGACACTCCAAAATATTATGCTCAGTGCTGCTCATACCATTTAGTTTTGAAATTATTATACCTACGTTAACTTCAAACATCTCCTCTCTTAAAAGAAAATGAGTCATTAACAATGCCAACAGATTTCTGCTGTTACATTCAACTAAATTAGGGTGCTAAGAAAATAGCATACATATTTATGAGAAGGGTTTCTCCATAGAAGGATGCTATCAACTCCTAATAAAAAGAAAGAACACTTAAAAATATTTATGAGTTATTGAATAAATAGTTAAAGATATTGAAAATAGGAAGATAAACAACATCAACAACAGAACAAAACCCCAATACTATAGAAAACACCTTTTATTTCCTAATCCATTAATACAAAAGCCATTCTTATCACATTCTATTTATTACAACCTGTTCCCTTACCAGACAGCTGAGACAAATAGAGCAATGCACAAAGATCCACAGACACTGCAAGATAGCAAGATACAACTGATATCTTTGTGAATATAGACTGTGGGCTAACACAGTGATTTTGATTATTTTCCTTTTATTTTTTTCCATTCCACATACTTCAAAGACTTTCTGAAACACTGTGAGGAGACCATAAGCTTCAAGGTGCACAAGTGTCTGTCATTGATGTCTCTCCTACTGCTGGTATTCTCACCACTCTGTAAAAACTACCTCTTCTAATCCCATTTTTACATAAATAACCCCCTCCTTTCATGTGCTCCCTCAAAACATTCACCATACCACAGAAAGTGACCATGTGTAGAATAGCTTTGCAGAAACCTCTCGCCTTCATGTATCCTTAGGCACCTGAACACTTACTCCTCCTTCATCCTTTCCTCTAGGGCTTTTCTTTTTTAACCTAAGATGCTCAGTGCTACTTAGCAGGATTTGATTTTACAACTATTTCTTTTCTTCAGTGTCCTACTCTGGATGAACTCTAGGTGAATTACACCTCTCTCAGAGCCCAGTGACAAAAGGTGGATAAAATATTGCTATGAAATTACGTGGGAATGGAGGAGAGCATTCTTATCAGAGTCGCCTCTGTGATTTGTGGCTATATGATTGATTGCATTCATTGTGATCCTTTAATCCTTTCTACATAACTGAACAGTTTCTCCTAAGTTTGCATTTGTGCACTTCATTTTTTCTGCGCAAATGTCGATTTTTTTGGATTGTGTCCAGGTATTTCAGATTAATTCCTCCTTCTGGAGACTGTTTTGAATATCCCCTCTGTCTTACTAGTGCCCTTATGATTCATCCTACCAGATTTTCCACTATACTATCCTGTCTGATAAAACATTGAGCAGAGCTAAAGCTACCTTCAGATTGCTCTGATATACCGTTCAGTACCTCCTTCCTTTTCACCTGCAAATAGTCAATAAACGTGAAAATTCTATCAGTCATGCTCCTAAAACATGTACAAAATAGTTTCTTCTTATTTAGAAAAATATCAGGGAAGATAATATTCTTAGACTCAATATCAAGATGGTAGGGTACCTAATGTGTCCCTCATCTACAAAGCCTGTTAATTTTTTCAGAAAGAAATTTCCCCTGTTTGACGTCATTTGTTGAGATATCAGATACTACTCATCTACGTGTTATCTTCAGAGTGGTTTGTATCTTATTTTCTGAGATTTTGTTCTGTTATTATTTTCTCTTTGCCCTCCTAAAAACATAGAAAAAGATTTTCAACCAAATGAAAATTCTCACACTTTACCAGAACACTCGCATTTGCTTTATTCAAATAAATTCAAGAAACAGCTTTCTTCTACTGAAGGGTTAGGGATTTGAGGGATTTTTTTATGGTTTTATTTTTTTTTTCACTTTTTAATTTCTATTTCCACATCTTATATTCTAGATTTAATGTGCACATATTTCTACAGTTCCCCACATTCCGATATCTATATTTTACTGTATGTCTGCTTTTTTATATATTTCAAAGTCTTGAATTTTGCTCTTTTCACCTCGAAATCTTTATGTGTCTTGGTCATCTCTTTCATCTCATGAATCACTGATCCATATTTATCCCATCTATTTACAAATAAAAATTTAGTAGAAATAATAAATATACTTTTTTATTAAAAAAAAAGGTTTTTGGGATTTTTCTTAAAATGGAGTTTTTGGGATGATACCCCAAACTTATTTTATAAGTTTTCATTAGTTTCTTATTCTTCAGAGGAGCACAATAATATCAGTTAGTACTGGTGAAAATCACATTAAGTCTTATTCACCCATTTTTACAATACCAGGCTATTGAATTATAACTTTTCAGAGAGTTTTGGAAAGTCAGAAAGCACATCCTTAAAAGTATGGGTTACTCAGGGCTACCACTGCTGCTGCTGCAAAAGCAGATGAGAGAAGAAAATGCCTGTACCATCTTTCACTAAACAAAAGAGAAGGTTACTGAGGATATACACCATTATTCATTACAGGAATATGAGAGCCAGCATCAGTTAAGGAAGTATTGTTATGTGGAAATCAAACAGCCAGCTCCTTTTTCTATGTCCCAGTTTTACCCCTCGCACGTACCCAAAAGTTCTGCTTTGCCTCTGCCTTGACTTACTATACTGCAAATGCACTGCTTTTAATTAATTTCATTGGAATACTTGATATAGTGATTTGCTAACTGTTCCACAGGATGACTCATGGGCAACACACAGAGTGTTTACCCTAAATAAACTTTCAACTGTTTCAAGGCTCAGCAAATTTGACCCTGCTACTCAGCTGAATAAATTAGTATTGGATAGATGGAAATATATCTCTGCATTAAAAAAAAAAATTAAAAAATAAAATATAGTACAATAAACAAAGAAAAAGAAGATTAAATATAATGCATTAGAAAGAGTATTGCTTTTTAAGTGCTGCATACAAAAGTCTCACAAGGATATGTCAACTCTAAAGACTCACAGCCACAAGCAATATTAAAATATTTTACTTTAAATGGAAGGCATATGAACTCACAGATGTAAAATTCCACTTCTTTTCCACAGCACTATTCCTGCAAGTTTTAGGGGAAGTGGTGGAGGGTGGCTGTTTTTTGTTTTACTTTGTTTTGTCTTTATTTTTATTTTCTTTTAAATACTTTGAATCCAAACTCTCCAAAATGTCATGTTTTATCTCTGAGTTTTCCTAATGATCACATAGTAGTCTGGGGATTTGGTTCCTTGTTAGCCTTTAGTCCTAAACAGCCCTGCTGAGCACTGTTGCTTTCTAATTATTTTAAGCGTATCAATTAAACCTTCTTCTTAGTGTTTACATCAGAGACTTCTGTGTAAGAATGGCAGAAACCCTCACAGAAAGCCTCCAGCTCAGTTCAAAGACTGGTGACAAAGGTCATTAACAAAATGACTGAAAGAGAAGGGTTTCTCTCTACACAGTCTTGAAAAAGGAAAGAAAGTGTAATGAGAACACTACTCTGAATCCTCACTTTCTGTCTGCTAGCTGTAGCCCTTAAAAATGCCTGATTACAAGAAATCTATTCAAAGATCTTTCTTTAACCTGAAATAAAACAACATTTAAAAAAGAAAGCGCTTTTCCCACTTTCCTAAAAAAAAAAAAAAAAAAAATTAAATATTTTGCCCCACTTCAACTTGCCAGATATCAACTGGAAATACAATGCAATAGAGAGAAAATAGTCTAAGATTTCCTGGAGCTGGTGGAAGAAAGCCTTCTGACACAGCTGGCAAGGGAGCCAGTTGGGGAAGACAACCACAGGACCTGGGGTTCTTAGGGCACAGAAAACTTGTGGGTGCTGTGATGGTTGGAGGCCATCTTGGGCATACCAGTCATGAAATTTATATGAATTTCAGCCCAGAGATGTAGCATTATATAAAGAATAAAATAATCTCCTAAGAGTATTTCTGTTATGTGTTTCTCAATTGGAATGAAGCATATACAGGTGGGTCATCGTAAGAAGAGCTATGATAACTAATTTATTTCATTGAGCATAAACTACATTGAAAATTTTAATTAAATATTATAGAATTTTAAATCCAATCCAGTGTTCAATGTAATTATATATATACACAGCACAGAGTAGGGGCATAATTAGATCTTGATAAAATAACCATACTTTTTACTGCCTCACTTATTTCCTCTTTACTTTTTTATGCAACAGTTGCAGGTGATCCTCTTGTCTTCCCATGGGACTGCTTTGTATGTGCCCATTTTTCCATTCAGAGCCCTGAATCCTTCTCAGGGTTAATCAGACAGGATTATGACAATACTATTCACGTTATGTGAGAACAGAGACCCATAATGCCCGAATCTCATCTCCTATATTGGTCAAGACTGGATTTTTGCAGGGGTGCATAAGTAAAGAAAAAGAAGTTAGGCACTTCTCTCAGTGAAGACTCCTTTTGTAAGTAAGAGGTTTTAGTGCTGTACCCACATCATTGTAGTTAATAGCCCTTAATGGGGCTTACTTCCATCCATTCAGCTAATTGCTTTTTGAACTGATTTATATTTTGGCATCAAAAACATCCTGCAGCAATGAGTTACATGATTTAATTATGCATTATATGAAAAGCAATTTACACTTCAGCCTGGTAATTTACTTGGGCACTTGCTGGTTTTTGTGTCATGAATGGTGAATAAGATATCCTAAATCACTTCTGACCTGCCATTCATGACTTCATATATTTCATTTATAACATCCTTACTCATACCTTTTCCAAATTTGAATAACCTTGCTTATAAAATTTCTCCCTTTATAGAAGTCATTCTCTATGGTTCATTATCAAAATTACCCTTGCAAGTACCATTTTTAAATCTGGTGATCACAGCCCAGCTGAACAATGAGTTTTACTTTTCAGTAATTTCATAGTGGAACAACACACAGGAAACAATATGTGCAGCACCAGAGATTTCACCACACTTTTGTTTTTGTGGTAACACCACTCTATTTTTTTACTCTTTTGGACAGTAGTGAGTCTATAAAGGTACTTACATTGTAATCTCATGGCAGTTCAATCTCTCTAAGAACCTTGTTGAGACAGTGTTGCAACA
Organism: Fringilla coelebs; assembly: GCF_963513975.1. Lineage (NCBI taxonomy): Eukaryota > Metazoa > Chordata > Aves > Passeriformes > Fringillidae > Fringilla > Fringilla coelebs. The sequence continues at coordinate 58,480,356 of NC_140028.1, forward strand.
GATTCTTGCCAATGCATGCATACTGTACCAACCATATCAAATTTGGCTGTGTGATCAGGTGACTTACTTATACAACAATTGAATGTGAAATGTGACTCCTCTTTACAAAAGCCACATTAACTGTTCTCCATTGCATCATGCCTATCAGGGCATTTCTTAATGCAAGAACTTCCTAGCATTTAAAAAGGTTTACTCAACATGAAAGTGAGATTAAGTTGCCTAGAGTTCTGTCAGTTTTAAATATCCTGACTCCTCATTCGGGAGGTACCAAAAATAATTAGAAAGGTTACCTACAAATCACTACTTTTTACACAATTAACATTATCAATCACAACTATAAGTCCAGCAATGCCTCTGTTTTCTCTCCTGAAACTCCTGAAATGTTGAAAATGTTTCAATCTTGGTGATTTATTGCTACATGCCTGTAGTCTTTTCTACTGTTGCTACAACCCGAAACTGAAGGGGGAATCCAACCTATCGCTGAGTTGTACAATTACTTTGGAACCCAGGTCTTAGACTGGTATTTTGAAAATTCCTCCTTAGTTTTTTGCTCAGTTTCTAATTCTAGCGGATGCTGCAGCTCTGTTTAGAACTCAGTTGTTCTAGAAATGAAGTTATTTTGATTTTACAAAAACCTTACTTTTTCTTCAAACACCCAAATGTCTGCCAAGTTTCTATTGACATGACTCTTACATGAGTAGACTGAACATCTGTAACAGTGCACAGAATTGTTTATTCAAGCTGAAGATTGCTCTTTTCATTATTCTACACATGTAAAGAAATCGAACATTACCAATTATATTCTGTTCATGTTTCAGGTTTGTTACTTCTATGAAAACTTCAAACCTAGAGAATGCATAAAGATGAAGTATTAATTTGTCACCCTACTCTGAAAGTCTTGATGCTTAAACAGTAGTCTTTATTCCTTGTATCTATTATTTTATCTTTTTTTCTGTGTGAAGGCCCTGTGTTATTTTAGATGAATACACTTATCCACCTGTACATAAGCTGTTTGCTATCTGCATACAGTCTTTCGTTTAGCATTTCTGTAATTATGCTCTGGAAAGATGGCTAGGTGAAATTTACCTAAAAAAAGTCAAAATTTACCAGTGAGATTAAAAACCTAATAAAGTTGTAAAGTGTAGATCCTCCATATACTTGGCAATTATTATACTAGTCTATTATTAGATTTCTATATAAAGAAGCTATAAGAGAAACTAAAAATCTTGCATAATAAACAGTACAGACATTAAAGAAAGCAATGAAAGATAGACAAGTGGGTCCAAATTACAAAGTAGTGTTACAGCAATTGCTTAAAATCTACAATTATTAATATGGTTCTAAAACAATGTGATGATCGCTTCAGTACTTTTAGTCAAAAAAGATAATTTTTACATAAATTAATTAGAAAGTTTATTTTACTTTTTGCCAAAGTTATGGTTCATTAATACTTTACCTTTTGGTCTGGAAAAACATTTAGAATTATGAAAAATTTATATTGTCAGAGATGGATTTCATAACTCCATAAACTGGCATTTTAGCAGTTACTCAAATGTTTAACATGTAGTTTTCTCTAACAACTAGTCATCAGCCGAAGTTGACCAATGTATTTCATTGCACCCAAAAATGTATCACAACAGTAATTTATTCTTTTCTCAACTTCAGCTGCCGTATTCCATGCTCTGGCATCCCTTTCATGTTTTGATTCATTGATAGATTATCTAAATTGCAAATGACCTCCTTTCAGCCCTAGATCTCCCCTCTTGGACCTACTTAAGTTTCAACTCACATCTTACAAAAAAAGAAATTTTGTCATTTGCCTACTCATTTATAGAGGCAGAATTTTCCTTTGATCTCTTTTATGCAGCGCTTAATGCCTCAATATTTAATCCAAAACCCTCTAACTGTTCATTTTAGGTATCTTTCTACCTTAAACACTAATACTTTTTTATGTCCATTCTCCTTCTGTCCCTTTTTCCCTAATCTCATAGGTCACCATCTCACAGACCTTGATATTACACAAGAATTTTGAAGTTAAACAAGAATTATTTAACTATTATACCTTTGATAAATCAGAGCAAAATCTTAAAAGCTGAAGTTTTACCTCTCCTTTTGACCAAAAAAAGGATTGCATTTTTTTATTCTTTCTAGCTGGATTGTTATTTTATTTTAAAATTGAAAATAAAAAACAACCCACCATTTATTTAAAAATATTTCAGGGGTTAATTAGGTTAAAATATAAAGGAAATATGCATACATAAACCCTATCTCTAGGACTAAACTTTTCTAATCCACAAATCATGGAAGCCCGGAAACCACAGGGTCACAGATACTTATTCTTTGGCACAGGCACATCAGAAGGGCCAGGAATAAAGAAGACATTCAGACTCCATAACCTTTTCTCTCTTCCAGTCTACATCTTTTCTATCTCTATACATAATTTTGTATAGCCTTTCTGAGGGCACATGCTCTCATACATAGGAATTCAGAGCTAGATTTGCATTTTTGCATTTCACCCCAGAAAGTATATCTGTAACTAAAGCAGCAGCGTCACAAGAAAGGCAGGCACTGAGCTCCTGAGATGTACCCAAATATATACAGTGCATTAGACACTAACATCCATACAATTAATGGTACCCAGGTTCTAGCAGAAAAAACACTGGAGGATGGGTGAAATGGTCCAGTTGATGTCTGGTTTCTCTAAGAGCCTGCACACAAGTAGATTTTGGAACTGTGGCCTGAGGTACACACACCTACCAGACGTGGCTGCTCCTCGGGGCGAGGTGGGAAGCAGCTGCTAGGGAATGTGGCACACCGTGCACCCTCATGGGCAAGTGGGCAGCACTGCCTGGGAGATGGGGGATATCAGGCTAAGAGCTCACATGAAAGGAACCTGCAGGGGAACATGGGCAGGAGGGTTGGGTTCTGACTGGGAAGTTTGCAGGCACATACCTTGATACAGACTCATTAGGCAGCCGTGGCAGGTCTGTCACAACCAGTGTGGTAACTGGTTGTGATGGTACCAGCTGCTCCGTGCCCTCTGAAAGCCCCCAGGCATATCCATGCTGATGTGGAGGTCTCAGCATAGCATAGTTAGTTCAGAACCATTACGATAAAAGCTAGAAGGACCACTAGAGGGCATTAAAAACACCATAAATAACTTTTGTCTAACACCAACAAAAAGGCTTGAAAAGACCCAGATGAGAAAAGCCCGGAAGGATGACAAGAACGGTACAGAAAACATGTGAGTCCTATGCAGTGTATAGCTAAAGAAATCGAGCTGAATTGAAGGTGCTGAAGGTCTGGAGCTAACAATGCCAGACAGTTTCTAGAGAGAAGATGAGTTAATACTAAATTTTATGTCAGCACTCAGATAATTAGCTAATTTACATATTTCAGCCTGTAGGCCATCCACTTAATGACTAGTGAATGTTATAAAACTATGACAAAAATTATGTTGCACACAGCACCTAAAGATCAAATGGTGATCTTTAGCTTCATTGAGGGCAATAGAAACAGCAGTGGGTAACAAACGCTTTAGATTCACCAGTGGAGGCAAAGAAAATTGTTGAGATGTCTGTGAAGGTTGAGCAGGAGGGCAAAACAAAGGGTGTCTGCAATCATCCAAAAAGCAGAGCTCTCATTTCCATTGTAGCATTTTTGCTTCATATTATCTCAGCTGTGCAGCAGAACAAAAGACATAAAGGAAAAGGCACCTTGTAAGTAACAAGGTCTGTCAAGCATTGTCACTTATAGAAATACATGTTAGGTTTTCCTGCAGGCTTTTCCCAGCATTGGAGAATTTTTTTCTATGCATTCTCTGATTAATCTTATGAAAGAAATCAGAAAAAAAAAGCTGCCAATAGTGTAGTCGCATTTCTTTTTAGAGGCTCAGTATCCCAAATGGTCACAAATTGAACCTCCCCACCACAGTTTGCATTGCCAAGAGGGATCATATAAAATATTTATTTACTGTTAAGAGTTATTCTTTAGGAGAGTAATGTCCCTCTGGATCATTTTATTTTGTTTCTGGTCTGAAAAAGTCTATATACAAGTATACTAAACAGGGCAAAGACATAAAGGCCAGTAGGTCAAGCAGGACCAAAAATACTTCACATAGAAGTGTGGAAATATGAGAAAATGGAAGACAGCCACAGCTGAGAAAAACCCAATATGACAGAAGACAAAAAATGAATTAAAGTTGTTAATGCAGAGTTCCTAAAATCTCAAGTTAGCTGTGAAATCCTAATTTTGATATGTACAATATATCTCCTCCTACCACTAATGAAGAAAAAATATGGAAAGCTTCTACCATGTAAAAAGGCAGAAAACAGACAAGCATACTTAAGGAAGAGGTTTTTTTTAACCAAAGCTTTCCCTGCTGATACTAAAGTATATGAAAAAATAGACATATACCTGAAAACAATGAGAGAAATAGACCCAAGCTGGTAAATGCTGGTGTAGGTTTTAAGAAAAATTTTTTTGCATACAACAACCATATTTACTGCAAATTTTTATCAACTAATTTTCCAGAAAAACTAAATCTGAGGGAGAATTTCTTATGAGATTTGCAAATTTTGAAGCATTCTTGTAAAGAAGTGACATCCTCAGCCACAAGCTTTATTCTCACATGCACATTCCTAACATTTCAGACTACAGAGACTCAGTACTTACTTTAGTAGACAGCATGGCTGATCTTACATGCTCCTGACCCTTTAGAAGTATCGGGTTCAAATGGAGCATCCAGCAGAGCACTGTGACAGAGGAGAGCTTTCAGCTGGTGAGCAACCTGTCTGAGAGAGAGATGCAGATCCCTTTCTTCTCCTTATGTTACCCAGATTTTTGTTATAAGTTTCAGCTATTGCTTCTTGCGATTCAAATTTCAAAATGTTACAGAAGTTCAAATTTTCCATATGAAGTGTGTGGCACTGGCAGAGAGACCACATTCCCCAAACCAAATGATTTGACAGGTGCCCAAACAGTTTAATTTATGAGGTTCCTTTAGGAAAATATAAATTTCTGTAACATACTCCAATTACATTACAATAAGTTGCCTTTGTATCATCCAGCAGTACTTACTTTCTAAATAGTAAAAATAAACATTTTACATAAGAATAGCACATTATAATAATATAGTACTTTATATACAATATGGTCATTTCTAGAGTCTTTTACAGTGAAATTATTTTTCATTTTAAGCTGTCATGACAGTACCAATATACTTAAAATTTTTGCAGTTCTATTTACCTTAAAAAAATTCATTTTCCTGCTGCACTTACAAAATCATGAACAGAAAGACCATTAACTGTTTAAGACACTAATAGAAGCATAACTTTAAATGGGTACTGATGCATGATGTAATACAAAGCTGTGAGACCTATTTGGAATCTCTTAGGACAAAGTATCTTTCACACAAACATTCCTTATCTACCCTTCTATCAATCCTCAGCAATCTTTATGCATTTCTTTAAAGTAATTCTCTGACAGAGGAGGGACAACTGACACCAAAGAAGGTTCCAAGCATCAGCACTTCACTGTTTTAAGTACAATCCTCTCTACCCTTCATCTTGCCTGCATCACACCTGTGTGCCCTCCGTACCCTTTTGTGATGGGCCAGCACACCTCAGCATACCTCAGCATTCCATGTTTCTCTGCCTTCAATACTGGGCACCTGTCCTACGCAGCTGTATCCCATCAGGGATGAGCCTTGGCCACTGCCCCATTCCCAATCACCGCATACAGCGTGCCTACAATTGTTTTTAAGAGATAGGGGTCTTGTCTGACATCATTAATTAGATGTGTACTAATGAAAATAAGAAGTCACATTTGGAAACTGCTCTTCACCACTGAGTTGACAACTCTGCCCATTTTTCTTCTGTCTTGGTGTGCTTTTAGATAAGCTGTCATTTATGATCAGCTAATGGCACCCAGTCTTTTTTGTAACTTCTCTTTCAACAAATGTACCAAGACATAACATTCAGTGAATATTAGACCAGACATGATTAATCTCTAAGAGAGTATAAAAGTAAATCCACAATACTTAGGACACTGTAACCAAAACAAATTCACTGAAATACTACTGAAGACACAAAATACATCAACCTACACTAACAATCCCTGAAGAACTTAATTAATAATACCTAACTACATAATACTCTCTTAGTAAAGCACCAATCCCCCCCAACAAAAAAAAACCCAAAAAACTAAAAAAACTGCAAACCAAACAAAAAAATCCCAAACAATCTAATATTTGGAAATATTTTAATGAAAAATATACTGTTGGTTTCAGTTTTTCTTGTATGCATTCTCAAAATGAAGTAAATCTGTTAACCCTGTAATCCGTCTGGAGAAGAGATAAAAAAAATGGCAACCATTTTTTGGAAAAAATTTCAAGATCAAGTTTTACCAGCTCTCCTTTTTTTTTTAACAGAGTAAAAAATTGAGTAGTACATGAACTGAACAATCAATTAGAACCTGAGGCATCTTCCTTTTCCACTATTAGTTTGTAGATTTACTGATATTCTCCAAAAGTGAAGGTTTATACTATCAGGTGCAAAGAGAGATACATTACCAAAGTACAAAAAATGTTATATTAGTATAATTTTAATATTTCATACATGTGTGTATATATATATATAATCCAAAAGAAGATTAATCCCTGTCTTAAATGTAATCAAGCATTCCCTTGAATGCCACAACTGTGTAGTAGTCAACAATTATTAGATATATTGATATTGTCCCAGAGTCAGCAAGTGGCAGAAAGAGCATGCCATTTTAACTGAACCTTTGTTTCCTCAAGAGGAACAAAAAAATTTGTAGTAACATCAAAAGTTATAGGGTTTTTTTCAAGTGAGGATATCTATATATATATCTATATATATATATGCATATATTTAATGATTGCTCAGTCTTGGAAACAAGACTACCTTGCGTTAGAAGCCAGGGAATGTATTTTAATTACTGTGGTAAACAGTCTACAGAGCTTTTGTTGTTTCAATGGCTCTTTCTCTGCTATTTTTAACATTTTGCAAGATATTAGCCAGAACATCGGCATCAAGAAGTGCTTCATGCTGAGAATCTGTAGTTGTATAATTTCAAACAATATTGTTATAATGCAGATCAACAATTGCAAACATTTTTCAAATAACTAAAAAATATTTCTGCATGTACAACTTTCTGCATGTAGTTTGATTTCAATTAATGCTGTATTTACCAAGCCAGGCCAAATTGCATTTTCATACAACTTGTCAACTGTAAAGTCTTTTTTCTTGTACCATGCTGCCACTCTTCCTTGATGAAAAGTTTCTAACGCTCTCAGTGAACCACTTTTCATCCATTTCTAACATCACTTTAATAATAAATCACTTTTCTGTTAGATTGGTGATTGCTCTACTTGTTCTGTGATGTATTGTATTAGACCAAAAATTTTAGATATTGTGCCTCATGCAGATAGTAGATAACCCCTGAAACACACAAGATGATTCTCAATAGAAAACAAAACAATGTCTGCATAGGATTATTAGAAGTAATTTTCACCTATTCTGGAAATATATTAAAAAAATTTTATTGGGCACCTAAGCAGTAGCTGAAGCAGCTTCTACATTCAGTAAAAATGTAAGAAATTTGAGAGGCTTTCCTTTAAAATAATCTTCCTCTTGCTGGACATTTATCATAAAGGTAGCTCAGATGTTTTCAGGGGAATGAGAAAGTATTTTTCAGTCCAGCTGACCACATTCTTGTCTTCAGGCAGTATCAGAGGCAACTGAGACCTCAGATTAAATGAAAGTATTTTCCATCAGAGTTTTAACTTAAAATTCTATTCCACATCTTCTCCAAGCTTCAAGGAACATTTTCTTTCTCTGCTGAGTATTTTCACCAAGATCTGAGACCTTGAAAATCCACATGTACCGCAGAAAAGTCTGTTAATGGGTGGACTTTGCCATATGGAAGCAACCAAATCTTAAAATAAATTTCCAAATAAATTGTTAAGATCTATACCTTGTCCCAGCTATAGTAGTAACTGGACCCAAAGCCTGTATGTAACAAGCAGATAGTTCTTAACCAGATAGGAATGGACTCACCCATATGTTTTCTTCTTTGAGTGCTGTCTCATCACAAAATTTGCAGATACAAAACCAGCATTTTAAGCAATATTTCTCAAAAGCTGGTGCAAATTACACAGCTTTTGTCAATTTTTTTTTTCTTGTTTGTTGGTCTGCTTTGTTTTGTTTTAGTTCTGGATGTTGAGGTTTATTTTACATAGTAGTTATTTTGCCAGCTACATTGCTTAGATGCAAAGATATGACTGTCTGAAAGCTAATTTGTTTCTTTTTTTTCCTTTTTCATTTGGCAGAGGAAGGATAAATGACAATCATGTATAACAGGAGGTGAGCAGTCACCTTGAAATGGCTAATGGTAGTTGATTGGCAGCTCTAGTATAGTCATTTCTGGATTTAGGGATAAAATACTGAAGTTTAGTGGGTTTTATTTTTAAAGATAAAAAGGAGGAACACTGGGCTTTATTATCTTCTTGCCACCAGTCTTCTGAAAATCAGCTCTGAACAAATCAAATAGTCTGATCTTGCAAGTTTTATGCCTTTCCCTGCTAAATCTGTCTACTTTCCATGAGCAGGGGAGAAAGGTCATAGTGCAAATTCTCTGAATCACTCATCCTTTGTGTCTCAATGCTGGTGAAATTATAGAGGTAACGTGCTTAGATGAAACCTGCTTCACACAAAGTTGTGTTTCCTATCCTTTTTACCTGAGGCACTATCATACAGTAAGGTTATATGGTCAGGGGCCATAAGCAGGAATCTGTCTATTTTTCTGCTAAGAGAAGATGAGGAACAATTCTTTCTGGCATCATCTCCCATTTTCTCCCTAAATCTAGAAAAACTATTGCCATAATACATTCAAAATATTGGTACTTGATGTGTCTGAATACTGCAGAGAGATCAAATAAAATGTGTGTCTGGAAAAAAACCTGGTGGTGAAATTGCACTGAAGCCTCATCCTTTGCAAGCTTGCTTGACCAAACACTTCAGTTGAACTAAGTGTGACTTTTCAAGACATTTTTGTCTAGAAGCTTCATCCTGAGGAAAAGATTCTCCAAACAGAAGGACCAAAACAGCTAGAATGCTGTTTCCTTCTCTGTTTTTTAAGCTTTAAAAACAAAACAAAACAAAACAAAAAACAACAAAACCAAACACAAAAAAAACCCCAAAAAAACCAAAAAAACCCCTTTTAACCACAGTCTTTAGAAAAAATAAACTGTTCACAGAATTTCTTCACAGAATAGAAAAAAAAAAAACAACACAAAAAAAAAAAACCCAAAAAGAAACCTCAAACCTTTTAACCACAGTCTCTAGAAAAAATAAACTGTTCACAGAATTTCTTCACAGAATAGCAACTGAGCTATTGCTAGCTGTGAACTAGTGAATTTCACTGTTATTAGCTTGATAACTTCTACATAACATAAATTTAACCTTTTTTTGTTTAGCATCATTTCACAATATGTCATGGTTTAACCCTAGCCACCAACCAAGCCCCAGACAGTCACTTGTTTACTCCCCACCCTGTGGGGATGGGAGAGAGAACTGGAAGTACAAATGTGAGAAAATTCAAGGGTTGAGATAAAGACAGTTTAATAAGAAAAGCAAAAGTCACACACAGGTAAAGCAAAACAAGGAGTACATTCACCACTTCCCAGGGAGGAAGCTGTTCAGCCATCTCCAGGAAAGTCAGGCTCCATCACCCACAGTGACTTGGGAAGAGAAAAGCTATCCCTCCAAACATCCCTCTCTTCTTTCATATTTCCCAAGATTTTATTACTGAACTTGATGCCCTATGGTATGGAATGTCCCTTTGGTCACTTGAGGTCAGCTGTCCTGGCTGAGTCCGTCCCAGCTCCTTGTGCTGCCCCAACCTACTCATTGGTGGGTTGGGCTGAGGAGCAGAAAAGGCTTTGGCTCTGTGTAAGCACTGCTCAGCAATAATGGAAACATCCCTGGGTCATCAAGACTGTTTGCAGTGCAAGTCCAAAATATAGCCCCATATCAGACAATGTGAAGAAAATCAACTCTACCCAAGCCAAAATCAGTACACAATGACTGCAACACCCTAAGGTTAAATTCAGACCAAATATTTTCACACTATGAATATTACTTTTGTATACTTGCACGTTTTATTTGCGTACACACACATTTTATTTGATATTTATGGCACTTAAAGGGAAGCAGAAAACTAATTACCCCCACTAAATCTACCACTCATTTTTATTATTGGAGTTTTTGAATTCTTTTCTGAAAGTTCTACTTCAAAAATATGCAGAGTGCTGTAATTACATCAAGACATGAGAAAGACCCACATAGCAATACATTTCAGTCTAAAACCACACCTACAGAATACTGATGAAGAGGAAAAAACAAGAGCAGGAAAACAAATATACCAATATTACATACTGCTGCAAGTCCCCTTGGTGGGCTATATGATACTACTTCATGAATAAAGATGGAGTAAACTACATTTGTAGCATAATAAGAAAAGGTAATTAGTGCCATCTATTCACCACAGTTAGAATTTGACTAGAACAATTTGATTACTTTTATCACATTTTAAACTTTGAGTAAGATTTTCAGCTCTGTAATCCAGTTAGTGGTAAAGTGTGGAGAATATAAGTCAGCTTCCCGATATGATTGATGAGTATGTGCTGCACAGGAAAGGAGTTGGAAAAAAATACCAAACTCATAATATAGACACTGTCTGCTTGCTTTAAAGCAAATCTCTTCTAAATCAGTTTGAATCCTTCAGCATGACTAAAATATAAGCTTAGTATCTTCTCCAAGCAAACAGGAAATGGAAAATTATTCACAGGAAAGAGGAGCCCTTTTTTTGGTTTTAGCTTAACACTGTGATCTTTCAGATATGCATTTATTATTTATACTTTGCTAACTCCCACATCTTGCTGAGAATTGGGCTTTACTCATGCTGGGTGTTTTACAAACACAGAGGTAATTATAGTGATAGACTATTTCAAATTTGAATATAAATCTATTGGTGAAAGGTTGAGTGATACACACTGAGACAATGTCAGGCACAGGGATTTAAATACCTCTGTTTTCACTGATGGTGAAGCAGCCTTGGTACGGTGAGGCACATTAATATTAAGAGCCTGCACGAACCAGAGCTCCCTACAGAGATGCTCCATGAGGTTAGAGGCTCATTTCTTGCCTCTTCTCCTGAGAAGTACCAGCCAACTCCATCCAGATCCACAACATGATCTCAAGTAGTAATGGCAAAAGCAAGCAGACAAGCTGCTCAATCTCCTTGAAGGAGGGGTGCAGTGGACTCTTGAAATCTTCACGGGTTTTAGGAAATTCCTTGCTCCCATCGATCAATAATGATGTGGGTCACATCAAGAGTGGGATGTTTTGCAGAATGAAGATTTTATTATCCTGAGCTGTGCTTATTATGCTTTCAAAAACGTCTCATTTGTTCTTCCTGTAAAATTAAGGTCATTTAATGTGACAGTGATGATAATGTAGGAGCTTTTAATTGTCTCTTTCTAACAAAGGGTTTTCCATTGATGAAAATGTGGCAGCTTTTCCTAGATTATGGGATAACAAGTTATATTGAATTCTATTATGAATAATCATACTGTTTTCTGATACGATTTTTTGGATAAACATTTATGTGGTGTGTATTTTTGCTGTGGTGATGCAGCTTTATGTACTAGAATACAAAATATTTTTCTTTATAAAATATTTAAAAGGCTGTGGGATGCCTCTTTTTTATATTTAATTTCCACCCACATTGTTTTAGTGACCTCTTTATGACAAGACCCTTCTTCTTTTTGTAAATGTTGTGGAATATGAGGACTTGTATTCTTTCTGTTATTTTCCTGGTGTTCTGCAATTTTTTTTCCAAAAATGTAAATTTGTTTAAAAATGGCTGTAAGGTCAGGGAATTGTTCAGGGTTGAAATATAGCAAATTAAATGAGAGGATTTAATCCAGTCCCTATTTTGATCAAAATGTTCCCTAAATAATATTCCAAACCTGCAGTTTCAGGTTTAAGTGTCTCCAGCTGCAGAGATCCTGATTTGAATGATAGATGCTTTGGTTCATCTATAGCGCTGGGTGTTCAATGCACACTGGTCTGCTGCTTTGATATCTTTGGAACACACAGTAAATACATATCTACTTTGAAAAGATAGTAAAATAAATACTGCATTTATCAGTATTATTATCCATTTGAGTATTTAATGCATTTTACGAAATATGTAAAAAACTATTACTCCACTTATTAGATGACAATTATTTCCTTTTTGAAATAGAAATGCTGAAGCCTTGAAAAATTTAATTGACAGGCCCAAAATTCCAGATGGAATACAAAATAATTGTAGTAAAATTAAAACTCAAAACTCCTTCCTTTAACCTAACTACTTTGGATTTGACCATTTCATAACTGTGAATGATTCTATCACATAGTTTCTCTGCAAGGTATACAGATTAAAAATAACATATGTGATTTAGATGAAATGTAGGCACTGAGCTGAACATTAGATCTTCAAAACTCTTGTACTTTTGCCTTTTATCTCCGGAGGCATCTGGAGGATGTTCATTCACTGGTTCTGATCTTGATTTCTTCTCTCTGTTAAAAAATAATTATTTTCAACAGAAGACATAAAGAGTACTGTCTGATAGCACTTTCTGGAGAGAGAAATAGAGTAATAAGAAAATTTCAGCAAAAAGAGGAACTCTGTCTTTCTGGCTTGAAACACACTTCACAACAGAAGATTTCAGGTGTGGATGCTACATGGGGAATGATAGTGTTAGATTGCCTAAGGAGGGCATCGAAGCTCTGAAAAGACTGATTCTAAAATAACTAATTTTTTCTCTATATCTCTATGGTTGGACTACCTATAGATATATTTTCCCCAGTTGAGTTTTCTGTAACTCCCCAGAGAGTTCTGGAAAAGATTCAAAGGGACAGGCAGCCAAAAGTTAGGTGTAAAACTACAGGACAAAATTTCAGAAGTAGTTCTGTAAATAAAGACAAGTATCCCAAACTGAGTTATTGCTGTGGCAGGAAATTTAATCTGTTCTAAGCTGCTGGTTGTCCTTTGACCAGACATCAAGATTTTAAAAAATTGTTGACTGAAATACAAACCAGTTCTCTTTATTCTTTCTAACAAACAGGTATTTGACAGTGAGCACAGGACAGTAACTACTACTTACTCTCCATGTGACCTCAGACATTTGAGTTAGCCCAGAGTCTTTCTTCTTCTCATTAATCAGATTTTTCACTTTGCTCAAATATTAATATAGAAAAAAAAATGGCAGCTTTTAATGGTGAATTAATGTTTCAAATTCTCCTGAGCATTAAGGCATTGCTCTCATATTTCAAGGTATAGTTGCTGCAAAAGATGAGAAAATGTCAATTAGCATAATGTAAGTCAACAGAGCGCTTGATATGCAGAAAAAAGATTATAAATGAGTAATAATGTAGGGTGTCTCCAGACTGAATGAGCCCCAACAGGCAGCATTACTCCATCCCTTGTCAGACTGGCTCACAGAGCTACAGAGGGAGCAAACACTGTAATGGATCATGGGAGAACATGTTGCATCCACACTAACTAGTGCTGTTGGCTGCAGCTGGATGAACGAGGTAAGCCACGCAGTGCATGTGTATTACATGTGTGTTTGGGGCTGTGGGTGTGTGCTACAGAATGCATTGTAGGAATCTGTGAGAGAAGTGAAGTGATGCGTCGTGCTGTAACCCCAGCCAGCAGCCAAGCCCCACACAGCTGCTCACTCACTCACCTGCAGGATCAGGCAGAGAATCTGAAGGATAAAAGCCGGAAAACTCTTGGCTTGAGATAATGACAGTTTAATTGGAAAAGCAAAAGCCACACATACAAAATAATCACACAAGGAATTAATTCACCTTTTTCCATGGGCAGGCAGCTGTTCAGCCATCTCCAGCAGAGCCCAGACCCATCACACTTAATGGGGAAGACAAACACCACCACTCCAAACATCTCTCCCTTCCTTCTTCTTCTTCCACTTTATATACGGATCATGATGTCACCAGGTCTGGAATATCCCTTAGGTCACTTTGTGTCTCCTCCCAACCTACAATGCACCTCTACCTTTTTTGCCTGCCTGGCCATAAAAACAGCAGGAAAGGCCTTGGCTCTGTGTAAGCCCTGCTCAGCAAAAACAAAAACATCTTTATTTTATCAAATGATGCTCAGCACAATTCTAAAACACAGCCTCTTACTAGCTACTGAGACAAAAATTAACTTTACCCCAGCTGATACCAGCACAGGATGTTACCTCCCACTACATCTTCACTGGGATCACTCTGGAAAAACTCTATTCCATTAGACTCTTCACATACTTTAAATAATAATGTCAATAACGGACTGTATAGAGCATAGCCAAAACTCATCTGAGAGGTGGAAACACTTCCTACAGTCAGTCTTTCAATCTTCTCATTATTTTTTTTTTTTTAGGGAAGTAATATCAGAGTGCCATATAGTGAGCAAGCAGCATGCCGCAGTACTGTGCACGTGCCAAGATTAACTAGTTCTGTGGAGATAATAAGAATATCTTGGGCAGATTCTCTCATTGGCACAACTGCATGGCACTCTTGTGCGTGGATTCTGTAGATACATGCACTATCAACTGGAATTACAGGATAGAAATACAGTGTATCTGCTGAAGAGAACAGTACCCACTACTATCTTTTATTATTTGGTTGTTTCACTGGGAGATGTCTCAGTCTACCTTTGGAAAGGCAGATGTAAGTAAAATGCATTCTATAAAATCTGTGTGAACAAGTTGTCAAGAGAAACCGGTGGACATTAGATTTCCGGGGGTTTTCAAACAGACTAGCTTCTTTCTAAAGAATGCAATTATTCAGACATAGGTACTTAGGAGTAGCTGCAATGCTACAGGACATTATCAAATTGAGGTAGGTAAAGCTCTTTACTTAAAATTCATGTCTCTCTGAATTTATCTTGAGAACTATGACAACCTCTGGCTCTCTTAAAATCTTGCTAGGTAGAAAAATTGCCCTTGCATCTCCTTCTGTTTAGCACACCTGAGCAATGAGCACTTATTGTTGTCACTGTTGCCTGTATATCAGCTGTATTAACATTATTTCATGAACAAGACATTTCTCCCACTTTGGTTGGGCCATACAAAGGAATAAGAAAAATGCTTTGGAAGACTGGAAAGGAAAATGTTATAGTAGCTCTTGAGAAATAGAATGGTCATATATTATGTAAGATATTTCTGAAATAGATAAGTAATAATGAGAAACATGGGAATGCATCAAAACAGGAAAAGAAATGCACAAGTGAGGATAAAGTTGTCTACCATGAGTACAAAGAAAAAGGAAAGCCATTAGTAATCTTCTGGAAGCAGTGAGACAACTTTAGGGGTATATCTGAAAGATGGAAGAATATCAGCTTAGATGAATCCAGAACCAAGCAGAAGAAAAGACATATTTAAGAAGTATAGTTAAGAATTATTAAAATTCTCTCTACTTTTACTAAGATTTCCATCTATACTCAATATTGTGCAAAGACTCATATAGAAGTGTATATAGGCTATCTGCAGAGGCCCAGAAAAGCTGACTTTAGTTGTACCCAGACCACATTATGATTTGAGAAATTCTCATTAGGCTTTGACCTTCATGAGCTTCATTTGCACTAAGCCCCTCTCCAGCTTGTCAGGGTGATCACATTATCATATTAGGATATTTGATCAGAAAAGGTTGGTATTATAGTTCCAAAGCCTATATCATTTTCTATCATCATTAGTACCTTTTATTTGTCAAGAAAAGGTTTTCTGATTATTAATACTCAGAAATAAGTGCTTTCTTTCTCAAAAATTATTATTGTCAATCATTGTCCATTGTTTCAAATCATCGTGTCCATGTCATCATTGCTTACAGGCCTCATGTGCATTGCATCATAGGGTGCAAACTTTAATTCATGTACTTTCATCAGCCCCACTGGGTTTAATGTGTTTAGGTTATTAATAAAATTAGAGAAATGCTGCAACTCGTCCTGTATTTCTAGGAAGCTGCAGCTGAAACAAACAATTTTGCTGCAGATCAAAAGACTTGAAATTTGCCTTTAGGATTTACACAGACTACTCATTTCGTTCAGATTGAGGTCATATGTGTGATTGCATATTCATTGGCAAAATAGAAAAAATCCTTGCATGCTACACACTCTTTTTTGTTTTTTCACAAACTAGCAGAATAGCTGAAGTAAAAAAGGACCTCTGAAGGTCTTCTGGTCCAAAATCTCTGCCCAAGGATGGAGTTCATAATAAGCCTTTCTTGAAAGCATGAAGTAGAAATATTTCTGCAAGGCCTATTTGATAGAAATAATGTATAGTTTGCAGAGAAATAGCATAATTGCAAACCAGGTGTCATTTATACATAAGGCACAGACATCCCTTAACCTATAGGCCAGCAGCCAGTGTGAAACACAGGTAAAAGAGCAGTGGCACAGATTTTGGGGCAGATGCTGTATTTGATGCAAAGAGTAATGGATAAATGAATCTATTATAACAAGATGAAACTTTAAAAAGATAACCAAATATTTCTGTCATGCTGCTGAGATCCTCAACCTGTATTTTACAATGATATTCATATCATAACCTCACTTCTGACAAAACACCAAGATAAGTCACAAATGTTACTGAGGTGGGAGTTTCTCCCACTGCTTTTCTCCACCAATAGCCTGAGAATTCATCTCTGTAAATGTTTCAGACACAAATCTTCACCGTACAGACAGAAATGAGATTACCTTAGTCCTGATTAAATCTTTTAATCAACCTGAGTTGATTAAAGCTGAAAGATCAGATAGCAACTTCTTACACTGCCTTCCTACTAACTTCAAGCATTCAGTGCACTGGGTTAAAAACTTTGTATCACTGTACACAGCATATCCTAAGAGAACGCTACAAAGGATTCAGGTGTTACTAATGTGTATATGTATGGATGATGCTGCTGTCCCAGACAATGATGCGTGTCACCTACTGACCCATTTCTGGGAGAGGCCTCGGGCATACTGTGAGGAAAATGCAAAACCCATGAGAAGAAAGTTATGATATTTTTCCTCCAGTGAGCAGCAACTTGTAAGTGTCACGTTTTCTGAGCCAGAGGAGCTAGAATTGTCCTTATCACCCTTTGCTGAAAGTCAAGCACATGAGCCTCCTTTGTATTTAGCAAAATAAATTGCAAAATTTTTAAAGCATTCCAAATATTTCATTGCAGGATAAAAGTAAAGTTATCTTTGCTCTTGTTGTGAATTTGGACATGGGAGAAAAATTAAATTGGTTTTTATTACACCTAAAATAGAGACAATAAAACCACAGAATTTAAAATGGTCATGTTTTTTATTTCATAATCATTGTTTCTATGCAACATTTAAAAAAATTGTCTTTCCTAGCTATTTCAACATACTCAAGCCTTTCTTTTCTTAAAAACCTATAAAAAACTCTACCACTTTCTCTGTAATAGATGTGATTAATATGACTAGTCACAGATGTCTCCAGTTATATAGGAGAAGTTATATAGGGAGACAAGTCAAGACTCTGCTCTAAAAATCAAATATGGCATTACCAAAGCAGTCTGTAAACATGAGAAATATTAGTGCCTAAGTGGCCCAAATGTTCTAAATAAAACAGACCTTCACTTTTACTCAGTTCCTCATATTCTTTTTTTTTTTTGCATATATTTTTGTGCAATCATGGAATAGAAGCCATAAATTATACAAGATGTAATGTATAAATAAAAAATCGCTGAGGTCTTCCACCCTAGTAAAAATCTAAACACAACAACAACAAAAACCACTGCCGTGCACTCAGCCAAATTCATAAACTAGAATTTCATCTTTTTTTTTTACTCTGACCTTAATGTTTAAACTATTATTCGGCATAGATAAATCAGCCCAGCAGGACTATTTAGAAACAGGTCTTTCTTGGCAGCTATTTCATCTCATCCCATCTCATTAACATTAAAGTTGCATATCTGGGAAAAGAAATTATATAAATATAGCCAATGGTTTTCAAAGATAATGATGATGGTACACATCTTTGGTACATATGCTTAGTTTCACAAATCAAAAGCAAACTTCCAAGTTTTGTAGACTTCCTAAATATATTCTTTTACTCTACTGAGGGAATGCCTAACCTCATTTTCTTTCATACTCTCAGAAGCCATTTGACCATATGAATGCAAATAAAACCTGAAAGTGCTCTGGTCTGCACATGTCTCACCTGACTCTGAAAGCTGCAAATATATGAAACAAGATTAATGATCCTCGTAATTAATGCTTAGATTTCATGGCAAAAATTCTCAGTAGTGCATCTGAAATACCTCCAATTGAATCTCTTGTGGTGCAGATTATTTCTAGAGAAATAAATACTCCTGGCTTCCTAGGGTTTTGTGAGACAACCGGGTGTTGATGAGGCTACTTTCCTTGCTTTATTTTGTTTTTATGACAAACACTGAATTCACTGAATTCACTGAATCTCATGCAGTCCAATTCTTTTAACTTTTTTTTTTTGCCTTGATTTTCTTTGTGTTGAGTTGAGCTTTTTGTTTGGTTTGTTTGTTTTTTGTATTGACGCCACAGATTTATATTAATGGCATGTCTTTAATCTGTATTGAAAATATATTTAAAATCAGCTCCTGGCATGTTATTGTTTCCTAACTGTGTTTAAAAAAATTATCTCTATAAAGAGTGTGCCATGTTATTGTGTCAGTCCACTGTTTCTGGTAATAGATGCCATATTAAATAAGCAAATAAATGAATAAATATGGAAGAATGTAAATTCCAAAAGCCCCAGTAACCTAAGGCCACTATGTATGGCACTCAATTTTTCAACTGATCATTTCCTCACAGTAGTATTGCCCTATTTTCCCATTTGTTCATTCAAAAGTATGAAATAGCAAACACTGGACTCAAGTAATTCCTTGTCTATTTAAAATGAAGGAATTTAAATATTATCACAAAAAAACCCCACACTACATTCATTATCAAACTTTTAAAATTAAAATCATTATTTTAGATTAATGCTGTTAACAAATCATAAGTAAACCAAACCCTGTATATCACTCCTTTCACTTACTTGAAAGTGGCCTGAAAATTTCCTTGAATTAACTGATATAAAGCTAGTTTTTCTTAATTTCACACAAAAGACAACAGTACACTTACATTGGTTTTATCCAACACAGAACATTTTCAATTACTTTTTTTTTAATTTATAAGGAGTGAATGTCATATGTTTGTGGAAAATACAGCTGTCTGTTTGATTTACAAGGAAAAACTCCTGCTTTTATTTTACTGTTTTTCAAAAAGTGACTTCCTCTTGGCTGCCTCACTGTTTGTAAGACAGAGAGCATCAATAATATTATTATTATTTTATAAAATAAATACACAGAAATATATTTTGGATGTGATAATTGAATAAGATGAATGTGCTGGAATTGTGAGTTAAAATCACAAAAATGTGACCAAAACTTTCTCAACTCCTACTCACTACCTCATGCCAGATACCAGCTACCTCCAGTAAAGACTGGAGTTTTGTAATACAACATAGGCATCTTTAATTATACAAGGGAATCAAATAAAAGTAAATCCTCAAGGGAAAACCCCAGTGTAATCCAAGAGATAATATAATTACAAAGGAAACGAAGTTATTAAAAATGAAGTATTTTGGTAATGAAGAACAATTAAGGAGAAGGCAGATAAACAGCTCTCATCTCTGAGGAAACAAATTTATTGATGAAAAGAACAGAATTAGCCTGTCTCTGTGTTCATGTTAAAAAAGAAAAAGGTTGAAAAGAGGTAGATAGATATAGAAATTCCTAGACGTAGAAATATAATCATTTCAGATTATTGGCATTTTGTTTTGATTCTTATTTGTCTTCTTTCTTTTAAGTAAAAAGAGTGTATAGAATTTGCATGCAAATATATTTGCTTGTCTCCTTCCACCACAGTCTAACAAAGGATTCTTACACAATTTTTTCTGCACTAAGTGGAGAAACAGATGGTCATTTGAAGTCAGAGAGACTGAGCTGATATTCACACCTGCTTCATAAAAGTTCAACCCTCCTAACACTGTCATATAGCATACAGATTAAATTCCAAACAAAAAATTCCCTCTAGAACAGGAGCCAAACCCAGACCAAACCCAGTTTTCTTGTGTCTCCTCAGGCTGAGCTATCTTCCTACACTGGGTTTCTTGCAAGCAGATTCCCCCCTTTAATTTAAGTGGAGTCACGTTGACCTTAGAGGAGCTATCACCATAAATAGTTCATTTACCTGATATCACTGCTCAAAGTCACAAGTCAAATATTTGTTTGTATCTTTAGAATGCACTTCCCAGAATCTGTATATCAGGTTTTCTATAACTAATAAGGTTATCTATCAGAAATTTTCCATTAATTATTTATTTTGACAATAGAAAGCTAACAGCTTCCTTTCAGGTCTATTTTGGAGCTACAGCAAAGGCCCCCCATCCTTTGCTGGTTTGAATTAAGCAAGAAGCAGTAGCTCAAAACTTTTGAGTCCTCCATCTGACGTCACTTATACATGAGATTGAATATTTCATCATCAATTATTGGTGATTTAGATCAAACCCTTGAGTCCAGAGGCTCTCTGAGTCCAGGAGATGCACATAGGAGTTATCGGTGCACCATTTACCGAAGCATCTGAAAGGCTTCCTTATGCAAGGGATGTGTGACCATTGCAATTTCACCAGCAGTGTTTCCTGTTGCTGGGGTCAAATGGTCATTAATAGAACAAGGACAGCTGCACAGCTTCTAGGTCTATAAAACAGCAAGAAAGGAATCAAAAATATCTCCCAGGCTATCCCATTTTTTAACAACCTACAGTAACTGCAACTTATCTTTTACAGCTTTAATACTAATTGACACCTCTGGCTATTAGACTTTCTCCAAAATAATGATTTGCTTTAGCTTGGCTTTTGAAAGCCTTGGTAGACACACTTTTCATTACAAGATTCAGGAAAAGAGAAAAAAGATGAAGAAACTTGTGGCAACTTTTGCATTTTCTGATATTCTGCATTAGAAAAAAAATCCTACGCTTCAGTACAATACCTATTCTGTCTAATCCCCTGTTCTCATCACTGATTTGCTGCAAGATTCTGGGAAGAGTTTTATGCACTCTACTGTGTCTTAATGTATCCATATATTGACAATAATGATTTTTTAATTTGGACTTTCCAATGTACATCCCATTCTGATGGGTGTTGTGGCCAGCAGTAGGTTTACATTTAGGAAGTAACATCTCCTTTTCTGTGATGGCTACAAATGTGCTGGAAATCACTTGACATCCTGTATTCCCACAAAGAAAACACACCTTTCTACTGTACAGAATACAATAGCTACTAGAATCAAAATCTTTTAGTCTCCTAGGTAAGTCTTTCCTTCTTTACTACTGCACAATGTTTTGCTAATCTAACATCCACTTCCATGAATATGTTCTTTACAAGATTTTTATGCCATAAAAGCATAAACCCAGGAGCATCTCTGTAGCATAATGCATATTTCATATGAATTTAAGGCTGTTTGAGAAATTAATATTTAGGATCGTTGGATTAAATGCTCCATGTGAAAACTGAAAGGTTAAAAGATTGCTGATTTTGAACTTTTGTCAAATGAATAGTTGTGAGTAGAATTAAAAAAAAAAGGCTATTTGAGTTGCAAAATTTTTATCCAAAAACTGCATTAATCATGTTCATCATGAATGCACCAGCAGGCCTGCCTCAAAATCTAAAAGAGAGGGAAAGAGGACTACAGTTTTTAAAAAAAAGTGTGATTCCTTTTCATTTTCTGAATGATTTCCACTTCAGGAAGGAGTATTTAAAGGAATAGACTGAAGTAAAAAGAAAACAAAACAAACAAACAAACAAACAAACAAAGCCCAGGGCGATCACAAAAAAACAAAGCTAGAATCATTAGGAGAAAACCCACATTAATTGATGAAGAATCAATGAAGCCAAATTTCACTCAGAAAACATGAAAATGTCAGCTTCTGGTCAAAGCATTTTGGTTGTTCCAAACCGAAATCTACTCTGACGCTCTTCTCTTTAACTGTACTGTCAGAAATTCAACTTCTTCAACATTCTCAATTTCTTTTTTGTTTTAAATAGCAACCAATAAACGAAACAATCGTCAAACTCCTCAATACCTGGGCATCTAGTTTTTTGCCATTTTAAATCTCAACAGTGGAGACAAATGTCATAATCTTGAATATTTCCCTTTTTCTGAGCAGAAAAGTTTCTAGCTTTTTCTTTTTCGCCTCCCACCTCCCACTCTTTCTCCCCTACCCATTTTTCCTTCCCCCCTTCTGCAGACCTGTATTTGTCATAAACCCCCTCTTATATATTGTCTTCCTCAGTCTGATAAGTCCTGTATTATCGCCCTGCTAATGCCTTGAGTCAAGTTTTTCCTTCCCAGATGGAGTCCCTACCCAAATTTTCTAAAAGACCGAAAGCCTTAGAAAATTTGACCATTATATCCCTGATATATGCAATTATTCAAATTACTGCTAGTGTTAAATGGAAAACTCATAATGCTTCCAGAAACTTTCCAGAAATTTCCCAGAAGGTCATTTACATTTAAGGAATGAATCTCTATTTGACTCAAACTTGGGTCCCTCATTTGTAGCAATGGAATATTTCTCAGAAACTTTACCTTTATGTGAGAAATGTTGTTATCCACACTGCTTTAACCCAATAAAAGTAGCTATGCATCTTCTTCAACCTTTCCAAAATGTATAGTGGCCCTGTCTCCATACTCCATGTGCTTCCCCATCTGAATGGCAGAACTTCAATACTTAAATACTCCCAGTCTGCAGAAACGACATTAGACTGGAGCAGCAAAGGGAAACGTGAACTGAAGCTGGTAGCAGATTCCATTTAGAATTTCACAACAAGAGCCTTTGCTTTCCTGCAGCTGTAAAATGCTTAGATTCAGAGATTCAATGTAGAGCAGTAAAGGTTCCAAAAATCTCTATAAATGTTCCTGTCAATTAAAAAAACAAGTCATAATTAAATTATCTCACAATCTAGATATTTGGAAAATTGACAATTCTGAAATTGGAACATTGAATTAATCTAATTATATCCTCAATACATAGCTTCAGAATTTCAAAGTACTGCTGTACTCCATTCTGCTATTTCAGGAGTTACCACACTGAAAATGTGACAATAAAGCAAGTGAAGTCTTGAAAAATCTAATTCAGTTTATGTGAAATCTGTGTTAAAAAAGGAGAGATGAAGATCCATTACTTTCTTAGTAAATTAACCACATGCTTTCATTACCTGCATATACACACACACACATATATTTTTTTTTCCAACAAAGGATCAAGAGTTAATCTGATTGTCTGAATATTTTTAAATTTTGCTTTCTAAAAGGCAGTAACTGTTTGTATACAAAGAAACAAACAACCCCCCACCCTATACCATTTACCTACTTGAAGCCAGGTACAAGAGCTAAGCTAACTGACCAGAAAGCAGGGTGATGCTGGGGCTGGGATGTGTTATAAAACATATGCCTGATACAAATTTTTTACTCTGAAGCAGCTGCTTTCAGACACATGTAGGATATGAGAATTCCAGTCATTTGATCTCCAGGATTCATTAAAATGCAACTTTGGATGTTTAAAAAAAAATGAAAAAATAAGGTTTTCCCATTACTGAAATTCTTAGTTGCCCTTAGAAGAAAATTCCCATTACATTTTTGAAGTGGCACCTCATTTAGAAAATTTCAGGCTACAAAAAGTAGATTTGAATTATTTAATTACAGTTGCTCAGGAAACTGTCTAAACCACAAGAATAGCAGTTAGTATAAACCAGATTAAATCCATCTGTCTGAAAATTTTTTTCTGAAGCTTGACTACCATTATACAAGCAGTCAAAATGACCTTGCCAAATAAAGCTGGCTGTCAAGTATCATTACAGACATAATCTTAACAAATTAATTTCTTCTCATTGATCTTCTTTTTGTGTGCTGTTTTTAAAAAATTAAATCCATGATTAAAAAAAAACAACCAAACAAACAACCCAGCCTTTTATATCTTTCTTAAAATAAAGGAGCTGTAATTTTCACAGAAGCTTTTGCCATAGTGTAATTCTTGACGAAGGAAAATGGCAGACACTATACAACATGTCATTCATTAAAAAATCCAGAATTATGCTGTAAAGAATTCTTTTCAATTGTGAGTTTATAGAATAGAAGTTGCTATGAGAGAGATTCATTCAGTGGTAAAGAAACAAAAACCATCAACTATGTGGTAAGCAAACGAAATGAATGTCTTCTATTGTCATTCCAAGGGCTGTATTGGGATCTAAAAGACAATTAAGGGACAATAATTTTAAGTATGTAGTTTTTCTACTCTTTAATGTCTTTTTAAACTTCTTAATATTTTTCAAGTTATTAATCTTTAGATAAAAAACTCCAACACACTCTTAATTCGTAATAATATTTTAACAGAGGGAATTTAATCAGAGAGAAACAATCAAGCACAGAAGCCTAAATGGCAATGAAGCTTAGCTGCCTGTGGTATTGTCTGTTTCTGGTGCTTTAATTTAGTGAAAATAGGGATCACATGTTAAATCAATTGAGAGAAAAAAATAATGACACTGGTTAATAGACATGCATTTAGTAGACATCAAAGTGCAAATCTGGGGACTTCTGACTGAAGTAACTTAAAGACTTCTCTGCACTTTCCTTGTAGAGATAAAGCATAACAACAAAAGACTCTATGAAATGGCCTCTTCCAGTCCAACATTTGCAAATGTCTTGGAGGCTACGAAGAAATTCCAGAAGACAGAAAACAACAGAGATAGAATAAGCTGGGATATTTTGTACATCTTGTGACTATGAATCTCATGAAGGAACACTCAAAACTGTCCTAAATGGACTCTGGAAGCTGTTCACCATGCCTGAACTATGTTTTGCCAAAAATATTCCCAGTTAGCCTATGTTTCAACTTTCAAATGATAAAAATAACACTATGAACTCTTACAATTAGATATTTTCCTCAATGAAAGTGAAAGAAAAAATCATACAGAAACATTAAAATATTCAGTACATTACATTAAAATATTCTTATGGGCCATCTCTCTTTAGTACTCCAAATAAAAATTTTCACAGTGGAAGATTTTCATCATCAGTAAAAATCATAGATAGTGGCATTTAGGAAATTATTTCTGCCTCCTCTGGAAAGATAATTGCTTTTGCTCTGTGTTTTACTTTGGTGTCCATTCACAATCTTCATGTTTTCAAGGACAATTATCTTGTATTAATGCTCATATGTTTAAGAATAATTGTGGCAACACTGGTTGTAGACTAATTTGAAATACACATTTATCACTTGTAAAATGACTATATGTATGTAAAAGTAAGAGCTTGTAAGAGGGAAAGCATTTATGGAGATGTGAAGAGCAGGAAAAGTTCATCACTGAACCTCTATGTGATTTCAGGACTTCTTTCCACTTCTGCATATTGGCAAACTGACCCATATCCAATAAAATCTGCCTCTGTGTGTGGAGAGCTGAGGACTGTGCTCCTGTGAATCCTTTCCTACTCACATACTTTCACCACTGAATATTTTATTTTAAAGCAGGTTAAGAGAGAAGCAAGGAAGTTATGAGCTCAACCCCAGTTCCACTGAGTGGTTTTGCTGACAACAGAAAACTCTGACTTATATAATTATATAAATCCATATATACATATATATATATATATATGTGTGCATACATACATACATACATACATATTTATATTTAGCTGCAGATCTTGTACTGAAAAATTATGATTTTTTTTTTAATAAATAGCACATGTTCTGTCTGCAGCTGAATAGAGAAATCTGAAAATGATGTTATGATATGCAGGAGTGCCACAAACATTTTGCATAATTTGTTGTTCCAGTCCTGCACATTAGAAGAAAAAAACCAAATGAATTGGGCAATTATTATTATTATTTTTACAGTGGATGTCAGCAGGACGTATTTTGAATTAAATTAAATTATTTTGCCTATTGCAAAATAGCTAGAGATGATTTGCAGTGTCTAGGAAAAAAAACTACAAAACATCCCTTTTATGTGTCCCTACAAAGAATTGCATATATGTATCTCCATCCTGAATATTCTTTCCATGTTTTCACTTGGAAAATGATAAATTCATTTTTGTGTTTTAGGTTTTTTCTAGTGTTAAGGTTTGCTTTTATTCCCACCATTGACATGTCTTGTCTCAAAATCATTACTAAATCTGCCCTGCATCACAAATCAAGATGGAAAACATTTTTTATATTTATCCAAGTCATTGCCTAATACCACTGCACCAGTAAAATGAGCAGGTTTCTACGATTCTCTTTTGGGAGCAAAATAATACATTTGGGGTGAGGGGGTTGGTTCCTGGTGGTGGTTTGGATTTTTTTACTATTATGGGATATTTTCCTAGGTATGAAATCGGGAAAAAATAAGAATGAAAGAAGAATTTGGGAATTCATAGAGCAAGATTTTGACTGAGTATGTTAGGGAAGTTGTTGGGATTTAGGGTGGGGTTTTTTGTTTGTTTTTTTTTTTTTTTTTGTTTCTTTGGTGGTGGTGAGTTTAGAATTTTAACTATTACAGTAAATGAAGATTGTTACAGGGAACGTTAGATTTTAACCACTGTTGGCAGTCATATCTTTTCTCAAACAAGTTAAAAACTGTATTGTACATAGCTAATACTACATACAACATACTACATACTACATACATAGCTAATACGACATACAAACCAAAAAAGCTCCCTGAGAATTAGCACCAGGAGGAAGAAAATAAAAATCACATTATGGTTTGCTTAAAATATTTCCAGTCAAGATGGTCTTATCACTGACCTTTCAAGGGGTCTGTTCTCAATTTTTTACTGCATTTTAAGCTAAGATATAAAGAACAAATCCTCTTAGTACATTTTTTCCCCCTAGTATTAGTTCACAGTATCAAGATTTGCAAGACCAAACTTTGTACATAGAACAAATAGTTAAATATACAAACTCAAAGCTCAGAGAAGTGTATTTATTTAACTTCTTCATTCTTTATTGTGTTTATTTCAATGACTTGCATGAATTATTCAGTATGCTTTAGGGTAGCCTAGAGAAAACGTTTTCTTTTAAGAGGCTTATTTCTCAGACATTCTTTTAAGTGAGTTAGATGGCAACAAAGTTTTAAAAACTATGTCTATAAATATGGAATGATTTTTTTTTAACTAACTCATTCAAAAGTAAGCAATACTGTTTTATTACGAAAAGACAATCAGAACTCTTGACCCAAACTCTTTCTTTTTTAATTGTCTCATCAGAATTCACTTCAGTCAAAGGTTATTTTCATGTCTAAAATCAATTTTTGCTGAGAGACTGAGGGAGCACTGATGGTGACTAAAATACAGCACAATTGCTTCAATTTATGCCAAACATTGTATTGGCCAACAAAACTCCCTAGCAGTAAGCAACCCATGTTGCTTACATTGAAATTCACCTTGGCATGCAGTTGATATTTGTATCCCTTTTGTCCAGGAAAAGAAAAAGGTACCCAAGATTTTAAAGTTTTGCCCAACAACACTTGCAGTGAAACTATAACTGAGTGTGCAAAAAAAAGTCAGAACATTTTAAGCATTTTCAATTTTTTCTCTCATAACTCATAGTCATGGCACATTTCTACTTTGTTGCCTAACAAATATACACTTTCACATTTACAACATATGTCTTATTACTTTTATATATCTGAAATCCTGTCAATCTAAAACGTCAGAAGTGAGAATTCAAAGCAATTACTTCTACAAATAAAAGCAATAATATATTTTCATTGTAGAGCTTGTGTCTGGAAAGGCAATTTTGATATTCATCTGAGAAAGACAATCTCAGAAAAGTCTTCTTCATGCAACACACTAGTGAAGTTTCAGGGTTTAACTAATTCCATTATGGTCTTGGCTTTTTAAAACCCGTAAAGTCTTGATTCAGGTTTGGCTAATAAAGCTCTTTTTGTTTACCTCTTATTTTATCTGAGAAAATTCATAGCTTAGAATCCCTCTGACACATTACCACAGCTTTGACAAAGCAATTAGCATTCTCCTTCAAATATATAATAGTACTGTTGAAAACACAGAGCCATCATGATAACTTCAATGTCCCCCTTGCCTTTAGTAACTGATTTATTAAGAAATGTATGGGCTGAGCAAGCATTGCTATCTCCCAGAGCTGCTTTTTACAGGATGTACGTAGAAGTTCCTTTTCTTATTTTAAAGGACAGGAAAAATCACATTCAGTGTGAACCAAATGTACAGGCATTCATTGCTGGCCCAGATCCAGGTATGGAAGAGCTTCAAGTCCACCTCTGGCAAAACTAAGGAAGATCTTGGTCTTTGTGACACACTGGGCAGCAAAGGGAAACTTTTGCAAGAACAAATTTAAACCCTTTTTCAAAATCTTGAACTTGTGATTTCATTCTTATGAATGCATCCATGTCTACATGAAATTGAGCTATTTTTATGACACTTTTTTCTGTAGCTGATTTATTCAGATTTTTTTCTCTTATTTGCTTACAATTGATGCTTATCTCAGTTCTTCACTTCTGATAACGTCTCATAAATCCTACCAAAGCAGCCTTCTTCCAGATGTTGTTGCATGCTTAGTCTCAGTTCAATCAAAATATTAAACATTCTGCATGAATACATAAAACTGTAACATATCAAGACACAAACTAACATAATTATCCCTAATTCAAGTTAAACACAAAGATCTCCATAAATTTTTTGTAAATAGCAGAATATGAACTTATAAGGACTAACTTTTTGATAGCTGAACATAGGAATTTGTATCTTATGGGTTAGCAATATTTATTTGGTAATCACCACAAATATTAATATAATAACTTTTATGCTATTTACTTTTATCTAAGTCTACATTCAATAGACATCTCCGCCTTAAAATATTATCATCTGAGTTTTCACTTCATACAACCCCCAGAAAAAAATCTAACTGCACTGAAACTTCATAAATAAAATGCTCTCCTCTGCTCTAAGGCTTTTAGAGGCAAATGCAATAGGCTTGACTCCACACTAATCAGATAATTTTTTCTACTGTCACCATAGTGCATGAAGTCTTTACACATTAAGGTCACAGTTCTTAAATAAGATTTGCAAGTTGCAAATGTCTAGTTATGAATTCATGAGCTGAAAATGTGCAGTCATAAAATTTACCAGTCCCACAGCTCAACATTTACAATGCATGAATCAGAAGAGATTTATGAAGTTGTATGGTAGTCTTGAGCAGGTGATGTCAATGGCCAACCTCACGGAATGTTGGATTTTTTTTAATATACTTCAAGAAGGTGTATAATTCAGTGCAGAAGGATATAAGAATGTTTTCAAGTAACTTAGGAGGCAAACATAAGCTCAGGTGTATCCATCTAATTATCGTGACCGAAACATGACCAAACACTTTGAAGAGGAGCTCTATTTTCCTCTAAAGCACATCCTCAAGAAATCCTGTTCCTGGTGAGATCACCAGTGGTTGTAAGGGTTCATACAGCTTGCCAGCTGACTAAGTGCTAAGAGTGAAATAGACTTTTTCTCTTCCACCATAACACTCCCTCAAGGCAGTTAGTCCACCAGATACACCACACATAAAAGTGCACTTTCAATCTTTCCTACTTCCCAGTCTTACTAATGTCATAAAATCTCTATTGTCAAACAATTATTTGCTATTAATAATGACTCCCTGACATCACAATAATGTTCCATGTAATGCTCCATGCTATGTTCCATGTAACTCTCAAGAGGAGAGTTTCCAACACCAGACAAGACAGTGTTCTTCAGAAAACTGAACAGCTCTTGGATATTGCTCTTGGAAATGTCCAAAGGAAAAATATGTGGCAATAAAACCTGGTTTAGCTCTGTCTTGTTTTCAAAATAGCTGGCCATATAATTGTAGAACTAGTTTAACACCTTGGGACCTCACCATGATCTCTGGTTTAGTGTCTGCATTATTCTATTTTTATTTTAGAAGCACCTTCAAGGTATTTTAACACTAAAACATAGAAAGTTAAAACAGTCCATATACTTTGATATCCAACATTTGAATACTATAAAGCTTTTGAATTTCTTAATGTATAAATATTCATAACTGTAATGCAAAGCAAGAGGCATATTTTGAACAACTTTAAAGTATTTTTTTTCCAATTTCATATATTTCTGCCAGTAATATACAAAATTTCATACAGAAATATTTTGTGTGAACATATGAAGTGTGTTTATGATGGTGATTTCCTAAGAATCCTTTCAGAGGGGTAGCAAGATAACAGAAAAATCCTTAGTTTTGATAGATTCCTATTTTATGTCCACAAGAGTGAAAGTATTTTTGAATTTATAATATATGAAGTCTCCATCTTCCTTAGGCCAAAATATTTATGTCTTTCCTTCAAAAATACATCAGTTCTTGTCAGTCTTTCAAGAATACCTAGTAGCTTGTACCCCTACAGTGCTTCTCATTACTAGTCAAAGTACTCATCAATTTTGCTTTTTCATTCTGCTTGCTCTAAAAGTAGATAAGTAAACAATTTCTTTTTTTGGTGTTTCTTGACTGCTAACAACACTGGGCAAGATACTTTCATTTCAGTTTCACACAGATACTTTCTGCAGCTTCAATTTATATGAATTTGCCTTAGTCTACAGCTTTATTCATTCATTTGAACCTCAGAACTTAAAGCAACAATCATTTGAATGAAACAGTTTTTCTCCTTTTTCACATCAAAACTATGCAAATTGATGAACAGAACTTTTTTATTTCTCACTGGGGAACAACTGCTCTGTTTATTTTCTGCTTCTTCTCCTCCCACTCACTTAACCATTTTTCATTTCATTAACATTGGTTTATGTAGCAGTATCTTGTAATATGGTCATGATTTTCACTAGGTGGTCATGTATATAAAGGTAAATTAAACTGGGTCATGAAAAGTACCTGTCATTAAATTCATAACAAGTGAAGAGATTTCAAGTGTTCTAAGGATTTTGACACAGGAGATTTGACAAGAAAGACCTCATTTGGCAAACAAGGCAGAAGGCAGTTCTCAGGGCACCTAGAATATAGCACGTTCTTGACACATGGCTTTTCAAGACACTCTAAAGTCATTAATTTAACTTTCCATAATTTCAATGTTCAAAAATTATATCAGCTATATAAACCACATCTGTCATCTTTGTAAACTCTTAAATCTCTGTTCTTGTTGAAGAGCTGAAATGTCAGAGATGAGATTCAGAAAAATCTATTACTTCCCAGAAATTCTGCTTTTCTTTTTAATATCATAATAGTATATGGTTACATATGTTAGGAAAAAAAAGAAGTCCAAGTACTTTGGACAGCCTCCTAATTAATATTTTAAACAATACATTTTAATAAATATTTCTATATAAAGATTTTTTTAATGAATTAAGATTATGTTTTTAAAAAATCTTTTGCTATTCTGGATTTCAAATGCATTTTCTTTTTTTTTTAGTCCTATTTCTAAATAAATACATTTTTACAATATAACTAAATCTTTCCTTCAACTCAACTCTAAACTGTTCCCAAATAACCTGTTCCTGTATCTTTCCCTGAATTGGATCCTACTGGTCAGTAGCAGAAATAAAATAGGAAAAAAAAAACAACCCAAAGCAAGTCAAAACCCCAAAACAAATAATCTGTTTCTCTCTTCTCCCCTCCCTTTCATCCCACATTTTCTCCCTCTATTATTTCACATAATAATCTATTGATCTACTCTTGTTTTATAAGCCATCTACATTCCTCTGTACTCCCAGTGCATTCCTGGATTCCTTTGTATCTCCACTATTATTCTCCTTTCCTTTCCAAACTTATGTCCCTTTCTGTCGTCAAAGTGTCTCTGTGCCATCCCTTCCTCAAATCTCTTCTTAGTTCTCTAAACTTCCCTTTCAAGTTTTGCTAGCCACGCTTTTCCAAGCCACCACCTCTTGAACTAGTGAAGACCCTCTTCTGTTCAGTTTTCAGTCCTCACTTTTTCCTACATGGGAGCTATTCTTAGCTATTCAACACAGAGGAAAAACTCCTCAGTGCATATGGCTTAAAACAAATCAGGATTGATGTAATTTATTGATTTATTATTGATACCTAATTAACCAGCAATCAGTAAGCTATGCACACGAGATTAGTGTCTGTGAGAAAACTGTTAAACCACAACAGGAAGACAATTCATCAAGTGTCTTTAAGTGTTTGAATGTTGTAGATGTTTATTAGCATCCTTTCATGACTAATACTGAAATGGTCCCACCATGTACACAAACACATCCGCATATACACTTGGTGCAGGTTTGTATGCATGCCTCCCACCCTCTGAGCCAAAGATGTGTATGGCCTCATCTACAGACCCCTCATGAGAGATGTGGTTGCTGCAGCTCTGCCTCATGACACCTTCACCTGTGATATCACTTTGGGGACAAAGACTTTCACACATACAGTCTATCCCTACTTCCTACCCACCTCTCATTCTCTATGCTGTGTCTTTTTTGTTTTGTTTTGTTTTAAATCAGCCCATGAAATTACACTTACTGATCACTTATTCCAAATCCCTGCACAATTTGT
Source organism: Fringilla coelebs (assembly GCF_963513975.1). Lineage (NCBI taxonomy): Eukaryota > Metazoa > Chordata > Aves > Passeriformes > Fringillidae > Fringilla > Fringilla coelebs. Next base: position 58,513,053 of record NC_140028.1, read on the forward strand.
CATAATGTTCCTGTTTTTTAAGAGAAAGTACCTATAAACATCCACTGAGTGACTCACCACCACTTTTTACTTCTCCTCTTAGTAGGCTGCTTTCTTGTGACAGTTGAGGGAAAGTTAACAAAGCTTTTGATAAACTGAGATCATCCTGACAATCAATGCATTCTCACTATCTCCTTTCACTCCTTCTGTTGATATCCTGTTTCCTTTTATGTTATGTGTGTTTTATGTGTGTGAGAAGGAAAATAGTGTTCTTGTGTTCATGCAGTGTCAAAACAGCATTATTTTTCTCCACATTTTGAGGTTCAAGTTATAAAGTAATATAAATTGCAATATTTCATGAAAAACACCATCCATTGAATGAGTGTTAGTTCAGGGAGTGTTTCATTATATAAGGGAATTGTGTGCTCTAATAAAGTATCCTTCAGAAAAGAATGCAACCATTCCAAAAGTCACACAAACAAAGGATCCAAACATTAATAAAACACCAAGCAATTATCAAGGAGCTGGTGTCCTTGCACACAGAAATATGTATCTCAGAAACAAATAGCATAAACCTCTCACTACTTTCAGTCAACATTATGGAGAATAGTAACAGATGTTAGATTATTTTAAAAAGTCTAAATATATTATGCATGTCTCTGATTTAGCAAATGAGCAATAAAGGCTCAAGTTGTCTGTGAGATTTCAAAAATCCTAATTATCTTTTTCTTTGTTAATCAATTTTCAGTTTGCATACAGGAGTATTTAAAATAGAAAAAAGATAACTCAGTGTAGAAAAAGGTGAAATGCCAGCCAGATAGCAAGAGAACACTATTTTTATTTTAAGAAATGACTTCTCTCTTTTTCTTTATAAGAGAATGCTGTTATCTTGGTTCTTTCAAAGCATGTGATAAAAACCTGACAAAGATAATGACAGCCACTGCACTCACAGAGCCACCATTCAATTAGAAGAAGGGTCCTTATATGCTGCTCTATGTGCCATCATAAAATCAATGACACCTACAATCTCATAATTACCAGCATACTCTGCTTTCTTCTATCCCTTGGGTCTCCCACTTGCCTCAGTAGCTGTAATCCCTTCTTACTTCTCCAGACACATTGCAGGCACCAATTGTAGCTGTTAGGGATAGATCCAGCTGCACAGCACAGCAGAATTTTTTCCATGGAGCCAGAAATGCATGAGAGGACCTGTAATCACCTTAAGTTATTCAAATAGCTCTTTGCTTTTCTTTGCAAGTAGTACAAAACTTATAAAGTGGAAAGTATAAAGCTCTAGAATCCACATGTTTTTGTTTGGCTTATAGAGAACATTCAGACACAGTTTCAGAACAAAAGGAATAGTTTTTCAAAGGCTTTCCATTGCAATTTTAATTAAAGATAAGGGTTCAAGTTTATACCTTTTAATAGCAAAAATATTAAAACTCGGGATTTTGCTAAAATTTCCCATATTCATCTTTTCAGAAATATACATACAAATTTTAGTGATGTGAGAGCACTGAGGTGCTGGGCAAAGATCTTTACTGAGCTTCCTCTGATACTTAGGAGATGCTCTGATTATTTAGGACGATCATGGCAGGGATGGTTGTGCACATGCTGCATCGTTTGATACTTCAAAGTCCACATTGAAATCCTGGTCAAGGACTCCTTGTCCTTGCATATATTGTCAGAAAGTAGTCTCAGAAGTGAGCCTTTATCATGGGAAAACAATGAAGAAGCTTTTCTTGTTGTAGTGGTCATTAAATACAGAGGTGAAATGAGGAAGACTTTCCCTTACAAGACTTCCCTCATTTAGAAATGAAGCAAAAAGTGATCAAAACTGCAGTCATTGTTTTGTTGCAGAGAGGAAAATGCTAGAAATGCCAGCATCCCTATTTCACGGCAAATGCAATTCACTCCTTTAAGACTGTCACTACTGATGCACTGACCCATGAGCAATAAGAATCACACTCTGATTTTGCTGAGACTAAAAAGCTTTTACATGTTGGTGTCTGCTACCCATGCATATTTATCATTTCTCCACACAAAACAGAATTCCAAAGTCTCCCATAAACCTTCCAAGCTTATGAGACCAGTGTGTACTTCACAGCACTACCGTATGGATTAGATCAAGACATTCAAATTCAATTTCTAGATTTTGGCATATACTGTTGAGAAGCAAAACAGCTTCTGTCAGCAAGAATCACTTTACTGATATATTTTTAAAAATAAATTTTACATATGTAGACCCTTGGTCCTTGGGGCTATAAAACTTTTCTTTACTGTTTGGGAGTGTCACTTTCTCATTATAATGTCTTATTTAAATTTCCCATGTGAAAGAAACATCAGTATGTATCCAAGCCCATTAGTTGAGACTGGGTTTCTGGTGTCCAGGCATAAAAGGCACATATTTTTACCATCATTTGCTAAGAGTTAAATAACTTTGAGATTTTCAAAAATTCTATGCAATGCAGACTGCCAATATAATTAAATTGTGGTGATGTGTGATTTGTATAGATTGAATTGAGAGCTGTAACTAGATTAATGACACGACTTGCACACACTGCCTGTAATGAGTTATACTGCTCTAAATAATTACAAGAATTAAGCTCTAGCACAGACTATGTACAAAATATGTTGGTTCTGACCAGATAAAGTACTAGAATGAATAGATTTACACCAAATATACCCATGAAGTGAAAGTTCCTTGCAATGTAAAATACAAGAGAAGTAAACTGACTGTGCACAATACAATGTGATCACAGGTCATTTTCAGCGGGGTCATCTGGTACAATATACCGTATTTTAACATTCTATAAACTTGTATAACCTCATCTGTCTAGACAATGGATGTGTCACGCTTCTTTAACATGTTTTTCTAGAGAATAGTGCAAACAGGATATGCCTAGTTTGCCAAGAAAATTACCCATTTGCTTTTGGTCCCTCAGTGTTGGGTTCTCAGAGAAGAATAGGGCTCAGTCACGGTGTGGTATGGCTAAGGTCAATCTCCTCTGGACAGGGTTAGACTTTACCACAGTGGATACCAATTTTCCTTTCCTTTATCCTGGAACCCAGGTGTGGTAAAGACAAGAAGCTAGAGTGAGATTGTGGGGTACTCCCTGGATCACATGAAGTACTAGATAATAAAAGCCTAGCTGAAGTGACCTTTAGGTTTCACACCAAGGAACAAGAATGGGCTAAAACTTTGTTTTTTCCTCATGGATGCACGCTTATTACCAAGTTTAATCTCTTTTTTATTTCACACAAGGGAAGATTTTGAAAGCATCTATACATCCAATAGACTCCTCCCAAAGTAAAGAGAATGGCACTCAGAAAGAAGGCTGCAAACAGGAAAGAGGAAAAGTAAATAAGAACTTTGTGAAAATTAAAGCTGAATTTAAGCTTATGAAAAACATGAAGGGACATGACCTACTTTAGTTAAGATCCCAGAATATTACAGCAGTTTCATGAGAAAATCAGGGAACTCGTCTACAAAGTCTTCTATAATCCTGAAAGCAGACCAGGCTTCCTCACACATCTATAGCTAAATGCTTTTACAAGGTTAGGAATCAAATGTTCCACACACACCTACATGTTCTTAACTATGCTAGTCTTTTCAAACACAGCATGCAGAGGCTCACATAACTTTAGAATCATTATTATTTGTTTTAAAAGACAATTTTACTTAGTTAGTTTGTTAGTGAGTAAATTACACATGCATACACAAAATGGAAAATAGAATAAGTGAATTTATTATGTAAAATAAATATTCAGTTTTCTTTTCTGCTATGAGAAAATGCCTAACAAAAAATGGGAAAAGAGGCTGACAGGCTGAGAGAGAAGGAAATATAGTGCTGATGCTAGAGATGTTCATTCTGTTATCTGCAGAAAGAAATAAAGAAATCTGGGCCTTGGCAACAAGAACAAAAAAGAGCCAAAAAAAAAAAAATAGATAGAATAGGCTTCCAGATATGGAAGCTGTGTGAAACTCATTTAGCCTGTCTCTGTCACCAACCCCACACCATGGTGTAATAAAAAGCCTAAAACACAGGTATAAATCACAGAAAGGAAAACTGTCAACTGTGATATTGTTAAGATAAGCATAAGCCAAGACAAAACTGAATTATGCCTAGACACTTAGACTAAAGCTTTTCCATGTGTCAAAGAACAGCCCACATTAGAAAAAGGATGCTTTCAAAATGAGGAGAGAAAAAAAGTCAAATTAGGTTCAGGAGGCTTTTTGAGCAGCATAAAAACTGAGGCTACATATCAAGTATTTTCTTTGGTTTACAATTTTATATCACTGTTATACTTGGGCAGCCTACAATTTACATGCATACTTATCCCATGGATCTATCATATTTCTCCCTAAAGGCAGAAAATCTGAACTTTGTCTATTTCTTCAGTAGCTCCTATTTGGTAGTGCTTTGTTTATATATTACTGTTTACCTTCTGTTTCTTCTTTTTCTGTTATACCTATTCCACTAACCATGCAATTAGTTTATCACAATTAGGTTTCTCACTACTATCTACTGATCAGCTTCTTATTGCTGTTGCAAGAAACAAAGGACAAATAATAGAAACAGAACTACAAAGGCTATACTATGGGAGTAACCTCTCCACATTAAGAATTATTCTGACCCACCCTGACTGTACTTCAGGTAAAATTGGTAAGTGAGAAGGCTAAAGATACTAAGGGTGTATGCAAAGCAAGATTTACTACATCATCAGTAGTCAGAAACAGGAAACACTTCAGGTCCCAATTACTCCAACTAATTTCCAAAAAGGAATGGACTTCTAGTGACAAGGATCTTACATTTATGTCATATCAGTTCTGATCCTAACATCATCATAAAGTACTATGTTTCTTTTTTTTTCTTGCTATATTAAGTAAAGTCTCCATTTCTTTTTTTTTTCTTGCTATATTAAGTAAATATAGTCATATTCATATTACTTCACAGAGGTTTTAAAAAGCTAAATTCAGGAAAGTGAGAACTTGAATAGTGTGATGTTGAAGAAACATAATAAGCAATTTCCTAGTAGGAATTCCATCTCCTGCAAGAAGAAGAATGAAAACAACTAGTAACAATAATAAGAAACATGTAATGAAACCTATCAATATCATAACTACATGTAGTGAGCTGTGCTGTTTAGTGGAACTTCAGATTCTAGCTACCTTTTCAGTTTTTCTGATGGATATTTGGTCCCTCAATTTTGCTCATATCAGGCAAGTTAATTTCTTTTTTTAGAATCGAACAATCCAAGTAAGCAGGAACACAACATAACAACCTATCTTAGAATTGAAGTGGAAGCCACCCTCACAATTTATTAAGATTCAGCCTGAAATATAGAATTAAGTCAATGTAGCTGAATCTAGAAAGCAAGGGAATAATAAGAAAGGGAATTCAGAAATTAGACACAGGTGGCACAGATTTTGCAGATCTCTTCCAAGGTGGACAGACCAATACCTGAATTCAGATCCTAAAAATACATACATATACACATTTGTTTGATGACAGCTAACAGCCCTCAGACAAGTTCTGAGAGCTGCTTCCCTGGGTGCCCCTTGTCCTTAGCTACCCTAGCTATGATAGACAGCATAGATATAAAAATCTTTGGAAGAAGAGAGAAGCAAAATTCTGAGACAAAAGAACCACACTTTAATAAAAGTTTTGTTTTAGAGAGTATATATTTTCTGTACAAAAATCATATTTTCATCACTAGTCAAAAGAGAGCCAGAAGACATAGTGAGGGTTTAGCAGATGACATTTCTTGTCATGTGTTGTGCACAAGTGATCCTTTCTACAGCAGCTGGATTTACTTGTCTTAGTCTTTGTGGGTGTCAGAGTACGACTGGATAAAATTAAATTTCCTAGAGATTTTGCATAATAAAATCACCTTCCTCTTCCATGAGAGCTCAAGCTAACTTTTCTTACATAAATTTCCTGCATACAAAGCCACATTTCTGTAAAAGAAAGTTTAAATTTAGATACATAAATATTCTTTTTCTGGTTCTAAAAATGATGCCCAACTCCTAGAAAACAGAAGTGCACAATATGATTTATGTACTGCCAATAGTTGAATGCTAATAGATGAATGTCCACTTAACAATGACTTGTTTATAGAGAGGTTAAATCATCATCATCATCATCATTATCATAAAAAGAAGAAGACAAAAGAGCTTGTCTTCAGATATAAATATATTCACAGATTTCGCTTCTCTTTCTTGGTGACTGAGAAAAAAAGGTATCCGAAAGTTGTGGTGAAGCAGGACTATTTTTTTTGTGACACAATTAAAGCTTACTTCAAGAATTATTCATAAGCATTGAAACAGAAGAGATATAAACCAATAAAATTAAACTGTATCTGCACTAATTAGCAATAGTAATTACTCTGTATGATATAGGAGAATAAATGTGAAATAGAAAATGACTAATTCTTAGGTTAAATTAAGCAGGAAAGAGCAGACCAGCAAGATCAGTGCCAACAAAATCCCAGCTACATAAAAATATATCTAATCTAATGTAGAATCTTTTTCTTTTTTAAAAGTTCTATAAGACAAAGATGTTGGGTGATAAATGACCAAATCCCCTGAATGTCTGACAACAGCAAACCCATTCTGTTCTGTGTGTACACAGTGCTTACTATATTGATGTAAGAAGCATGAAAAGGACAAATAAGATAATTCAATGGGCAAATATTTCTACACTTCTAAATTGGAAATACCTTCATCCTAATAGGTGTGTACCTGGGAGCAGGCCCTGATTCCAATACAGCAAAACATTTATTTTGGAGATATGAAATCACTTCACTGCGCCCACAAAAGTAAGCAGTCAACACATAGAAGTTTTCATTGGATACTTCCCCTCAATGATGCTTTGTTCAATTATCAACAAGAAAGAAAATTATTTACTAATAAAATTGAGCTGTATGGAAACTGGTTCAAACAGAAGATATGTTGCTGCCTCTAGACTCCCAAAGGTTTTTATTCCTTTCACCTCCCCTTAACTTTCTATTCTTTTTAAGACACTAGAAGCACATGAATGGTGCAAACACCTTTAGGAATGAAATATTTAATTTAATAGTCTTAAATTTAAACATTGTGACAGTTTTCAACACAATAAAAAACTTGGAAGTTAAAAGTGGGCATCCTCTTCGCTTTACTCTGCAGGTACACACATGCACACACATCCTATGTCTGAGAAAGGGGAAGCCTAAATGTATCATCTAATTACAGCCTAACAGAGAGATTATCCATTATTGGAAAGGAGATTTTTTTTTTTTTTTTTTTACTGCAGTTGTGGAAGATGGTCCATGACCTTTTACATTACAACTTTATATTACCCTTATTGAATACCAGTAATGGCAGATCCTGTCAACAAATATTTTCAATGAAATCCTGAAGCCATGTCAATAAAAGATGAAATACAAGTTTTATTTTAATCTCTCCTTCAGAATCTTCATCAGTATTTAATAATCATATGTTAGATTAATTTATAAGCATTTTAACTTATATGTGTCATACTGTTTCATTACATATATACCTATAAATAACATGGTTCTAAGCTTTCACAAACAACTTTTTTCCTAAGGTGTATAGGAAGATAATTGTCCTGAAAATAAGGTTATTTTCATCAACCCACTTTTAGTGTTGGGTAGCAGGTATTCACACCTGCCACAATACTTGTAAAACAGATGGTCAAAAGCCACAGTCATTAATTATTGCATTAGAGATATCCAGGTGCTAAAATTGTGGATAATCTGCTGAATTCCTTCACAAAGATCATTTATACAGGGAAGGTAGAAGCTTATTTGTATTTTGGATTTTTTAACCTGGTATAGCAGAGTAGTGATATATCATGTTGCATTACACTGCCTTCCATGCAATCTTACAGTGTGCCAAGATAATTAATAACTTTCATAGTGTAACATGAGGAAATTTAAATGCAGCACCAAAACTAATGTACAAATTTAGTGTCCACTCCTTTCCTTCCTACTCCATCTGGTAGAGAGATACTTTCCAATCTGGGGGTGTGTAAAAGGAATAAGCAGTCATTATCCTTCTTTCCACATGCAGGAGTCTCTGCAGCTTGCCCGGTGTCTCTCATCTGAGGATATGGTGGTTGTTTATTTTCAGCCAATGCCTGCTGTGATTTTGTTGGTACAATGGGGTTACATATTGCATCACATCTGAAAAGCCAGCCATCTGAGAAGCACTGAATTCAGTAAATTTTCCCCAGCCTTTCCCTTTGTTTCAACACGCATAAATTTTCAACATGCAGTTTCTTTCCGGATTTTCACCTTAAATGAATCTGAAACGTATAGTGTGACAGAGAAAAAAACTGCCTCAGCTAATGATGCACAGTAAAGTCCAGCTTAGATCTGCTGTAAAAGTCAGTTTCTTGATGATTTCACATTTTGGATATTGTACATGGTTCCAGGTCAAACTACAAATCAGGGTTGAATGTTAATCAAGCTGGCCTCAATTTCAAATACATTACCAGTTACAGCTAACTTACATAAAGAAAATGACCAGCTAAAAGTAGAGATATAGACCAGCGTCTCCATAAGAAAAACTAGTAAAATTGCACTCTTTCTTCTATGTAACATCCTTTTTCTTGTGTGTGATAAAGAGATGGCAGCTATCCATATGTATCGAGAGATTGCTGTACGCAGAAGGCACACTGCTCTCCACACAAGCAAAGGAATCATTTTAGTTGTGAGCCTAATGAAATAATAATCACTGGAACAACAGGTATAATTGCTGTCAGCTATTACTATGCTACTCCATTGGAGTGTATGATTCTATTTTGATTGTTCTTTTTCCTGCTTGGCAGATGGCGAATTGTCTTAATTATCCATTCATACTCTGAAACCTCTTTAACCTCAACCAATTGCTTTCTTGAAGACCATCAAGCAGAAAACATGTTGATCCAGCTAGGCATGATTATAAACTTTCTTTCTAATCATGCAGCAGTTTACCACTCCAAGAAATGTTTATCCTATTACCATAGTAAGAGAAATCGTTTCCTGTATTAATATAAGCCATCCTCTGAGAACCTATGTCCTACTGCCCACCATGCTGACAACAAAGGAAAAATCAACTATGCAATCTACACTGCTTCCCTCCATACAACCTGTTGTAAAATATTTCTGTTTTCTGAGCCAAATAAAAGCTTTCCTCACTTTTTTAATCCTCCACTGACAGTAAAAACTATGAAGGTATTCCCCTTGTACTTATTATGTGAGGAGCACAGAAAGTTCACTACTGAGAGTTAAAATTTCTCACTCAGATACTGCATTAATTTTGCAGTTCCTAAAAGGGAAATGCCATATTTCACTAATCAAAGATTAATGAGTTCAGTGTTTTCTGTGGAAGTATTTTCTGATGCAGAAGAGGTTTCCATAACCACCGATACTCTCACTTTTCCCCATTTTTTATTTTAGTTGCAACACTAGGCAAAGGTCATAGAGTCATGAAATCAGAGAATGGGTTGCTTTAGAAGGGACCTTGAAGATCATCTAGTTCCAACCCCCCTGCTATAGACAGGGACACCTTCCACAAGACCAGGTTGCTCAAAGTCCCATCCAGCCTGACCTTGAACACTCCCTGGGATGGAGCATCCACAGCCTCTCAGGGCAACCTTACAATGCCCCATAACAGTGCCTCACCATATTCCTTTAAATGTCAACTTAGTAGACATCTATTACCTTAATGTCCTGTGAGACTTAAAGCCTATATGGTACACATGGAAATTCAGTCTAGAAAAAAAATTTAGCTGAGAGTCACTGATCAAAAAGTCTCCATTCTCACAATTATGGGGACTCTTGTGTCAGGAGAGAGGACAGCACAGCTTGCACACAAAATATGAGCAACAAAACACAAAAAAACCCAACAACTACAGGCAATGGCTCCTATTTGGAACTGAGAGATCAATTGTTCAAGGCACTGCAGGTAACTCTGTTTTACACAAATGCAATTTAACTTTAGAACAAATATTGATTTAAAAATATCTAATGAAACTGTATTTCATAGGTGCTTTTCAGAGACGCAAAATTGACTGCTCCAATTAAAACTTCTTCAAATTCAGAGGACTGTCTGGTGCTCTGTTCTAGTATGGGATGAAAAGAATTTTAAATCTCACAGATGCTGTGAAACAGCATCGTTTTTTTAAAGACAGTCCTATTTAAAATAGTATCTTTTCTATCTTCCCTATATCCAGGAAAGTTCACAGCAATGTCATATGGAAGTTTGGAACCCACAACATATAATAATTATATGGAAAATATATACATTATCTACATGTGTAAAGATGCCTGAATATTAACATATATTAAAAACTTTAAAAAAATAACATTTTCTCAAAAAAAAAAGTAGAAATCACAAGACCAAAGATCAGTCATTACTTGTGAGAAATAGAAGAGAGGCTTTCAAAGTATTTAAATAAGAATGCTGCTGTTCAATGCTGCTGTGAAATTCACTATTATTTTTGTTATTTTTACTATTAATATCATTATTTTCTTTTTTTTATTTCCCTTTATCTCAGTTTTTGTCTCAACCTACAAGGTTTAGCTTTTTTTTTTTTTACTTTTTTTCTAATTCTTCTTCCCATCACGCTAGGGCAGGGAAGGGGGACTGAGTGAGTGGTGGTACTGTATTAGTTGCCAGCTTGGGTTAGACAACAGCATAAAGAAATGGGAAAAACTGGTGTAAACTGAAATTCCTGAGGGTATGAATTAGATGTCTTCAAAGAATATCTTCTTTTTCATTCTAGTTACTTGGTTATTGCTGTTAAACGGATTTAGGTATTCCATCTAATCTACAGAAAATATTTCCATGTATTGATCTGCTACTAAATTATCATGCTTATTATACAAGTCTTCCCTTGTATAAACCATAGAACAAGCCTCACTAATTCTTTAAAATAATATGAACCTATAAAACTGCAATTTTTAGGTCAAAATTCACATTCTGTGAATTTCATATTTATTTCACATTTATTTTATTTTAGGATTTGAGAAAGCCATTGCCATTGATTTCTTCCACTACGTCTAATTTCTCCTACTGTCTCCTGAGAGACATATTCCCTTCTACTGCCCAGGTACAGCTAAATTGCCTCCTCTGACAAACCCCACTCAATTATCACTGTCTAAAATTTAGCATTAAAATCAGTGTGTTTCGTTCCTGGATTTCCCATGCTGGCTTCCATTTACTTCTACGAGTGAAACAGAGTTATAGTGAAATCAAATATGCTACAGAAAACATGACTGAGTAATTCCCAAAGTGCTACAGTAAACCCTTAACACTGGCAAAGAAGAAGTAACTAAGCTTTCTTGGCTACAAAAAGAAAAAAAACACGAAACAAACTGAAAACCAAAGGAAAGAAAGAGCAAAACCACCAACAACAGCAAAAAAAACCCAAAAGCAAGAAACTTTTCTGGCAGACTTTCTGTTCCACCAGTATTTTGGGCAGGTTTCTGTATGGTGCTATTCATTTTTGTTTGACACTGATGTAGAAAGTCTGTGATGTTCTCCACATGACTCCTCTTGGTGTTTCTTCAAAAGTGTTCTCTGAGGCCAATACACTCCCGAACAAAGAAATTGTCTTTCCACCACCTCTTTCTGTGATGCATCAATAAGAGATGGGAAGAGAGAAATAAGAGACTTAGACAAAACAGAAAAATAAAATAGCATGACCCAAACATCAGTCCTTGTCATTTTCCAGTTGAAAAAAGGTAAGTTACAACAGCTATGAATGCAGAAATATGACATATTTAAATTCATTTTAGGTCATCCAGCATTAAAAAAAAATATTTTAAAAACCAAAGTAAATATGTTTCAACTGGTAAACTAATTTAAGTGAAAACTAATAATAATAATTAACTTACATTAAAAAAAATTAAATTTCCGTTCTCCAGAGTATGCTTTCATATTTCACTACTCAGTCAGATTTTCCTGTAAGACTTTCTTACAGAATCAAGTTTCTTTCCCAAACACAGCTTGCATACATTATCAACAGTTAGTGGGCTTTTCCAGACAATCTCAATTGCCTACAAACAGGGTATGTTTGTATGTAATTCAAGTGTGTTTTCCTCATCTGATCTCAGCTACTGACTTCATGTTGCATGATTTTTCCTTTATAATCTGAGACTGTTTATTCTAAGAAAGGCAACACAGACAGTGTATCAAATTCATATGTTCTTCCTCTTCCTCCTCTCTATCACTTCTTCACAGCAGAAAATATCAAACAGCATCCAATAAATAGCATAAAATCTAGTTTAGGCCCTACAGCACAAAAGTGACCTCTAGACTCTACTACCCACACACAAATTTTAATGACCTGTAAAAGAAAAAGAAGTGGGATGAAAAACTCAAGCATGGTGACTGAAATACTTTCTCAGTGTTCACAGATCTTGATGCAGTCCAAGATTAAAAAAAAAAAAAAAGCCATACCAATCAAACAAAAAAACTGTCATGGTATATATATTCCACCTTTTTTCTCTAGTATTGAAAAAGTATCAAAGTAGATGTGTTAGACTGTAGACTTCAGTACCCAGACTGCTTCCACTCAGACATAGCCCCTTGCTTCAGGGTGCTTTTTCCCATCTGAATTTCATAAGGGATCTGGAAACTGAAAGCAGTCTCACAGTCTGCAAATACTGCATTTTATGAGGAAGAAAAAAATAATATATATATATGTAGCTCATTGACACAGGCAAGCCACTGCCTCTGCCTCAAGCCCCTTCACAGTGCCAGGTTCCCATTTCACCTCCTATCTGAGCTCAGTGAGAGCTATCACTTGCTCTCCCACAAACAGCAGTTCAGATGAGAGGAAGCAATCTGTTAAAGCACTAAGCAGCGCCTTATAACTCTTGTTTTATGCCTTTTAACTCAAAATCCAGCATATGAGCCGCCAGTTCAATGGTTTGGAAGGTCTCTTGGTTTTTATTGTGTCTAATGTATTTCTAGGTTCCCCGATATATAGATTATACATAAATATCTGAGACAGCATGGCTGGAATTCTGCCCAAACAGTTGTAAAAGTAATTACAGCAGTTAAGGTCAATGTAAGGACTAGCATATTAATTTCGTGGCACATTTTAACCTTTATTTCTGTTGCTCTGAAACGCAAACTCCTTCCTAAAGTGGTGCTACCTCTTATTTGGATTTTCAATGGTCCACAATTCAAAAAAAGATGAGAAACTCAGAACAGGGAGCTAAATGTGCTTTCAGTGTCAGGTGAGTGGGTAGAACACCTTCCACCTAGAGGTCACCAGCACATCATAACGCAGCTGTGTGCAGCTGAGGGCTGTCACTGCCACAACAGCAGCTTGATGCAGCGTGTGGGATCATGCCCCCAGATCAGTTCCTAGTGGACAGATACATGTATCATTTAAAACAACATAAATCTCTCACAATTGCCACTAATTTGTTCTCTTCTCAGCAGTTTCAGCAGCAAGGCTGCAGATCTCAAACCCTCTGAAATTAAACAGTTATCTAATCCCTAGAAGTGAATAAAGTAAAAGGTTCAGTGAAAAACAGCTTGTGCTGGTGCTGTCTGCACTGTCCATCTTCTTGGGGTAATTGAGGTTCTCATTTTCTAAGACTGTCACTCTGACATCTTCCATCAGCAGCAACATTCACTCAATCTTTGCATTTCATTTTGTTAAGAGGAGAGAAAAAGCAGGAAGGATAAACAGAAAAATAAACCTTGCAGAATGAAGTGAAGCACTTCAGTATAGTAATCTTATTTACACCTTGAAACTGATTGAACCCCAAATTTGCAGTGACTTAACAAAAAAAAAAAAGGTAAGTTTCTTATTGTTGAGTACATGAAGAATGAATAGCACAGTGATATTTCTTCTTTAAATACTTGTTCATTGAATCCTTTTTCCAAAGCCAGATTGGATGCAGCTTCAAAATTAGTTATATGAGACACAGAATAGTCATGCCTATTTCTTTATTACATGAAATTATGTAATTAAAAAGACTCTTCTGTGAATTAAGTCATTCCTTTCCCAGTAGTGGTATTTCTTCATGTTACTGAGATGGTAAAAGAGAAGTGTAATTAATCCACTGTCCCTTTATCAAGACCAATAAACAGAGAGCAATAAAATATAATCTGATTGTGCCATTATCTCAAATGAATATTTTATCATCTGCTTGCAACTAAATAATAAATTATTTTTCAACAGCTTTTTAATAAGACAAGAGATGATCAGTGCATGCTATGAAATGTTTTAATACCCAGTTTGAACAATCAGTCTGTTTTCTGTGAAGAAAAGGATGGGTCTTTTTGCCTCTTTGGAAAAGCACAAAAAATTTGAGACCTAGAAGGATTAAAAAGGTAATTTGCTCAGGAGAAAACTCAAAAATTCTTAAATTTTGCACATTGAATTTCACTTTCAAGTGGTATCAGGAGAAGTCATTTCAACAGTTGCAGGTGGGGCCCATCTTAACATCAACTTGCAATCAGATATTCATTTCAGTGGTCAGTATCTGTAATGACCTTTATATGAGCAGTCACAAATTTGGAAGATATAAATTTGCATTAATGTGGATTCCTAGTCAAGAACAAATGCTACCCATCCTTCTTAATGCTAGAACAAGAGATCCACTTGACATCCAATTTTTTGTTCATTTTCTCCACTTCTAGTGAAGTCTGAGGTTGCCTATTTTTAATACACTATTTGGAACACAAAGCTTACTGAATTAATAGCAAAATTATAACACTACTATTAATACAATCAACATCGAAACAGGAAACAACAGAACTGATGCATTTCATTTTCCAGTCTTCCCATGTTTTTCAATTCTCTTTTTAGTAGGCAAAGGACTTGAAAATTTGTTCCTGAACCCATCGTTTTTGGAAGAAATTTACAGCTGCTCAATCACCCTGTAACTGGCACTGTATGTATGAAATGGATTTCAGGGGCTAGTAGAAATGGAATATCTTCACTTGGAAAACAATGTGTGTTCAAAACATTACAAAATCTTGATAACATCTTTGACCAACTGGCATAATTTTGTTCCCATTCTCTAAGGCAGCTCTAATCTGCCATAAGTAGATAAAAGCCAGTTTTAGAATTCAAGTGTCTGCTTATTGACACATACATGAGCACTTTTGAATGGTAGGGCAGTGTGCTGTCCCTCCAGTAAGACTACTTCTTTTAAAAGTGCTGGACATAAAAATCTCATTTACAAATTCAGACCCCTTGGATTTCCAGTGTAAGCAGCAATGGCAGCTTAGACATAAATGTCTTTTGCAAACAAAAGATCTCCAAAATAAACAACCATATTTGATAATTGCAAAAACTATATTTTGCAAGTATGTTTCCAAAATCCACAAATACTTATCTTATGAATAGATGAGGTTATTAATTTTTAACCCTTGCACAGTTTGTGCCATGTTTGAAACACTCTACAAGAATTAAATAATTTTTCCACCTCTTAGATAAATTGTGAAGTACCAGAACTGGAGCTTGGTGACCACAGACATTTCAACCTGCCTTGAAACTAATAGTATGCATCATTATCTAAATACAATCTTACATTAATCCAAATAATTTAGAAATTAATAAGCAAATGAAAAAGGTTGGCTCTGAAAAAAAAACATTTAAAAGAGACTTATTCACCTCCAAGGCCTCACTGAGACATCTAGATTTAATCCTTTCTGACTGGTACAACTTTGGGGACTCATAACCAAACTCAACTGATTTTTTTGCACAGTATTCATGCTACTACACAAAAGATGAACATGCAAGGGTGGAATATTTTTGAAAAAACCCACAACTTTCTATTTTCTTACTTTAGTTATCTCTATTCCTTTGTCAGAGAGATAAATAAAGCCAGAGAGAGGAACAATTTCAGCTAAAAGAAATTTGGTTGCTAGTACCAACACGTTGATAATGCTTAAAAAATATTGCTAAATATCACTTTTTCCTCAGGACCACTAGGCATTCTATTAGCTCTCAGCACTTCTGAGCACCTTACTAAGCATTTTGCTTAACAATACTGAAGCATTAGGTTTAATAAAAAACTTTTTCACACATTTTCTAAAACAGCTCCTCAACTGTAAAGTGGGTTTCTACTTGACTTTCTATTTGCCTTGAAATGACATGAGATTCCCAGAGCTTTAAGTACACTGTAAAAATTTTTTTTTCATAACTGCTTCAATACATAATTTTAGTTGATTCATGATATCATGAAATGAAAATAAGATCAACCACAAGAATGCTTAAAATTTTCTTGAACTGCAGAGCAATTTTCATGTTTTGCAGAGCAAGAAACCACTTAGGTGTTACTTAAAATATTATGGCTTAATTTTTTCTGTATGTGTTTGCATACATCTGTGGTTTTCAACAGCTGGAAGATTGGAATACTGAGAAATTACACAATGTTATAAACATTGTATCAAATGATGCAATCTACTCTAATGATTTGTAACATTTCTAACATTGTACTACTGCGTAAGACTTTGTTAGCATAAATATATGGATAGATCACCTCGTAAAATCAGAGGTGACAGGTCCACATAAACATGATTATCTCAAGTGAGCCAAATATTTAATGAGCAAGATTTAGTTGCTGTCGTAAAGGATGACTCTATAGGAGAGAGAGAACCACTCTCTATCACTGTGCTCAAACATGTACTTGTCCATACCTTTTTTGTTTAATTTCTGCAATATGCATTTTAAAGGAAATGAATACTTTGCAAAAACAAAGCCAGTAATTATAATGTTGCAAGAAACCTTGTGGAGATATTCAGTGAATGACTGCTGTAACAGGCTTTTTCTACCTGTCATAACTTCATTGCTCCCTTTTAACAAATCCAAATAAAGTATAATATAGATGAAAAAGTACTAATTGATCCATTTCCATGCTATGAAGCTTTTGACAGGTCATTGAGAGACTGTACTTACAAACTTGTTGTAGAACCAGTTTAGGACAGGATGAAGCAAGCTGCCAAATGTACAATACACATAATTTGCATTTAATCCACAGCTAGACTCTCATTTTTTCACTGACACCTTAGGGTGCCAGCATAAAGTAAAACTATGAGATGTTAAGAGAAATACATTACTATTTGGACCAGAAATAATTCACTTTTTCTATTAAGAACTTCTCACATTCAGGAACACTACAAGGTTATATAAAGGCAGATTCCAAACACTGATAAATTATGTGTGCTTCTCGTACAAGCTGCTTGAGGACAGGGCGAGAAAACGCCTATATAGAATACAAATGCTTTGTGAATCAGCATCAGTGAGGATATTTTAAAGAAATATCAATGACATGCTTGCTTGTTCTGTTATAAAATCTCATATCAAGGTGAAGATATACATACCTCCTCAAAAATCTTCACAATGAGTATTTTATATGCCTTCCCAAAGTCCCCCTATAAATAACAGATTTCATCTTCATCTAAAAACATCTCTTTGAAAGTGCACCAGTAAGATAACACTTGTATGGTTTCACCACAGATAATTGCTGAGCTGCTACTTTTCTACTGAATATATGCAGGTTGTTTCACTCCAAATATGTTTGGTTTTTAGTCAAAATACAGTATTGTCACAAGCAGTGATTTAGCTGGAGAACATTAACATTGTGATTAATTCGTTGTGTCTGATTCATTGTTTCAGCAAGTCTGTCCTCTGAAGAACTAAACGATCTAGAGATGCTAACTTGAGTATAAAAAGGACTAAAGGATACAAAATTTAATTTAGAGCACTAACAGACTAATACCCTGCACAAAAAAACCCCATCAGATTCCCTGATTAAATGCTGGTATCAACTGGTTCAACATAAATAGGGTCTGCATTCTGTTGGCAAAAATTGAATTTTATCAAACATGGATCATTGACACAGCGGACCATAACATCTTCCTTAAAAGCTTTTTTTGATCCATTTATGCAACATGAGAGCAATTACAGACAAGTTCTGGCAGCATGGCTGCTTTCTATGCACTTTATATCCTAATGCCAAAAAAACAATGGTGTTCACTACAAGGAAATAAACACCATGTATTTAACAGTATCATGCTTCCACAACTAAATCTAGTTTTCTTGTTTGTCATTAGTACTGTTACTATGTAAATTCTAAGTATTGAAAGCAAAAGAAAATGAAATAACACATCTCTGGCAAATTATGATCTCAAATTATCATCCTCCCCCCACCCCCCACCCTTTAAAGAATTATAAACCCCTCAAAAACAGAAGTTCAAAATTGAAATTTGCAAACATTTATCCAAACAGATATTATTAACCAGAATACAGGCTCTGATGAGAATTATTTCCATCATTATCTACATAAAAAGGTGAAATAACTCTCATTGTCCTGTTTTAATTTCAAAATTTGATAAGCATCCCAATAGCTGCTTGACTGTGTACCGAAATGGCATCATTTTCCACCAGCAAGTTCACCTAAAACATGCCAAAGGCAGAAACTGTATGCTCCTTTCAGTATTTTGGTGGAATTAAAATAAATCTTAAATGCTTAGGCTTATTCTGGTTCACAGACAGAATAAGCCTAAGCTTATTCTGACAAGCTTAAGTCTTCTGAATAAGCCTAAGCTTATTCTCAGACAAAAAAGACCAAGGCGTTGCCAGTGGTGGTATATAAAGTGGATGGATGGCTGGATGGATAGATGGCTGGATGAATGGATGGATGGATGGATGGATGGATGGATGGATGGATGGATGGATGGATGGATGGATGGATGGATGGATGGAAAGTTAAGAGGGTACCCTAAAAGCGCTTTGCTATGGCAAACAGCAGAATGAAGACTTATCAAGACAAATTTCAAATGTAGTAAGGCACTACATTTGTAGCTTTAAGAGGAGTTAAGCAGCAGTCAAAAAAAATCTCCTAAAAGGCTTGGAAATCTACTTATCATGCATACAGATCTAACCCTTCTTTTGTCACCGAAGAAAAAAGAGAATTATTTATGCTGTGAGATTTGATGCAAGTGATTTGGCTTTTAATTTACACAACTACATAATCCTTGCAGAGAGGGAGGTGCTCTGAATTGTCTTCTGGGGAGCTGTATCTTTACTGACTGAGAGAGGAGAGGTCGAGGGGAGGGCAATTGTCCCTTACAATTAGATGCAAAGACATTAATATTTCTCCTTCATCCTTGCCTCCTGTGCTAAAAATTATTTTGGTCAAGCCAAATTATTTCCAGACCTGTAAAAATATTTGAGAAAGAATGTGGTGATTTAAAAACAGAGAAAAAAGCTGTTGTTAACAGCAGGGAAATGTTATGTGTTTGTTGTAAGCAGCAAAGCCTGTGGATGGACCAGTGGGGACCTGAATAAAACAGCCTTGAAAACCATTTCATTACCAGTTTATAAGCAGAAATATGGTATTAGAGAAGCAGTTCTTATCTCAACAGCACAAGAGAGCCCGGCAATCAAGGCTGTTCTCATTTCTGTCCCCTGTACTGTCTATTAGCATTGTGTTCTTGCACATAAAAGGGCTTCTGTTTGCCTTCACAATCACATCTAGAGTTATAGGTGCTTATGCTCATCACGTCCAACACCTTGCTGTCTCTGACAGCAAGCTCCTCTGCAATGCTCAGGATGTGCTTCTGGAACGATTGTCAGGATCCAGTTCTTCAGTGATCCAAGGAGGGTCTGTGGATGCTCAAGGGATCAAGTGCTTAAGAGGTGCAAACTGGTTTAGTGGTTCTCTTTGAGGAAGAAACATAACTGAATGAGAAAACGCAGACAAATTTCACATGGATCTTTTTCAGGTTGGGTTTTACCTGCCATGGTATCAAGGATTTACCATGCTCCGCCTGACTGAGGCAGAACAAGACAACTGTTGAACCAGTTTATACCTCTTAATCACTTGGTCCATTGAGGATCTGTGGATCCTCCTTGGAGCCCTGAGGATCAGCCTTGCTGTTGCTGATAGATGTTAAGGTCCATGATAAAAGGCTCAGACCATGAAGCTGTTACCAATGAGCATCACTGAAAAGTAAAAAAAAAACCAGCAGATTGATAATGGAAAAGTGAACTGGGAAAAAATCATCCACTGCTAAGCAAAGAGACAGTGCACACTGAAGTTACTTCCCTGGTGGAAATATTAAATAAGAAATCAGATTTGTTAAAGAGGAAAACTTTGAAGTGTTAGGTGAACAAGGTCAGAAGTGATGGCTGCTGTGTCATACCAGCACCTGAGTGGTGGCTGGGGGCACGCTTTGTCCCCAGGTGGTGCAGGTGGTGTGCAAGGGAGAGCGTAGGAGCAGATGTCAGCATTTCTCTGCCATAGGTACTCATTTTGTCCAGGGAGCAGGACATACTTGCATTGGAAACGGGGATGATAGAGATCTCTGATATGGTGCTGAGACCCCAAAGTAGGATTTAGCTTTGCTACCACCCTGAAACAAAACTCTAGGTACTGCTTGTCCAAAGGTGTTTTCCAGAGATTTATTTCAACTTATCCTGATCACCAGCTCCAGGGAGCTCATCAACAGCCATGCTCACCAGCATAAAAAATAAAAAATTCCAATAAATTACTTGGACAGAACATGGAATCTTCCCCACGTCCATTATTGCACTAGTTCATTATTGTCATGTTATTTGGGTGTAACTTAGAGGAGTTAAGTGTAATGTGACAGATTTGGGAATAATTTGGGGGATTTAAGGGAGCCATAAGGTTAAACTGTGGGCTAAGTGAAACTTGCAGACATGTGACAATACTTAAGGAACTTAATCACCATCCACCTTGCTCACAGTGTGTGAGGATGCTGCCAGCACTGGCACCAAGATGGGGAACACCAGCAGAACTATGGTACAATCCTCAGAAGTCATGCAGAGATTTGGGGGCATTTTCCATCTCCCTCTGCATCCAGCAACAGTTTCTGACAGTTAATGTCTCTGCTATTACCCATGCTAACATAAAAATGGGGGATGTGGGGGATCAATAGGCATTGTCTGTCCAAGGTCAGCCATCAAGGTCCTTTGCAAATGATTCTTAGGTCATTTCTGAATTGGCTCTTCATTACATAAAATAAGGATAGCTAGAGGTACTATCCTGACTTTCTCCAAGCACAATTTAGGGAGAGGTCAGAGCAGGAATCCTTAGTGCCCTGATTCCTTATTCCTGTGTTTGCAAAACAGCTCACTATCCATTAGAGATGGCTTTTTCCATCCACAATTAACAGCTGTAGAGGAACATGATGCAAGATCACAATACCCTTCAAAATAGTATAGTTATTCAAAGGAGCCCAATAATACAAAATAAATAACACAGTAAGTCAAAATATACAGTATAATAATTCAAAAAAGTGCAATCAATCAAAAATGTCTGTTGTGTAATATTCACTCGACAGCTTCAACATCTGCAGGATTCTGCATCATTCTCTTTTATTCAACTGAATTTTCAAGCTACAAGGTAAGTGACTGCACAGTTTTATCAGCTATGGGCAGATTTTAAAGTATGCTCATGAGTTTTGTTCTCATTACTTGCTGGTCTTCCTTCCTTTAGGGCCATTGCCCACCATGGCAACACCTGTGGCTGCCCAGGTAGGTTGTTCCCAGTGCAGACCAGCTGCCTCTAGGCGTTGGGCAGAAAGCTGCTTTCATGGTGGTGACCATCGCTCTTATTGCTAAAAAATCATGATAAAGATATGGAAAATTACTATTATGAACTTGAACACTATATGTATCTATATTTACACACAAATATATAAATATAATTACTATGAATGCTAGATTCATATAAAAATATTAATTTCAAAGTTACAGAGTTATTTTAACTGGGACACCAAATAAGAGCAATTTGCCTCAAAAACTCCAAGTTGAAAAGACTGGGCATTTCATACATGGGAATTTCAGACAGATCAAATTTGGTGCAAAGACCAAAAAAAGGTGAAAAATTATAAAAGTTGTTTGTGGCGACTGTCCCTGGTGAACCCAGCAACTGAGACATTGGAATCCTGGTGGACCAATCTCTCCATCATAAGGCAGAGGAAGCAATTGAAATCTCCCAGCACACCCTGCTTACTCCTCACCGTCCTAGTAGCCTGGTTAATCCACAGAGCAGTTCCCAGTGCAGAATCAGGGGATTGAACTGACTACCAGCAGGATCAGGGTATACTTTCGACCAGGACCTATGAGTCATTTTTTGCCAAAGAATAATTAAATTCTTTCTTAATGAGACTCACCCACTCATGAACATGTGTTGGACAGCAACACCACTGTAGAGGATGTGCCAAGTTTTGCTGCTGCTCAGGAAGATGAAAATTACTTTAAAAAAAAAATGTTCCCAGTGAGCACCTTACTTTCTTGGTTAGCAAACTTTAAGTTTGCCTGTGCAATGCCACAGTTTAATTACCAAGAAAACTTCATGTGTGTGCTGTTCCTGTACTTAGGAAAATACATCTATTTTCCTCAGCAGAGAACTAGGTACAAGTGCCTAAAATATTAAAAAAATTTTTAAAAATTGAGAAAAATTATGTTCTCTTTGCCCAGACCTCAGAACTGAGCTTAAATATTTAAGGAAAAAATTATTCTATCAGAGGTGCTCTGATGAAAAGGAAGACTATAATATGCAAAAAACCCCCAGCTTTTAACCTGACCATGTAAAAACCTGAAGAATGGATGGATGGATGGATGGATGGATGAGAGGCCAGGATAAATAGAAAAGTTTGCTTGTCCAAATTATAGCAGTAGATAAACAATTCTGGAGAGCCTTTTACAAACGTCATTAAATATTTGTTCCAGGTTTTTATCTCAAAACCTCCTTTCTGAAGACTCAGTATCTCCATACATAGAAAACCTTTCCCAGGAAATGCTGAAAGAAAGATTGTTCTCCTTTCACTAGCTGAAAGAAGACATTTTTAATGAGAAATACCAGGAAAATGCTTTATATTGAAAGGTCTTTTATTTTTTGTTTCTTATTACTATTGTTTGTTTCTTATTACTATAGACTTAAAAAGTACTTCCAGGGATACCATATAGGCCACCCCACAAACTGCTGGGGTTCTGCCAAAGAACTGGCCCAAAACATATTAGAACTAGATCATTCTAGGAAGAAGAAAGCTGCTTTACTTAAAAAATATGTATCAAGAAATACGCTGTCATTGTCAATAAATTCTCATTTTTATCAAAGGCTTATCTTACAAAATCAATTTAAATTTATCTATGTTGTAGTTTACTTTAGAATCCTGTATTTTCTAGCAAACTAATCAAAGCAATTAGTGGAAGAGGAGTCATAGCAGAGGTAGTTTACTCTCTGTATGTTAGAAAGATGACGTGTTCCCATTCTAACAAGAACCAAAAATATTATATTTGAAATCAAGTTCAATGTTTTTACTAGAATGCACTAAATATTTAAATACACGTTTAATAGCTAGTAAATGTGCACATGCACCATAACATTCTTTTCCCTTCCTTGACAATATTTAACACTCTCCTGGACCATGAAAACACAGAACTTGTTCACAGGCTACAAGGCACAATTATTGGCCATAGTTCATGGTTCTCTACATAGCCTACAAATGCAATTATGTCCTGATTTTCATTACAATATTACAGAAAATTTGTCTCCTTTCCCAGATTTCTATTCTCAGATCTGCTGAGAAGGAAAATAGGGATTGGAGGCTAAATAATCTCTCCTTTCCAATGCTACAAATCCCATTAGGGAAACGTCTTTGAAGAAATGAACTGTTCACTGATCTGAGCTTTAGCTGGGGAGAATAAGTGACAGCACAGACATCACCACCCTGTGCAATAAAACAGCAGTACTTGCTGATGATTCAGAAAATCCACAAACTGAGCCGCATTTTTAGATCTATCCAAAACTAAGTCTGATGGCCTCAAACTAATAACACAGACATGATATATTTTGTCATTCAACTATTTTTTCAAAGAATCCCTATAATTAATTATAAGCCCTAGTACAAAATTCTCACTTTTACACATCACTTAAATAAGGGAATGTGGACTAATTCCATAATAGCAGCAAAATTTTAGTCACTTGATTTCAGTTTTAAGACCGTTTAGAACACAGTGTTTTTCAATTCATCAGTGATTAATTCAGTAGAAAATAATAATTTTCTGCTCTGACTTGTCACAAATGTCCCTACAAGCTTCCAAGTTTTGCTCTTACAAAGATTGTTTTCTTTAACGTAATTGCAATGTAACACCTCAGCACCTCACTTAAATTATCTCAAGGTTTGCAGTTTGGGTTTGGGTTGTTTTTTTGTTTGTTTTTTCATGGGACTTAGTGACCCAAGGTATTTTAAATTTATTCAGGGGAAAAAAATAAACAAAACCCATCACTACCCACATCTCAGGCCAAATAAAGATTTAAAATATGGTGCAGCAAAAAAAAAAATTAAAAAGTTTTAAGTGGAAGCTCTTGCTCCTCCAGCTTACCTTCTGAAATATTTATGTTCTCCATTCTATGAATCAATACATTTTGTAGCATTTTAGCAGTCCCTAGAGTCATAACTGAATTATTTTGAAAGGAATACTTTCAGTGGAAATTTGCAGAGACAAATCACCCAAGGAACAATAGGTGGAAGCCAAACACATATAAAGTTTACTTATCCTATAAGCAGATTTTTCAGGGAAGCTACATGTAGTAGCTCTTGGATAAAGGAGGTACCATCATTTTTTAGTGCATTGTGTGTTTTTTTTCCTAACAGATGACCAAGCCAAAAAACACCCACGTGTATATAAACAAAAGTTTGTCTCTTGTTCCAGTACCTATCTCAAATGATAACTTTTTAATAAATCTTTATTGTCACATAACCAGAAATCTTTGCTTTTCTAAATTCTTAATTTGCTTTGGCCTTCCTACAATTCTAGTTTACACTTTCACCTTCCTATCCTAGTGTCCATGGACAGTAAGGACTACACACAGAGACCTGCTACCATGACTTAACACTGCCTTTAGGTACGCATCCTTTTTCTCCATTTCTCTTATTTGGAAGATGAATACTGGACTGGGAATGTGATCAACACTGTTTCCTTATTCAGAGCGTAAAATGTAAGCTAAAAGCTGCTTCACTCACCTTCAGAAGAAAGTAAGCACATCTTCAACAATTTCAGAACTGATCCATAAGCTCCAAACTGATTGGAGTTCTGATCCATATCCATATCTCATCTACATATCTATATCTCCCCTATTTATATGCTTACTTTCATCAACAGAGCACTTTAACTGTGCAGTGAAGAGTTACTAAATCCCATGTGTCATTCTCTAGGCCACTGCACACAAAAATTAACAAGTTGAAGTAGCAGTTGTTGGGTAGATGTCTAGAGGCAGAGTGGTTGAAAGAAATATTATCATTAATCAATTCTAGATAGATGTATTGTCCTGTCGTAGAATCTTTCTTTGAACCACTCAACTCCAACTATTTGATTCAGCATCAACCAAAGGTCCCAAAGTGGCTGGTAAAATAGTTCCTTCATATCTTGTGAGAAGAAGAATCAGAATTTGTTATGAAATTCTAGATTGTCATAACCCCTACTATTTATCATTTAGTATAAAAGTTTCTTTCAGGTTAGTGATACTCTTCCATATGTGCTGTTTTTAAAGTACTTGCTTCCTCTCTTATCAATGTGTAACATCAAAAGAAAATTTAAAGTTACTGAGAAAGAGCACTTATTTTATTAGCAAATCATATTAATAGTCAATAAAATTGATTTCAGCTTCATCTAGATAAAATTTAATCAAACTGGGCTTTTCTCAAAACTGAAATAACTAAAGGAGTTTGCATTCATGCACCAGCTCTGGCAGTACTTTTGCTTGGGAAATAGAGTTGTAATGAGAGAAGGAAACCTTGAAATGTGGTGAGATACTTTCTTAACATTATATCCAAAATGTTTTATTATGGCTCTGACATGAAATTAGATCAAGCAACTTAAACTCACTGTCTAGGAAATTTCCTGCTCTGGTTAGACTGTAACTTCCACTTACCATCTAGTGAAGTTTTATAATTCTACAGTAAGAATGCAGTTCCTTGAAGGTTAGTAATATTCCAGTGCTCTCCCAGATTTTTCTCTTGTCATCTAAAATTTGTATAAATGCTGAGAAAAGACTTCTGGAGCACTTTAGTAAAATGAGTCTTGGTAAATACTTTTAAGAGCACATTTCAGGAGTAAAGATGACATGAAAACATTGCAAGAAAATTGAGAAAAAGAAAAATTCAAAATTTAGCTTCAATAACTCAGTCTGGTCATAATAATGCTAAATGGAATCTTTCACTGCATTGTGGTCACAAGACCATGGGTTTGATGTGTGAAACCAACAGTCAGATCACATTTTGCTCAGTTTACTCAAATTGACTTTCACAAACTCATCCCAATGTAGCAAAAAGATGACTTTTGCCCAACCTCCCTTATGAGAGATGAGACAGAGAGTACAATGGAACTGATAAAGGGGCCTGATATCTTAGGCCTAATCAAACAGAAACCATGGGAGAGACAAACACAGATTCTACCCAGGGGTAGAAGTGACCAAGAGATACGTTGTAAACTCTGTAATGATTGCCACGTAACTGATGTCATGAAGAATGTATAACCAATGGGAAATTGTTACCAAAACCAGAATCTTTTTTATAAGTGTCATACAAATATATCCTATATAAACTCTTTGTACTCTCAATGAAATTTTCTCCTGATGCAGCTCAGTTATTCCTGTAACTCCATTGCCAATACTCCCAGGCCAGGCAGAATACCAGCTACATTTTTCGCCACCTAAAGACTACAGTTTTCAAAAACATGGGTATTATCATGCAATCCCATTTATTTTCCCAGGTACAGAAAAAAAACCTCAAAAGCAGTTATTCAAAGAAATTATTTCTCTTGACTGATGCAAAGCCCTTTCACAGCTTCTATTTAACTATATACACTTAAAGCTCATTGAATAACATTATATTGAAGGCACTAGTCAGTGCTTCATCACCGCTGGGGAAGAGAAGGGAAATCAGAGATGTTAATTTTTTTAGAAGGTCAACAATATTTTCATCATCAATAGTTCCAGATTATTACAAGGTATTTGAAAAGCAACATACAAAAACAAGTTAGCTCCCACAAATGGGTCCAATTTCGAAGTATTAGCTATATTATCTTGGGTGAAAAAAATCTAGATCTCAAAATCTTAGCAAAATTAGGATTAGAGAAAAGAAACCCCAATATTCCCACGAATTCTGGAAACCCCCACATAGCTGGAGTTCAACAGATTTTTCATGACTCAACTGCATTTTGACTACTATTGCAAATCTATTGGAACATTTTTTGTATTGATGGCTATTTATTCTATAGGAGGGAAATGAGATCAAATATGAATTTATAAATAAACACAAAATATAAGAGAATGCTTAAGATAATATCCAGAGCAATTTATTTTAATTACTCCAAATACCATCTTAATTAGGTGACTGGCACATATGAATTTTTCTGAACTGAAGATTTTTCTGATAGGAATCAACTTTTCTAGTACATAACTTCTAGGATTGTTTGAGCTTCAGATTCAAATTTGATTGTTAAATAAAAAAAATCCTACAATCAATACACTATATTGTTATGATTCTGTCCTGGTTTCCTCTGGGAGAGAACATTATACCAGCTACCAGGAAGAAACTCAAATTTATCCCAGCAAAATCCAGAACACGTTCTTAAATATGTTTGAATATTAGGCTATTTTCAGAACTCAGTACTAATGGGGAAATTTAGAACTTATTCAGTTAACAAAAGGAATTGGTGTGTTCTAATTCTTAAAGTTATTTACTGAAATCCTTTTACTTCAACAGGACAAGATCAGTATTTTCTTCATTGATGCAGTCACTTAACTCTTGGCCAGTTTCAAAGTCCTCATGTCACTTAATACTCAGATCACAGAGATACCAATACCCTACACTTTTCCTTTTTTCTGCAAAGGTTTCTGCAATAAATGAAAGGAAATGTATTTACCTTCTTATGCAAGAATGCTTACACACTGAAAACCTAGGCAACATTCTCATTAATTTGAAATTTTCTCAGTGCAAATTTCCTCAGCATTGGGGTTTTTGTTTTGTTTTGTTTTTCCAGTAATTCACTCAAGAGTTTTGTGAAAATAGAAAAATATCAACATTTTATTGTTTAAAAAAAAAAAAAGTCAACATTTTACTGGCTAAGAGGCTGCTTGGACAAAGAAATCAGCACATCTTGCATTAGTCTTGCAGACTAAGTCTTTAGTCTGTTGACTACTTTACATGGTCATTTGTTGATGTAAACCACATGCCCAAGGTCTTTTCAAACATAATTTAGGTTTCATTGCATTCCAGAAGCCAAATCCTTTGAATAAACAAATTTGCAAGTATACAATGCTTGGTTTCATTTTTCCCCAACTCTGATGGAATAGTTCTTGAAAGGAGTAATTTAAAGACAACTTCTAATATGTTCTGGTTTATCATGTTTTTTAGTCAAAACCAGAGAGATTCCTCAAAATTATAAAACAGATTTTCTTAACCTTATAAGGTATCATACCCAGGCTGGAGCCTGTCAGACATATCTTCTGGAAAGGATAAGAACCCTATGCATGTTCTACATCTTCCAGCTCCTGAATAGCTACTTGAGACACTTCTTTCCATCCTCAAACTTTCAGGTACTACAGCATCTACAGTCAAAGTATCACAGGGAGAAAACAGGAAAGGGAAATTCTGCTCAAAAATAAGGCTCAAAACCCAAAACTATTCTGGCTTTAGCCATAGTAGTTAGTATGCAGAACAGACACTAACCGTAAAATATACCAAAAAAAGAACATCATGAAATCCCAACGGAGTTGTCACACTCCTAGGAAACAGGTGCATATACATGGTTAAATTTTTATGGAAGCTCCACATTTCTGAAAATACTATATGTTTACGGAATATTCCACAAATCATTATTATACACTTTGATTCTATAGACCACAAAGTCTTATTTGCTCAAGATGAGGCAAGGCCTGCAAAAAAACAAAATCAAATATACAAATAAAAAGATAAATAATGTATCAACTAGAGTTGCTTGTGGAGAATATTTAACCAAGATTTTCTTCTGTTTAAACAGAAACAGAAAATCCACATGAAACATTAAATCAAGCAAAATCAAAACACTGCTTTTTCTTTCAAAACTAAGTATTCTCCTTGGAAATTCAATAAAACATTTGATCTTTGTCCCTTCAAGAGGGAAAAGTACTTCTCTGTTTTGTAAATTAAGAAAAACCTTGATCAATGGCAGTGGAATCAATTGCCCTCTCAACACCACATGAGTGGCGGAGTTGACACACCTGAAGGATGGAATGCAATTTAGAGGGACCTGACCAAGCTGCAGAAGTGAGCCCATGGGAACCTCATTAGCTTCAAAAAGACCAAGTACAAGGTCCTGCATCAACCCCCAGCAACAATACAGGCTAGGAGATGAAGGAATAGAGAGCAGCCCTGGGGAGAAGCAAATGGGGATACCAGCAAATGAGAAGCTGCATAAAACCCCACAATGTGCACATACAGCCCAGGAAGCCAACATGTCCTGGGCTGCATGAAAGGCAATGTGGCCAGCAGGGCAGGGGAGGGGGTTTCTACCCTTTGCTCTTGTGAGACCCTCCTGGAGTACTCTGGAGTTCTTAGTACAGAAACGACATGCATCTGTAGAAACAAATCCAGAGAAGAGCCACAATAGTAATCAGAAACACCTCTTTATGGGGCTTTCCTGAGAGAATTCGAGGTTGTTTAGCCTGAAGTGAAAGTTCCAGGGAGACCTCATTGCTATCTTTCAGTACGTGAAGGGGACTGTAAGGAAGATGAAGATAAACGATTTATTAGGGCCTGTTGCAACAGGACAAAGGATAATTGTTTAAACTGAAAGACGATCAATTTAGATTGCGTATAGGGAAAAATTCATTTATAATGAAGGCAGGTTGCCTGGAGAGGTGTTCGATGCCCCTTCTCTTGAAATATTCAAGCTCAGGTCTGACAGAGCTATCAGCAACCTGATGTAGTGAAAGGTATCCCTGGCAATTGGAGGGGATTTGGACTAGATAACCATTATAGGTCTCTTCCAACTCAAACTATTTTATGATTCTAACTACGCACTAGCCAAACAACTAAGCTTCAAACTACTTGCCAACCCTGCCTGGTGCGGGTGGTTCCAGAGACTGGGCAGCCCACACTTCTCTTTCTTTCCTCCTGAAGCAGAACTCATGTCTCGGATGCATCATGGCAGCCTTTGTACCTAACTGGTCACCATCCAAGCTTACATTTGGTCTCTTCCCATGGAAGGAGGAGAGTGTGTACAACATGCATGCATATAGTCATCCTTGAGCAAGGAAGTTTCATGCGGCATTTCTATGCCCATTATTTTCACATATAAAAGCTTCTGGAATATTTGTTGTGATGCCGTGATTAGGAATGATGCAATCAGCGTTCCCTTGGTCTCACACTTAAAAATATGAGATAAATAAAAGCACATTAACTTAAATTTTATAGACTGATATTAAAAAAGCAGTTGTCAGAGGAGCAATAACTGCTGAAAATAGGTCAAGCTATTCAAAGGACTGATATCATAAGAAATCATCAAAACTTTGCCCTTTTGCTGCCTGTGCTCAAAACTAAGAGCATTTGTTTTCCAGCTTAAAAATCCTGCTTAAAGTCTACAAAATAATTCAAATGCTAGAAAAATTATATGCTTAAAGAAATAAAAGAAAAAAATGACAGAAGTAGTCAAATTCTGTTGAACTGTGAAATATGACAGTATTAAAGTTTGAAGACATTTGTCTTTAAACTGTAGTTTTCTTCCAAATAACATGTAGCCTAACCTGCCAAAATTAAAGGTTTTTCAGATGTTAGTTCGCTTGCTGTAATACAAGAAAAGGTCAGAAAGCAAACTGAAAAAAGAGTCTAGACAGCTTTAACCTCAAGGCTTTACTTTATTCCAGGAGACAGGGTTATCAGTCATATTATTTCCTATAAAAATAAAAACAACTAACACACAGGAAAAAAATCATAAAACTTAACATTCAAGGCTATGACAAGAGGCTACTATTCGGATTGATTTTGGAAGCAAATTTAAAGCATGTGAGGCAAACTATCATTCACCTTACTTGAACATTCAGATAGTATTTTCAGCTTCTGAAACACCCTGTGATGGCTTAACTTATTGTGAATTTCTCAGTTATTTTAGCATGCAGAGGTAAGATAGGGGAAATCAACAAACAAACCCTTGAAAATTGTTCATACAAAAATGCAGACAAAAATCCTGAGAGCCCACTTGAAGTAATTTACCTGTTGTAATTTATGTACATATGATATGTTACATTAAGCTAACTACTGTTTTATCCACATACAGAATAATTCCATAAAGTTATAAAGGTATTTCCCAAAACAATGAGGAAAAAATAGCAGCTATGATTGGAATTTAGCAAATCCTCATTAAAAAAGAATGAAGACATTTTCTTGTTTGTAACACAATTATTACTAGCAGGAAAAATTTGAAGGAACATTTAGATTAACAAAAACCTGTGAAAAAAGTAAATTATAACAGATATATTGCAAAACAAGTTTGGAATAAAGGCATTAACTGTTATAAAGTATTGTGTTACTAAATTTCTTATTCAGGCAAACTAGATTATTTCAAATATGCTCAAAAAATAAGGAAAACTCCTTCATGGAGGTAACTGCACATGTCATTGCCAGAGCTGAGACAGAACTATGATAATACACATCAAAATCTACATAAATAGGAAAGATTGTAGAAAAATAAAAACAGGCAGACACAATTAATATTATTGAGCGGTAACTTTCCCCCAGCACACAATCTTCATTTTGCTCTCAAAAAATCCCACTTGAAAAACCTGTTCAATTTACTTTGATAATTTTGATGAGTTAGAGCATTTTTATTCTGAAATTGACTGTAAAATCATTTTACCTTTGACACAAAATCTTGAAGCCCTAGAAAGGCACAGTTTAATGCTTTTCAGTAATTTTATTTCTATTAAAAACCCCTCTGTTATTCCTATAGTCTTCACAAACTTATTATGTAGAATAAAGTGCCTCAATATCCCTGAGGCAATGACTTTTCTGTGTATTCAAGTGTCCCATATTAACTCTCACTCTTCAAAAACTAGAACTGACAGAAATAGCCCTACAGTTTTTTGAGCTGCTACATGTAAAATAAACCAATCAACCAAACAAAAAAACCCGTCTACTTTCTCAGTTTTCATCTTTTATATGGAGACTGGAAAAAAAATCAGGTTATTGGAGTGTTTAATTTTGTGAAACACAAATAATTATACTTCTGTTGTACAAACTATTTCAAATGTAGAAATTGAACATAAAGGCTACCAGAAGCATTCTATTGACATGAATTTTACTTGTGAAGACAGAGTATACTACTACTCTTTGTGTAGTAGTATACTCTGTCTTCACAAGTATACTATTACACAAATACCTCCTCTTCATCCAATTCTATATATACAAAATTGAGAGATCTAGTTGAATTTAAACACTTGTCTATTAGAGCTTCTTCATTTAACATTCATTGGGCAATGTTCACCACACACACATCATTTCTAAAAACAATTTACTTTTTTTTTAAATTTTTCGATGTTAAATATTTTGACAGGCTTGTACTCTGCTCTGGAAAGCTGTTCTAGAACATTTTAAATCAATTCTGTTCCATCTCCCTAATGACATTTAACATATTTACCCTCATATCACTGTTCTGTGGCAAGGAAGAAAAATTACCCAAAGAGGGGGAATACATGATTTGTTCATGATAGCACAAAAGTCATTAAGTAGATTGAATCAAGGTTTTCTCACTCCACCTTCTAGTCTCTTAAATGTGTTATTTTGCTGAATAAGTTAAATTCACTGTTTTAAATCATGCAGTACTCTTGAACTGAAGAAAACATTTGTTTTCCATGTCATATTACAATGAAGAAAGATTATTTTTTCCCAGAGGGAAAAGATAATATTTTAAAAGCTTCTATGCAATTTATGCTTTCACTTCAGAAAAAGGTAAAACACCCATTTACATCCCTTCACCTTTCAGCAATTCCTACCTCCTATAACTGCCATCTGTTTCCTACTATCTACTACACAAATATGTGAGGTTTTCCAGTTGGTAATAAAAGTTCTCCTTGCATGCCACCTGACACTAGCTTTCAGCTAATTAAATAATTTCTATATGAATGCTGAATAAAAATAAATTATTTAATGGGAAAAAGTGCTGAGACCCAACTGAATCTATTGAGAAATATCATGGTCCTCAGAGAGAGGAGCGGAGACAGTGCAAGTCTTAAAAGCAATAGAGAATGAGCCAGCCAAGCCAGCCATAAATCCTGCTGCAGGTGTAAGGAAGCACGTTCTGAAGCAGAATGCTGCTGTTGGGGAGATTATTGTGATGTATATTCTGCCCTGCAGCTGCTAGTTCCTCCTTGGTTCAGCCAGTTTCCCTTGGGGAAGCCAGTTGTATCTGGAATATCATTTCCAGTCCCAACCTGCACGGTAGCTCTTGCTAGAGACGCTCAAAATAAAAAGCAAACTGAAAACCAAAAAACCCTCACCAACCTAAAAACCCTACCAGCCCTCAAAGGAAACTCACAAATGAGCACCCAAAGCCCACTACAGAATACGCCCTGGAGCCATGAAAAGGAGCACCCACACAAGTAATACCTATAGGATATTTTGAATTTATTTTTCCTTACTCAGTTTTTTTTTAGTTTTTGGTTGATTATGTTTTTTTTTTTTTTGCTGGGGGTTTTTGGTTTCTTTTGGAGGGATTTTTTGTGGTGGGGGTACTGTGGGGGTTTTCACAGGCGGTTTTGCATTATTTGTTTTGTTTTTTGTTTTTTTCTTAGTTAAGGCTTTAATTTTGTATGGAATTGAGAAACAGCACATGACAGCCCAGACAAGGCTGTGGTTAATTTGCCTGGTTATCACCAGAGACTACCCTAATATTTCCTGCTGGCCAGGTTGTACAAAAGTACTTTGGGCTGTTTATTACCATGAGCTCTAGGATGACCCTGCTTGAACAGAGATGTTGGATCACATGATCCACTGTGATGTCTTCCGACATTTGCCCATTCTGTGATGACAGCCTGAGGGTTTATCCTAACTTAACACACTAATTATCAGAATGAGATCACATCAATTAAAGACGATGACTGGGAAAGTCCAGGAGATAAATATAATTTCAAGTTCCATATTCATAAATGCATGCTTAATTGTGTGCTAATACTGAGTGCCCTTTGAGAAAGTTTTCTTTTTCTTCCTCTCTCCAAACAAAAAACAAAGTGGGGAGAGGAGGAATGGGAAAGGCTCTTTCTTTTATTTATTATGGTTTACCGTCGCTTTGCACATGTGTTTCTGTCATTTTAGGAGGCTGTTGGCAGAGTAACATACCTCAACACTGCCTTTATCACAGTGTGAAAAACACCAGATGTACAAAATTAACGTTCAAGTTAATCAAAATATTGCTTGACAAAGCAAATAATTGAATTGCACTTTCAATGCACTGTGGTAGACAATAATTAACAAGCAGCATCTTCAACATCTGGATACAACTTTCAATTTCCGTTTTAACATCATAGAATGCTGTCTACACATTTTTTAATGGTACCCCTGATAATAATATATTCTGTTTTTAATCATATTCCACGTTGCAGGAAATGAAGCTTGCAATTTTCCCAGGTGCTTATCAAATTACTGCTGCAAGCTAATTCTCATCCCCCAAGTTAAGAGTTTCAACACTGTGCACATTAACGGCCTGCTTATGTTCTTCCTGTACAACAGAAGGTAAGTTAATATGTGCTTCAATTATATCCAGTTTGTGCATTTATAGCACCCTGTGGGCAGCACTAAGAAGGCTGTAAATGTACTTATTCTGCTTCTTTAATGCTCTACTGTATTATAGGGAAGAGGAGGGAGAAGGGGAGAGAGAGACAACTGCATCATTTTATCAAGAGAATCAATAAGGAACTCAACTTCACTGTATTGATTCAAGAGGGCTGCTAAGGTACAGCGCTCATTTTACTTGTTATAAAAAATCTTACCCGAGCTTGACTTTTATATCAATTTCCCTCGTCTTCATATATGCGTGCGAACACACGCATTAGATCTGTGTTTGTCAGCTTTAATAAAATGCACATGAAGCACAATTTTGAGTATTGCAAACTTTATCTTAAATTAAAACTGAAGATTTTGTTCCATGATTTCTTCTGCTTACTGTGATATTGACAAAACAGAACAGTGTCTTAGAAGAAGGCATCTCTTTCTTTTCCTAACTTTTTTATTTTATTGCATTGCAGGCCAGCCTGAGGTTTCAAAAAATAGTTGAATACTAGCACTCGTGCAGTTTGGATTTTTTCCTTCCTCTTTCCAATGCAGTGTTCACTTACCTGTGGAGGGTAAAGTAAGGGAATACTCTCTATTTTAATCATTTATTTTATTTTTAATGGTAATCACTTTCCCACTTGTTCTTCATGGAAATTTTCCAGAAACAAAAACCAACAGTGCGAAAAAAAAATAAAGAATCAAAAGTGTCATAGAATTTTTTGAAGGAATATAAACCTCTCATGGATTAGAGGGCCTGATATATGTATTTCCTGTAGCTAGGAAAAAATCTTGAGAACACTTATATACAAAGTTTTAAAATGAAAATATTTCCTCTCAATTTTCACTCAAATAGCTCTTGCTATTTAAAATTTCAACGGGAAAACTTTGATTTTATGACTGTTAATATTTTGATTTTGCTACAGAACTGTTAGATTTAGGCAACGTGATACTTCCCTTTATCCTTCTATTCTTTGTTTGCCATATCAAAGAACCCAAATCAGAATTAAAAACAACCAAACAAACAAGCAAAAACCACAAAAAGACCCCAAAACGTCAAAGAAAACCCAACCAACACACAAAGAATAAAAATCAAAACCAAAACTGTGGTTCAGCAAAAAAATCCATACATTTGTGTCAGATTCAACTGGGCAAATTTTATAACAGTTAAATCCTTTTCCAGAAAAAATATGATTTGAGAGGTGATCTCACTGAGGTGCAGATTACATACACAACACTAACAGTTCCTTCTCAAGTATGTTTTCTGCACTTGTAAAAATTACATAAACGGAAGGTGCATCTTTTCATTTATCATACTCATTGTGAAATATGTGATTGTTCCTCATCAGCAACAATCAAATCAACACTATTTTCAATTTTCTGTGCCTTGGAGAATGTGCCCTTTGTGTATTTGTGTGTGACATAAATTTGACCAAAGGGAAATAGAATTGGTTTTGTATGCTCATTTCTCCTTCAGAAGTCCTCAGGCTTGGCGTCTAAATGTCTACAGGAATCTAGTATGCATTTTTACTGCATCACCACATAAATCCATTATGATTATTTTAAATCAAGTTTCCTTTTTAGCACTCTAATTTCTCAAGTTTATGATATTGATGTTCTTCTCAATGGCTACAGACATCCTGAAACACTGTTGAAGTAAACATTTGTTAAACATGTATTGGACTTTCTGATGTAAACTGGTTATGTGCACCTTCAAGTCAACCATAAAAAAAAGAACCCCAGATTATCCTTTTTAGGACAAAGATAAAGAAAAATCTCTAGACTTTCCTCTGTGATAGACCCAAATATCTCCATTTCACTAGCTTTGGCTCTACTTTGCTGAGAAGTTCCAAGTCGCCTTTACAGGAGATATCATAAGTTACTTTACAAATATGCATAGAACACTACAGATAAAAAAAAATCTTATCCACCCTCTGATTTTTTCTGGCAATTTTAAGAATCTTCTAAAGCTGAATTTGACAATAGTCAATGGTTCTTAAAACCAGATATGGTCAAAACACAGAGTGCATGTTCCTATGCATACCATTTAAGTCCCATTTCTCATGTCCTTACTAAATGTTAATACAGAAGGTTTTGCAAAAGTTATAGTTAAATTAAAATCAATTAAATGATCAACTAAATTCAAAGAATGTGAAGTACCACTATTGGTATAAATCCCCTTTAGATAAATCAAATTGCAAACTCAAATGCATTTTTATGGTCCATGTTTAATCCAAAAAGGCCCTTAATTTAGCAAATTTAGAAAAATGAAATATCTTTCAGCCATACAATCAGTAAGTATAAATTTTAAAAAATCAACAAATATGTTGATTTTTATAATTCTTTTCTTGGCCAGGAGTTTCAAAATAATTTTTAGCTTTTAAGAAAGGGTATGAGAAGTATAGTTTTTGTTTTTCACTCTTCAATGTTTTTTGTATATAGCCCATTCATTTATTTAAGGAACTGGATTTATCCCATGGGATGCATTGTCACAACAGTAAACATTCAAATTAAGTAATGTGGATAGAAAATGAGAGTAATATTCTCACATCCTGTGTTCAGTCACTTACTACTTTTAATAAATAAATTTTAAGCTAACCTAATTGAATTTGGTGAGTTTATAGTTACAAAACCAATGGAGAAAATTAAGCAACCTGAATAACTGCTTAGAGGATGAAACAGAGTCCTCATGAATAATTGTTTTACTCTATTAATTCTCTACAGAGAAATAGCTGCACTATTCTTCCTCAGACAAGACCTAGTTTTAAATCACCACATTGACTCCTGTATATGACAGTCTTGAAAGGAAGGGAAAGGGAAAAAAAAAAAGAAAAAAACCCCAAACACATTGTGGTTACTTGCTGCTGCCTCCTTTGGGGAAGCTTTATTGGTACCAACCATCAGTCTGGATGATGCAGGCAGCCAATAGATCACTGCTGGCTGGCAGTCTTTGTTGAATACATCTGCCTCCATCCTCTATTTTGGGATTCGTGACACAAACTGTCCTAAGAGACTCCAGTCTGTAGGGATGAAAGACACTAGGTACTGGTCTTAATAATATGAATTAGTTTGGGATAACCTGCAGTCTGACATATCAGCTGGCAGAGTTTTCATATTCTCCAAACTCTAAATTACAGTAAAAAATATGGAACATAAAATAAACAAAAAAAAAGCCAAACAAAACCCATTTTTAAAAATATGATTAGTAAAATATGTTCAATTTTGCTGCCAATTCCTCTCCAGTTGCAAAAAATAAGG
The DNA here is from genome assembly GCF_963513975.1 of Fringilla coelebs. Lineage (NCBI taxonomy): Eukaryota > Metazoa > Chordata > Aves > Passeriformes > Fringillidae > Fringilla > Fringilla coelebs. The sequence goes on from NC_140028.1 coordinate 58,551,091, forward strand.
TTCAATTACTTAATATTTCAGTAACAGAGAAATAAGGAGAGGGAAAATAAAACTATATGCAAAAGTATGCTTGACTACCTTTTAATGAATATTGAAATCATATTGCATTTTAATATTCATTAAAAAAATTAAGAAATTCTTACAATTAATCCTTTGTTCATGCTCTGCAGTTGCTCTTTGAGAAGATCAGCTCCTGAGAGAATGGCAAGTTCTCTTTATCCTCTCTGAGTTCCATGTGTCCTAGAGTATGGCAGTCTGATTGCACCAAGCCCAACAGGCCCCTTTCTGCTGGTACCCAAAGGAGCACAACGCAAATGACACACAACACAGAATAATGAGGTTCCATTCACCTCACAGAGCAACGTGTCAAAATTAGATGAGTAACTTCGGTACAAATACTTATTTCAAAATTAATAAGTGAAAGGTAGTTCCCACAGCATTTATATACTAAAGACAATATATTAATGCTCCCTTGCCCCAGGGACATTTGGCACAAAGTAATTGATTTACCACTGACAGGTACTTAGGTGTCATATGCCAGGGAATCTTTTGGAATATCTGGTCTGTAACAAAACTTCACTTGATTAAAGCACTGTGACAGCTTGATTTTACTGTCCTTGTTCAGTTATTGTTTGTAATAACATGGGGATGGCTTTCCTTTTTTTTCTTATTTCTTTTCTCATTTATTCTGGATTTTTGTTTTTTTTAACAAAAGAGTAAATAAAAGGGGCTGGTCAGCATTCAATATTTCAGCTTCATTTTAAGACATCCTAGTAGATAAACTTAGATAAACTGGCTCCTTTCAGAACTGAAACCAGTGGCAGAAGCTCCTTCTGTCTTAACAGACTGATGATCAGCAACACCAGTGAGATCCTCTGTGGTGGAGAAAGACTGAATGCGGCACATGGGAGCAGTCAAAACCTTATATGATCTGGAGCAGAGGTGGTGAATCATCCCAGCCCTGAGCAGTGGCGTCTCCCTTCTCTGCAAATGATTAGTCAAGACACTTATTAACTAATTGGTTGTTGATGTCACGCCTTTTGAAATACCAAGGATATCTTTCATGTCTTCTTAACTGCTACCACTGTGTCTTCTGTCACAACATTTCCATCTTGGACACATACTTCAGTCTCAGCCAAATACTGCATCTCATGCTTCCATAACATGACTGAATAGATGACTGAGAAATGTGCTTTGCAGAATGCCTGTTGCCACTTTACTTACCTTATTTTACCATTTACACTCTTAAGCTTTACCTAGGAAAAAAACTTACCTGCAACACAGACATAGCAGTGGTATAGTTAAGAGTTTTCATAATGATATAGTTAGTTATCTTTTTGTAGTTGTGTTAATGCCTAGAGATGCTGACCTGAAGCAGAGGCTAGCCAGACCCAAAGGAATAAAGCAGGTAAAGGCCTTCAAAAGATGGACCTTGGGCAGCACAAGAGCCCAGCCATGGCTCCACCAAAGATGGACCCAAGATGGACCCAAGATGGATGACTAGTCATGAGTTTTCACACTTTTATAGTTTTTGGATCATTTACATATTGGGATTAATTGTCCAATTTTAGTTTTGTGTTATGAAGTCACATCCATCCAGATTGCTTCCTTCAGTTCACTGCTGTTTACACTTTTTGGGCCTGAAGCTGCAACAGTGTCCTTGGTTGACAGGTTGGAAAAGGATTGTTTTGTCTAACTAAGGGGAGGGGAACTTAGTAACACTTTATATGAAGTTCGGAGTTACACACTAAGGCAGTACAAAATCTGAAAAAATATAAAAGCTAAAACTAAAGGCATCAGTGTCAATCTAAATCTTCAAAGTTTTATTTTCAGGTTTCCTTATAACAATTATACCATACAATGTAATGAAGGGGGAAGAAGATTTTTTTATACCAATGTGGGTATAATTTTGATGAATAGGTAACAAGATATTTTACCAGCATGACCATTAAAGTATTAAGAGCTGGTAGAATATTCTTTCTTTCTTTCTCTCTCTTTTTCTTTGTACTGTAGATATTCAAGATAAGGAAAAATGATATATTTTAATGCTTTATGAAGTACTTTGAAAGGAGAATAAAAAATAACTTTAAATGGTCTCTTAAATTTATACTTCTAGGGTTTTCTTTTAAATTAAGATCATTAGAACTTTGTTAACTTCATAATTTTTCCTTGTAACATAAGGGTTATTAAGTATATCAAGTATATAATTTTTCACTTGTATATGTGGCACAAAGCCAAATCATAAGCCTAGCCAAATGGAACATGCAGGGAGAGAGAAGGGGGTGACATAGGAGAAGTATTTCTTAATAACAGAAACCTAGCAAAAGAGGCATCAAATTTGTCAGCAGAACTGCAGATATGACTCTATCAATAATCCATGGCACTTTTGTATTTCCCAGCTGAGGCTATTATACAGCTTTGGATGACAGCCTGCTTCAACTTCATCATGCAATCCACTGGGACAGAAACTCATAACTGGCTTTCAACATAGATCCTTCATATAAAGGGTAATAACTGCAGCCAGTCAGTGTGGTAAGATTATCAGAGACTGCAGCAATGAACTGCAAAATGTGGGAAAGGCATTCTGACAGAAACCTGACAAAACAACCTCAGCAGGATAACTCCTTTAAATATCAAGGAGAGAAGTAAGGTACCAGAAAGGTGCCCTGAAGAACCTTCTGCAACACTGTTCAGCTGTTGCTTTTTAATTAAACTTATCTAGACCTATCTTCAGACAGCAGAGAAGATGAATAATTAATCAGAAATTTAAGCTACTTCAAGAAAAGTGATAAAGATGCTACAGAAGGTTTTATCTGTACTGATGAACATTATTGATGTTCTTACAAGTCCATTGATTTTCAGCAGAAGGATTCAATAGGACTGTCATAGTGACATAACAGTATTACCCAATAATGTATTGTCTAATAAGGTTTTTATCTAATAATATATCTAAGTAAGGTTCATTAATGAAACTTAATTTGGCCTATTAAATTGTCAATGGCAGAAGTTTCAAAATTTTTAACATGACCTTTTTTAGGATCCACTGTCCCATTTTCAGAGGTTCAATATAAACTTCTTTCTTCTCAGAGGCAGGCAACTTCATCTCCAGTTACTGATCTCCAAAATTTGCACAAAATTTTATTCTGCATTTGAATTTGATATAGGCTGTCTTTCACATCAAAGAGGAGACTCAAGGGCTCAAGCTCCTGCGATCTGCCCCACAATATCAAGTCCCTTTCAGAGTACACTTTTGATTGCACATATAGATAGATGCAGATGTACCCATTTTGGGGGCTGGTCATCAGTGATGCTCCCCAGGGCACAATACTGAGGCCAATTTAGTTTAATGTATTCATCAATGATCTGGACAAGGGAATTGAATGCACCCTCAATCAGTTTGCAGAGGACACCAAGTTGGGCTGAGGGACTGTTGATCTGCTGGAGGGCAGGAAAGTTCTAGAAGGATCTGGTCAGGCTGGTTAGGTGGACCAAGGCCAGCTGTATGAAGTTCAAGAAGTTCAACACAATTAAGAGCAAGGTCCTGCCCTTGGGTCCCAAAATCCCAAATGCAACGCTCTTCATGCAGCACCATTCAATCCCCATCACTCTATTTTGCAAGGGAACAACAGAAAACTTCCCTAATGCTGTCATCAGCTAACAGGTATAGAGCCTCAATCTAGCTACTCTTTTTTTTTTTTTTGTGGCTTTTAGTTAATGATTTTCTAAGGAAAAACTGTTAGTTGTGAGTACACAGGAAAGAAATATTACTTTTACTGGGAATCTGTTATTTTTCATTCAGAAAAATCAAGCAAGATATGTTTTTCAGGGTCATTTTGACGCAGATCAGAGGATTCCTTTTTTAAATTGGAACAAGTGTGTTTTACTGGCTCAGTTGGCTAAAGCAGTTGGCTAAAGCATGATGCTTTAACACCAAGACTGTGAATTTGATCCCCATATAGGCCATTCATTTAAGAGTGGGACTTGATGATCTTTGTGGCTCCCTTCCAACTCAGACTATTTCTACAGAACAATTAAACTCAATAATTTTGGATATGTGGTTTAAGATTGCACCCTAGAAATGTCCATTTCTTTCCCTTGACTATAAAAAGGCTTAATAGTGATGACTGAAATTTTGAGGCTCAGTTGAATTCTGCTGAGATATTTTCATATTTTGATAGAAAGCAAGTGCTGCAAATTTTTCCAGCAAGATATTTGTAGTTCCCAGTATTTGCCTCATTCTTCTACAAAGAATGAAAATGTCAAAGCATCTTGCAACATAAAATACCTTTGTTTTACTTCTTACTAGTTATTAGTAATAGAGCCTCAGAAATCTGTCTATAGTCTGAAACATAAGGTATGATCACAGAAGTTTAAAGACCTTAATGAGACTTCCAATAGAAAATCACAGAAGTGCATGGCAGCTGTTGGAGTGCACAGGTACTGTGTTAAATTGCCAGGCATTTCTGCTGAAGCCTACTGCAATATATTAACCCATCTTCATGCATCTAACAGCAAACAACAAGCACAAGGCAGGCATAATTCATGTTAAACTTTCAGCTTCAGAAAATTATGTAAGATAACTTTTCAGCCCACTACAGCAATGAAGAAATAGTCCCATTTGTCTAATAAACCCTCCTGTGCCTGTTCCTTGCGGCTATGACCTTTTCTTAACTGTTCTTTTCATGCCTTACTCAGAACAAAACACTACATTCACATTTGAGGAAGCTGTTTTGTTTCTGAGTCAATCCCCCATATAGTAACAACTCAAGGAGTTATGTTGATACATTTCTGTGTCAGATCACAAAAATCTTTTTACAGTTTTATAGAGATGCTACCAAAAAAAAAAAAAAATTGGGTTCAAATGTAGCAAAAAATCTTAGCATATTCAAATGCAGTAACATGATTATTCTTCCAAAAAATAAAATTTAAAAAAAGGAGTAACTCACCTCTGTGCAATACCTAAGAAGATAATAATTACTTACAGAAAGAGTGAGAGAAAAAGCTATATAGTTGTGGATTATTACAGTGGTTTATATCACATATTGCATAACTGTTTCAGACTTCATTCTCCACTGAGGCATTAATTCTATTCCATGGAAACCTTAAAATTCAGTTATGTTCTGAGTCAGAGTGAAAAACAAGCTTATTAAAATTCTCCATGGGAGGAAAACCCTGGAATCCTTTCACCAAGGTAGGTCAATGGTTTTGCTGAATCCAAAATCTCAAAAACTCCAGGGTTTCTGCTCCTGGCAGCAACCTTCTCCCCGAGTATTATGAGCTTATAGATACTTGAATGCGTGATGTCAAATAACCTGATTTAGTACAGGAATAACTCAGCACTTCTCCAAGTATGTAAGGTGAAAGTAAATAAAATTTACTCTGTTTCCAGAAAAATTTTAGTAGAATATATTTTCCCCTCCCTTTTTTTTATGACAAATCAAACAAATGAAATTAAAATTGATTCCAGATTTCTCCCAGATTTCTTCCATCAGCACTTTCTCAAAAGACTCTGTACCAGGCCTTCTGTCACATGGCATGTTGCATAGTCTTTTAAATGAAGCTTTACATGGTTTAAAGAATTACAACTACCTATATCAGACAGGAGACTTTAAAATCAACACAAACAAATTCATAAGGTAATTATTCATAAAATCATAGGAATATGGGGTGCAACAGACAGTATTTAGTACAATTTCCCACTCAAAGTAAGACTACTATCAGTACTAAAAAGATCACTTTTCATTTGAATCTTTTCTGAGTGTTAGGGATGTGACCATTATAAATTATAAAATCTTAATAAGGAAATAATCATGGACTTCCAATTTTTCACATAGTAACAGCATTCTCAAAAATTATCTTTTTCTTGCATTATCCTCTCAAGGATAAAATATAAGCACCACAATTGCTAGAAAATATTAATTCCTTTCTAAAAATGCACGCATTGCAGAACATAACATGAAAAATATATGCAAGATCATTTAATGTATGTTTATATGCAGCATAAATTCTTACTTATTAAAATAATAAAAGATAAGCTAAAGACTTTGTTGTGCTGTATTTATGTTTATTGTAAAGGTATCCTGTATTTCAGAAGGTGCAGTGGTTGCCACAGAAACTAATTTTTAGTCTATTGCAGAGTAAATAATTCCATAAATCTCACTTCATATCCAGTTCACAGGTATGATTTCCTTTTATTATTGGGATAGAAGAGGAGATGATGGTAAAATTTTTCCTCCCTAGGTATTTTTTTCCATTTGCACTTTTTCAGTTTGTCTAGCAATGTCTTTTAGAAAAACAGAAGTAATTAAATAGACAGGAACCAAGATCCTTGTTTGAGCTAATGAATGCTTCATGAACTTATGGAAAGTCATTTAGTGATCAGAACTTCATTGATTCCATACGTAGAACACAAATAAAGGACTTAGTAAATGCAATTCTCAATAGATTGAGAAGCTGAGATCAATATTTTTGTAAAATTATTCAAAATACTGTAACTAAAGGTGTTGTATAAGTGCAAAGTACTACTGCTACTGATAATTGCTACCATTTATTACTGTGCTGGGATCAGTGAAGCTAATTTTTATAAAAAAGTTGTTATATGAATTTCACACTTCCTGTGACCTGCATATCACATATCACACACCAGTATTTTAATGTTTAACTTTCATCTTGCATGCAGTCTTGTACTCAGTAAAAAGGCCTGTGAATGTTTCTTTGATATGCAGACGTATTTACTATAAGAATGTAATTGGTGGAATTGCACTAAGAATTCAGTCTTTATTGTTTTACATCTTTGTCTGCTGTTGTACTACTATCTGTGGAACACCATGTATATTATCCATGTATCTAAAAGAAAAACTACCACTCTTTTGTGCTCAGTTTTTCTTTTCTTCCAGAACCCAGATTTTCACATTGCCCTTTGCAGCCTATCTTCTGCAACATCCATGCAGAGATGGAAAATAGAAATCCCAATTCTATCAATATGACTAAAGCACACTGGAGCTAACAGATTCAGCTAAAACCGTGAAGGAAAACAGAGCCAGGGCCAGAATCACAACTTCAGAACCTACTTCCTCTGGTTTTCTTGGCAGGGCCTGACTGCCACAGTAACAGGGAGGGAAGGCTGTCAGACGGTCTGAGTTATCTCTGAGTGTTGAACACGGCCATGGCCAGCCACGTTATTCGTGGAGTTCACCACTGAGCCCATTCAAGACTTCTTGCAGTACACGCACGTTGAACTGTACACTGAGGAAATGGATTACTGTAAGGAAGAGAGGAGGAGAAGTTAAGGAGTTTCTGACTCCTGAAAGGGAAAGGGGATGGGGACGCATGTGGAGAATTGGTGTTGCTGCATCTTCTAGGAATACGAGGGATACAAAACAGGAAACACTGAGCGGTGCTGCTGGCAATGGATCCTTCACCAGCCCCAGCAGCATCTGTCTGTCTGCATCAGGTCTCCTGGCTTTTCCTACTGCTCTGACATAACAAAAACAGGCAGCAAGGCCAGGGCCATTTTGCTATCCCCAGGGTTCTGCTGCCTTGGAGAGCTAGCTACCTTGGCCATGATGAGAGCCAGGCCAAGCTTAAAAACAGCAAAGCTTCAGCCAAGAAAATTTTATGCAGTTACATCAACATTAAAACCATAGAATATCCTCAGCTGGAAAAGACCACAAGGGTCGCAGAAGTCCTACTCCTGGCCCTGGACAGGACAGCCTCAAGACTCACACCATGTGCACAGTTGTGTGCAGATATTACAGATGTGAGGCAAAGAAGGACTGCCAAATGTCTCCTATGAGTATCAGGAAGAGCTCCACAAGGAATCTGACAGAGATATCACAATAAACACAAGCAAAAGTTGCTGGTGGATATAAAATTGTACAACTGTATTTTTTCAAAAGACTGCCGTGTCTCAGCTCAAATGAGCATAGCAATGCCTCTAAATTCATCTTATAAGTGATATAAAAAAGTGTTTTCAAGTTTGGATTGAATGGAGACTACTTTATTTTGATTGTTGCTAGAGCTAGATCTATCTATGCCTTTTGTTTGTTTCCATGTATTCCCTACTCAAGCAAAAATTGCTTTTAATTTCAAAAGAAAGTGTGTAAGTGCTCAGATTTTAGGCAGATTGTACATGCACTCAAGTCTGACAAGTGGTTTAACTTCTTCATTTTTTGCATCTATGTTGCAAATAAAAGCAAGGCTAAACTGTCATTTTTTAGATTTCTCCAGCAACTGCATTAAATCACACTGCTCAGTTCAATGTTTACAAACAATATTATCTTCCTTATATAGAATTTAGAGACATATTAGGAATAATCAGGGAAAGTAAGATTACCATCATCATGTTTTCTGACTCATTATGTATTTATCCATACACTAATTCCATGGATAGCATACTTCCTTTTCTGATGCCAGCAAAGTATTCCTCATGTACTTAATCTGAAAACTTGGGCATTCTGGGAATATCTTGTTTGTTTAGCCCTGAGGTTCAGAATGTTTTGGCTAAATAGCAAAGGAATCCAAATGCAGCATTTGGTTTCAAGGAAATACAAGAAAGAGAATGATCACACAAGGAGATTTTATATCTAAGCAATTTCTATTCTTACAAGTCTTCAGACCAACATCGACATTTCAGAGCTTGCCAAACATGTACACCCTTGAGCAAAAGAACTATCACACAACTGCAAAGCTGCTACAGCTGATATCCATCAATAATCTGAAGATTCTTAAGGTACCTCCTGTTTCTGTCTGTTGGGGATCCTACTCCATCCTCTACACTTTTCAAAAACTAGGGTGTTTAATATTAATATTGTTGTAATGAATATACATTTGGGAAGAAAGCACTGAACTGAATTGTACAGCTTAAAAAACTTTATATAATAGCATGATACAGATTAATTTAAACTAAATCATGCTAAATAATGTGAGCAATTGAAAGGTATTTTAGAACTCCCTAGTCCTTTTCTTAAATTAGGCTTCACACTTAAAGGCATCCAAAATCATGAGATTCAAGAATATTTTTCTTTCATGTCCATTTTAAGACTCCAGAGGCCTGTAAAAATACTATTTAATTTGGCAGATTTTCTCAGACATCATTTCAGTTACTCAAAAATTCATGCAAAAATGTCAAAATGAATGAATTTCTTGATATGTACAAAGTATAAGGTGTAAAAGGAAAATCAGGATTGCAATCTGATGAAGGAAATATTTTTGTACCTGACTTTGTAACTAGAGAAATTTGATTCTGGCACTCAAACATCTGATAGCCTGCAAAATTCAGAATAATACGTGCCCATTTTCACAAAATACTTTTACTGAAATGGGGGAAGAGATGAATTCTCTTTTTGCTATATGTTCTACTAATTAAAATGCACTACTGTGTTCAGTTTACTGAACTAAAATGTCCAACATCATTTAATATTGTATCTGCACTGATTTTGCGTTAGTGTTTGAGGAGTTTTAGTTGGTTGGTTGGTTTTTAATTCAACACTTCTTGTTGCAGAACAATGTTTATTCATTGTAAAATTCGTCACTCATCTTTCATACAGTATTTCAGCAACAGTTAAAAAACAATTCACAAGGAGTTAATAAGAATCCACTTCATACTGACAACAGAAAACACAATAGAACTTGATATCTGTTCTTTACTGTAGGCAGCAGTTTTGTGGCAAAATAAAGGGCAAGAAGGTCATGACTGAAGGAAAGGAAGCATTTACTGAAATAGGTATCATTTAGAGCATTTAGAGAGGTTTGTTTCCCCTGGAAATGACATGCTTTGTATATGGCTTTTACAGACTTCCTCGAAAAGTCCATAAAACAATATAGTTTAAATTATGGGTCATCATTGTTTAATTTTGCACATAGATAATCTAAATGTCTAAAGCATGTTTGCACTGGGTTTTTTTCAAGAAATTCTGATCAATGACATTGATTTGGAGGACACAATATGTCACTGTTAAACTCCAATCTCCTTCTTAATGCACAGTTACAATGCACATTAAATAAATAAAAGCAGAACACAGTACCTCACATAACTTCATTGCCTCAATTAATCAAACAGTTCAATGTCTCTAATTAACATTAGTGTACTATCTGGTTTTAGAACAGGGTAATCATTTTGAGCTGACTCACAAATTGCAGACAGGAGCACAGGTTAATGCTGATCCACTTTAAAACCCCTACTTTTCTCCAAGAGGGAAGTCATGCCTATCAGCCACAGGTTCAAAAGCTCCACTTCAACTACAACGTCAAGAGTATAAATACATACACATAAAAAATAAAATTAAATAAAAATTAAGAAACAGTTTATTCATGAAAGACAATATCCATTATGTCCATGTTAATATGCACAGGATATATGAAACTGGGGTTTACTTTGTAGATAAAAAGTTCTGTAAAGCAGGAGAGATCTAAAACAATTTTTTTTTTCCAGCAGCAGATGAAGCAGTCAGTGACTTTGTTTTCATCCAAAAATGTCCCAAGTGTTCAAGACTGCAACGTGTTTCTGTAAAATCTACTACTGAAATTATGGCTGGTTTGTCAAGAAATCACTAATTGTATCCATCCAGCTGTGTTTTCACTCTTCTTTGTGGCCTCCCCTTAGTCTTTCTCCTTCAGACATATACAGCCAGAACTCTATTCTATTCACCAAGTCCCATCAGTTTTAAAGCTCTGGTCATCCTTTTGCATAGATAGAAGCTTCCTTGGACTCATACAGCATAGTTTTGTCTGCTTAAAGTGTTTCAGTTCCTACATTTAAATGTGCCATCAGAAAAAGCTCATGGATTTCACTACATAGTGAAAAGTATCCCCCCACTGCATAGTTGGGGGATAAGCCTAGTAAGCTTGTCAGCTTTATTATGATTTCTAAGCTATTGCATTTTCTTTTATTTTATTTTTACCTGTAATTCTGTATTGTCCTTGCTCAACTCAAAAACAGTTTCTTATTCATGCCTAGATCCAACATTCCCTTCCAGGGCCCTGTTCAGCCGAAACACAAGATCCCATAAAATACTTTTGTCTGTATGAAGCAAGAAGACAAAACAGGGAGAGAATTTTGTGAAGTTTTTGAATAAAGTCATGGTCCTTAAACTCCGAGAGCAAACAACTAGTGTTACTATGAAGAGAAATAAGTGTTTGGAAGTTATTCAATACTGACGGCGCAATTTTATTTGTACTCATAACCAATTTTCTGTCTTTTTGTGGTCTTGGTCAGAGAGCAGGATATCTTAATTTATTAAATGTTTGTATTGTCTTTTTTCTAAAGATTTTGTGTCCATTCAAAATAATAAATATGTTAGTAAATACTCTGGTCAACATTCATTGCATTGGGAATCAATTTGCTTCAAAAACCTTCAGCAAAAGGGAGATCTAGAAGCAAGCCTTATGGGAAATATTATTATTTTTGTTTGCACTCTTCCTGCAGTTCATTCCTGAGACACATCCAAGACACGGGAAAAGATCCAGCATCTCAGAGAAAGAAAGAATGTGAAAAACTACAAAGACTTCTCTAGGGATGTCCTTCCTCTGGTCTACTGGTTTATAGATTTATGTACAGAACTGTCACTCTCCTAACTGAACTGATAGATTTTTCCTTTATGCCTGAAAACTGAACAGAGATAAGAAGTCAGGGCAATACAAATCTTTATTCCCTCAAATATTCTGTTCTTTTTTAACAAACACATTTGAGAAGGAGAGTTCACCAACCCCCCAGATACAATTGTGCTAAAGCAGACTCACCTGGGAATCCATCTATTTGTCACACACCACTTTTGTCACATTTATTTAAAGTGACTAAATTATACACAGTATGGAATCACTGTGTGTGTGCAGCATTTTTTTTTATTTCTGGTACTGATACATGCTTCTAAAAGCCGGCACAAGGCAGCCTACTGAATTCTAAATTTTTGTTATTCCTCCATAGATATGATAGCAACAATTCCCCATTCTACATGCTTTTCTCTTCATGAACAGTTTGTGTCCTCCTTCCATTTTCCTTCCCACTGCCCCACACTTGCTAGTGCTCCAGTGATTCTAATTATTGATTTAGCTACCTAAAGTAAAAGGCCTAGTGCCTTGATAAAAACATGAAAACTGAGTTGTTCTTTCTAGAAAAGCTACATAAATGACATGAGATAACAGCCCAGATTTGCCAGGAATGCTGCTTTATCTGCCTACCTCCTTACGGAACTCCAGCTGTGGTGCTTTTATATAGATTTTGGTAAAATTTTTCAAGTGACTGTCTGAAATATCAGGTATTTTTCATGACCTCTTTTCTGTTTGGTCAGTGTTTTGCTTTCATATATGTGTCACTCACTACTCCAAAACACAGTGTCATGGTTAGTCAGCTAATGGTTTAAAACACTTTCCACCCCAGACAGACTTGGAAAAATTCTTGAGAAAATTTCCTGAATTTATATTCTCACTTACCTGAACACTATGGTTTGATAACTTTTACCTCCATTCAATAAACTTTTATTAGTTGCTCTCACACAGGATATCTCATCTCATCTCAGCAGCTACAATATTCATAGGAGATAGTACTGAAATTAACTGCAAATGCATCAAGATTTATAAGTGCTTGTAGAATTTTTCCTGGATTCTTATTAGACTGGCAATTGTTAGGTGAATGACTAAGCCTACATTTTCTGTTTCTTCTTGCTGAGGCTCTTACATTCTCACTCAATTGTCTTATTTTAGAACTGGGTAACTGCTCCCAATAAGAGACAATATTCCATGTTTGTAACCTTCTTGCAGCAGATAATTGAATTACACTGTGGATTTCCTAAGAACGAGCCAAAGGAGTGCTGAGTAGCATCAGTCCATTCATTAAAGTTTGTGCTGGTTTTGACTGGGATAGGTGACTTTTGTTCAGAGTAGCTGCTATGGGGCTGTGCTTTTGGATTGCGCTGAAACCACCGGATTTGTGGTGGACACATCAATGTTCCAGTTACTGCTGGCCAGGTTTTACACAGAATTAAGGCATCTTCTGCTCCTCATGGTGCTCCACCAGCAAGGGGGCTGGGGGTGCTCATGAAGCTGGAAGGGGTTGTAGCTGGGTCACCTGGCCCCAGCTGACCAAAGGGACCTTCCATACCACAGGACATCACACTGGGTATATAAAGCTGAAGGAGAAGAAGGAAGGAAGGGCCATTCAGAGTGGTAATGCTTGCCTTCCCAAATCACTGTTAGATACGATGAAGCCCTGATTTTCTGGGAATGGCTGAACAGCTGGCTGCCCATGGGAAGTGGTGAATGAATTCCTTGTTTTGCTTTGCTTTGTGTGCATGGTTTCTGCTTTATCTACTGAGTTGCATTTAACTCAACCCATGACTTTTCTTGATTTTACTCTTCTGGTTCCCTCTCTCTTCCCAAAAATGGGGAGTCTATTAGCAACTGTGGGGTTTGTAGCTGCCAGCTGGAGCTAAACCACAACAAATTCCTGATAATTTATGGATCTCGTTCTAAAGCATCTGCACTATTCATAACTAATTAAAGTTATAGCACAATATGTTTTGACTTGAAAATTGGACCCAACTGAAGGGGAACTGTAAAAGAGATACTCTGAATCCTAATTTATTGTGACCACTCTCCATTTTCTTTGTGGCAGACAACATAATCAGTTGTCAGCTTCTTGGTGCATCTGATGTATCATGTCAGGTTAACCATGTCCATAATGCATCTTTGCTAAACAGTAATGCAGAAGTTTTCAGGGGTGTGGAAACACCTGGAGATTATTGGAAACTTTAGAAGACATTTACAATACAATTTACAGATTACAATAGTCTATTTAATACCTACAAACATTGCCATTAACTATTTTTTTCACCTTGGGAATCTGTTGATGATGTTTAGACCAAAAAGTGCAAGACACACTAGTGAGTGCATCAAAAGGGTGCACATTGTACATGTAATAACAAGGCCAAGAGATGCTGAAACTGTGGCTGGGATATGCAACAGCCTCTGCCATGCCAGGTCCACAGCTGTGGTTGTCAGCTTTTGGTGCTTTCCAATGATCTGACGGCACGTTTCAATGCTTCTAATGGCAGTTTTGGCTTCAGGTTCAACCTTGACATTCTCAGTTCTCTATATGCAGTGCTGATATCCAGAAAATTGCAAGGTGCTTGTTTCCCTTACCTACTCCATCCTACAAAACCCTTCCCAGGAATTTATAACTTTTTGTACATTTACCAAATAATATCACAAGAGACTCTCAACTCTTTTGTGCTTCAAATACTGCATCAAAGGAGACGCCTAGCTTTTTAATGCCTACCAAACTTTTATTCACTGTAGGGTAAAAGTCAAACCATGACACAGTCACACAGGAAAGATAACTTCTAATCCACTGAACACATGTAATTTCCATTTTCCTGAAAACTTCTACTCATATATTTCACGCAACTTCAAAGATGATCTAATGCCTCAATTTTTAATTTCTGCCAGTTTGTAGCAACTGCAGGGTTACTTTAAAATCAGAATTGTGTAAATATTTGTCAATATGACAACAAATTATAGACATTTAAAACTTATACATGCTGCTAGTCAGACATCTCAGGTGAGAATCACTACCCAAATATTTTACTTCATGTACTGACTTTCACTGGTTTTGTTTGTAGATATACTTCACCTTTTGTGATCTAAAGAATGCTCATGTACCTGGAACCAAACAATAATATATATTGCAAAACACAGCTGGAGTTCATCTGGTCCAACATCCTAGTTGTTTAAACAAAGCAGGTCTAACTTCATATCTAAAGGCTGCTCACAGTTTTTCTCTAGTCAGTCTTTGAAAATGTCCAAAGACAGAGAACTCACAACCTCTCTGGGAAATAAAATGGCTCATGACCCAAATAAGAAATTCAGTCTAAGAAACAAGTTTGACAAGAATATTGACACTCTGTTCAATTTTCTCAGTCAAAACCATGTGATGACCTTGGACATATTTTCATAAAAGAATAAATAAAACACCATCATAGGGTAACAAAGGGCAGATTCGTGATGAGGAAGACAGATTCACAAATCACCAGAAATGGGCTAATTTCAAGATGTTACAAGTTATTAAATACAGAACAACATATTCTCTCCCATGGCAGATAACCGATGGCACATGGATGAAATGGGTAATGAAAAAAGCATATATTAGCAAAATAATGTATCATATTAGGTTAAGACCAATATATTAGAGTGAACATGCTTTCTTCCACATCTTGTGTTGGGGCTGAATATGTCAAAAAGATTGCATAACTTTTCACTCTCAGGCTGTCATCTGGAAATATTCATTAAGCCAGCAAATAACAAAACAACAGCCCCAGCTTTAGAGTCAAAATTATATTCCTTTATCTTCAAAAAGGAGTGGAGGATAAAACCACCCAGCATTATACTTGCCAATACAATTTGAAGTGTAGGAAGAAAAAGATAATGAATCTTCTTTCCACCTTACAGTTTTACACTTTTTGCATCAGAACCATGGTCTAATGAACTCTGCTACTGTAACTCTTATTACATTTTAGTGCCAATAAAAATTATAAGTTGATTCAGTAGCTGACAGCATACAATTACATTTCTACCTATAAGTAACTTCTCTAAAAAGTTCCGTGTAAACAGAGGTAAATGATTTCACCACGACAAGAAAAAAAAATCTAATTTTCCCTTCTAATTTCCTGAAAGTATTAGAGGAAAGTATTTATAATGCAGCAATATGGTTCTGCAGTATTAGAAGGAAAAAAGAGCTGTTGCTGCTAAACTTTAAGATCATACATCCAGTAAAAACCTCTTTAAAAATAGCAAGCAGCATTAACAAGATAACAGATAAGGACAGAATGGGTTGAAAATTGTTTTTGTAAATCTCTAAACATAATTTGAATGAGTATGCAGTTTCATTCATCAGATAAACTTATGTAATACCTTGTTTTCTAAATGTTCCATAAGACAAATGTCTGACCACAGTATCTATACAAAACAAACCTAGAAAACAGTTCTTTTACTAGAACAAAAAAGTACCAATTTGTACAGTCTTGTTTATTGTTTTGGTCATAAGTCATCTGTAGAGGAAACTCACCCGTGTTACACATTTTTAACATGCTTTTTTATAAACAGCATCTCTCCTCACTCTGGGAAGCTAACTGGCATGTTGATGCGTATATGTGCTTCCGTAAAGGCAAACCAAGAGATAGGTTGCATTTTTTAACTATTAATATCTTACAAAATAATTAACTGGGAGATATTACTTATAAAGCTTGGCTATAAACCTTAATTATGATTTCAGTTGTGTAAACTTCATAGACTAAGATACTAAGGTACTAAGATACTAAGCTGGGCATGCTGATATTTTCAATTCCAGCTACCCTATCCAATTTCTTAGCTTTGTTTCATCTCAGCCTCCTGGAAGAGCCACTGACCATTTTCTGATCATAAAAACATCTGCAAATGATACCAGAAAAGGTGTAGATGCATTTTAATATCTGTAGATGAAGGAGAATACTTCAAAATGTTATTACTGGTTAAGAATTAATAAAGCTGTTCCACATTCAAAGGACAATGTAATCTGCATTACTTGCTGGCTGAGTTAGACATCTTGCTTCATGTTTATTTTATGAAAAAGTTAAAAGCATTGAAAATAAGTAGTCTAAAGAAATTTGCTTTTTAAGAACCTGAAATTAGAGTGCCAAAAGAAAAATGAAACATATTTGAAATAATATTAATTAGGAAGAAAAAAATTTACAAGTGAAAACACATGCAAACCTGGGCAACGAAAGTGTTTATGTACTCACAATGAGAAATACTTCTATAACATAGATTAAGGTTTTATTGGAATCTAGAATAGGCTGATGCTATTTGGCTTTACTCTTAAAACAATGTAGAGGTGGAGTCAGTTCTAGGGTGTTTGTAAAATTTAATTTTTTTTATGGAAGAAAAGTATCTTATAAAGGAAAAAGTGTATTATTTATAACATTAGAGTAGATTATGGCAGAAAATGCATTTGAATGAGCTATGGAACAATTGAAATAATATTGAAAAATTATTGGAAAATTTCTTTTTGCCAGTTGTGATTTTAACAGTTGTGATTCTATAAAAAACTTCAAACTCTTCTGGGCAGCCATGTTGAATAAAAGGTACAATATTTACTATCTAAACCAAAGAGTGTTGTATTTATAACTGTATAAAATGCTATATCAAGAAGCAAGTGCATAGAGCCTTACAGTAAATACAAGACATTTGTCAAGCATCTGATTTGCTCTGTCATAAATAGTGACAAGAAAATAAACCTTTTTCAGGAATGGTCATCTGATTTCCTTCTGTTTCCTGCACCCTTAGAGCCTCTAGATTATTTGGTAACTCCCACCCCCACCCCACCCCCCACACTCATTTCTGAATATCTTAAGCAGAAGGAAACAAGATCAGCCCTAAATGACCAGGCTGGGAAATTTATCATTCAATGTCCTGAGACCTCAGTTTCTCTGATAAGGCTCTGATTACTGAGCAGTGCTGGTTAGAGTTTATACCTGGCACAATGGCACAACAGGGCTTCCACCTGAAAAACATGCTTACAAAAGGTCTAAAAGCAGTAAGATTTCAGGCAGTCCCATTTCTCACCAGCGTGCCAGGCTCAAAAAGATCCAAGGCAGGAGAGGCCATAACAGTCCAGGCCAAGAAGAGAGAGTTTCAGGGCTGCACACCCTCACAGACCCTTCACAGATTCCTCTTGACATGGAATTGTCCATGTAATTAGACAGTAGCATCTTCCCACTCTCCAAAGGCAGGAGAAAGAGAACACCAAACATTGACAAATTTAGTAATGAATTTGAAGTTAAAACTGACATCATTCTGTTGGTTAGTCAAGTTTTTATTACTCATTGTGGAAGATTCCAAGTGCTAACAGTGTCTCTGAAATACAACTAAATAAAAAACCCTAACTATTGGCTCTGACAGAGTTTCCACAACTCAAAAATATTACTGAAATTTGCCTTTGGAAAAACCTATTCTAAAAGCCCAGAGTTTGAGACAACTTTAATTTGTTAACCATGAACAAACAAAGGAGCTCTGAAAGTAGAAGACGCAGATGGTGATCAGTTCTTTTGCAGTTAAACGCATTATCTACTCTGGAGGAGTCAAAGTTCAAAATAATGAAGCTTATGCTTACCCTAACAAAGAAGAAAGCTTTTAAGACACCAAAGTGATATTGTTATGATTTACAATTTTATTTGTAAATTATCCACAATATTATATAATTTATTTGATTGGAAATCTACACATAATGAAGATTTCCTGGTCCTCTGTTTAGCACCTTTTCTCTCATCAACTTGTCAGAAATATATGTAGGGAATTTTTAATAATGATAAAAGTGATTCTTTGCATAGTATTCCTATGCTACAAAGAGAGACCTCTGATTTGACCCTCCTCTTCTCCCCCTTCTTCAGAATATTTTGTATTCTCTTTTATCTCTTTTCTATTTCTCTCTGTGATCAGCACTTTATCTCTCTGTCAGATCCTTTTTAGGGGCTGGAGAAACTTTTTTTTTCTGAGTAGCAGACTGAACATGACTGAGACCTTCCTCAACTAAGCAGACATTTAGATGCTGGAATCTTGTGAACATTATGCTTGTCAGGTTTGCTTGCCAGATATTATCCTCATCAAACACATGCTCTCTCACAGAGTTAATCCTCTATAACTCACTGAAGAGTTTAGTCCATATATTTTGGACTGATTTCTTTCTTATTTTAAGAAAGAGGGAAAACACGGAGAAGATTTCCTACTGCTCATCTCTTTCCCCCAATATTTCTGTCTTCTAGTCCATCAGTTTTAGAAGAATAGGATTCCTAGGTTGTTGATTTAATCTATTGGACAGAAATGTGTGTATTGTGAGGATGTACTGGTCTAGCTGGGACAGAGTTAACTTTCTTCATAGCAGCTTTTGTGGTGTGGTTTAGATTTATGGCCAAAGGAAGACAGATAAAAAAAACCTCTTTAACTTTTGCTAGACAGCACTTGTACATTGCTGTTTCAGTCTGCCCTACCCCACTGAATATGTTGGCCCCCAAGCAGGAGGCTGCAAGGGAACATATGACACAAATTAAACAGAGGTATTACATACCATATAATGGCAGGTTATGCAATAAAAGGGAAAAGAAGGGAGTGTAGGAGGTTAGCCACCTTTTGCCTAGGAGCAGGCTAGGTGTTGGTCTACCTTGCTTTTACTCTTCTTTCCCTCTTGGCTGTCCCACTGAGGGTGGGGGATTGACCTGTGTGATGCTGAGCTGGCCACCTGTATTAACCCACAACAAAGGGACCAGGGGAAAGAAGGCTGTCTGACATCTGGAGATTGCCTCCATTTAAGGGTATGGGAAATGAAAGTATTTAAGTGTATAATTGTAGGAAGCAAGCAACAACTATTTCAGTAACACAGGCATGACTGAAACTTCTAATTTCAGTCCAGCCTGCAGGGGAACTTGCTTTCTTGTTGAACTCTATCTGTCAGAAATACATTAAGGACCATCATTGACCCTATGGTCACAAGTCCTTTGTTCTTTCTGTCGGAATCCAGGACATTCCTCTGGATGCCCTGGAGGATTCAAACCCTGGCCAGGGGCTCAGAGACCTTGGCAAGGAGACAGATACCTGTGCCTTCGATTTTAACCCATGGAAACAATTACCATGGGTTGAGTTGGGAAGAGTTACAAGCCACAAGAGTTTGAATAGAATGATAGTGAATTTATCACAGGGTGAAAAGTAGAATGGGGGTTCAAGAGGCAAGATGGAGGAATCTGGGCATGTCCTGTCTTTCTTCTTCTTCTTCTTCTTCTTCTTGGCCTCCATCTTCTGCTGTGATGGTGACACTTCTGGATTGGTTTAAAGTAGAGACAGACTGTCTAACATAGGTGATAGGTATTGGAAAATTATTGTAAATAAAGCACACGTAGTTTTTAGCATAAAAAGACAACATTGCTCTGAAGGTGGTCAGTGTGCCTCAACCCAGCCTGCTGGGCAGATCTCAGCAGGTCCCAAAGAGAATGTACTAGATAAGAGAAAATAAACAACCTTGAAAATCAGAGCCGAGGAATCCTGACTTCTTCGAGCGTGGGGCTGTGAAAAAAAGACGTTTTAGTACCTTGGGAGCCATTCCAGCAACAACAAACCCTAGGCTTTCCTCTTTTATCTACAGAAAATAAGAGCATGTGTAATGCTAATAAATAAAAAAATCAGCCCCTTTATTTTCCTAAATTTTGTTTTGTGTTTTGAAAATGAAACTGTAGAGTGACAGCTACGTGGGAATTTATGCTATATCCTGAAGTCATTTTCATAGCCAACAACAATTTAAAGAGAACAGAACTTACAATAGCAAATTTTATTAGTATTTTATTAATTTAATAAGGTGAATTAGCAGATAATGTGCAGTCTTCCTGACTGTGTTTTATGAACATGCCAATACAATTCCAAGTTTCCTACATTACACATGCAAAATTCATTTCTACAAGCAGTCACCAACATTCATTTGACTTCAGCTCATATGGTGTGCTCTCCTAGTAGTATTCTCACCTCACATGGCCAAGAAGGCCTACGGCATTCTGGCCTGTAGCAAAAAATTCTGTGGCCAGCATGACCAGAGCACTGGTCCTGCTGATCATCCCACTGTACTCGTTACTGATGAGGTCACACCTCAAATCTTGCGTTCAGTTTTGGGCCCTCCCCGCCCTTCAAAAAAGGATTTGAGATGTTGGAGTGTGCCCAGAGAAGGGCAACGGAGCTGGTGAAGGGTCTGGAGCACAGATTATAAAATGAACAGCTGAGGGAGCTGGGTTTATTCATCCAGGAGAAAAGGAGACACAGAGGGCACCTGCTTGTCCTTTGCAACTGCCTGAAAGGAGGGTGTTGCCAGGTGGGGGTACCATGTGACAGGATGAAAGAAAAGGGTCTCAGGTTACACCAGAGAAGGTTCCAACTGGATATTAGGAATAATTTCATCACCTAAATTCAGTCAGGCTGCCCGGGGAAGTGGTGAAATCACCATCCCTGGAAGTGCCCCAAAGGTGTGTGAACATGGCACCTGGGGACATGGTTTTGTGGTGAACACAGCAGTGCTGGGTTTGGCTTGATAATCTTAGAGATATTAGATCTTAGAGATATTTTCCAAACTTATTAATTATATGATACTGTGATTTGACACATTTTGACAAAAAACTCCTCTCTTCTTCATGCTATGGACAATCAAAAAAAAAATGCTCTCCTAGGACCTGCATTCAGTAGATTCTTTACAGATTAAAGTCTCTATCAATAGATTTTTTTTAACAACTATTACTCAATTTAAAAATGTATCCATATTACCAAATCTGCAGCGAGACAAAAACAATAGACTTGGATAGTTGGATTGTATTTCTTTTCCACAATGATCAATTTCTACCAACAGTTAAATACCTAGTTATTCTTTTGTTTTCAAAATCTTAAAGCACATATCAAATGTTTATTAATAACACAATTTCCCCCATGCACACATTCCTGTCTCAGTGCATTAATATATGCATATTAATTTGGATATATAGATAATATAGTTATGTTAATTTGGGTAATATACATGTACTAATAAACGTATTACCATTTCTACTGAAAGCTAAGCTACAACATATTACAAATGCAGTTGTTTTCATTAAAAAATAACAGAAAAAGAAAAAAGCTGAAAATCATTTACACTGTGATCAGCATGTCCAGGGTAAATAAAAAAAAATCTTATTCTTAAGCATTCCCTTGTAGGTCTCATGAGACAGTGATGATATGGTCAATACATGTAATAAAAGCATTATGTGTGGATTTTTGTACAATACAAAGCAAACATCATTAATACAAAATTATAATGCTGGATATTATCTCAATCATATTAATACTTCCTTAAATTCAGGGCAGTTATTTTCTGAAATAATGTTTTGCCTATAAGAAAGAATTTGTGGAGTCTAGATTCCAGAGAAGAACTATGGCTATTTTGTCCTCTCCCCTCATCTCTTATTTTCTGTTCCCATTCTTCAAATTGTATTTCATTCTTTCAGATGTGTCAGGAATATTTTGCTTTAAATTACTCAAAGTTAACTTTTATTTTTTTTAATCATATGGAATTAGACAGATGGTTTGCAATTACATGTACTGGAAGAGATCTAGTTTTAAAGAGGAATCACCTGTAAAATAAACTTTTATACTTACTCTATACAAAACTAATTTAGTAAATGTAGATATCAATAGACAAAATCTTTCATTAAAACAGGTCAGATGTCAACCTTCAGGGCTCATACAGATCCAAAACTCCACAATTTTAATGGCATATGCTACCTTCAAAGCCTCGAAAAAATGGTGTTATTATTACAGTTGTGCACAGCAACCCATTATTGCTTTGCTGCATTTTTATTAATATAGGGACAATTTTTTGTTAAGAGTTCTACTTATAAGCTCTTTTGTAGATGCTAGATATTTCATTACAAAATTATCCAGAGTCTTGTTTCAGTGAAGTGTCTCTGTTGATCTTTCTGAACATTGTTTGCCTTGCAATTTCTCAAGATGGAGGAACCACCAGCTCATTTCTGAGACAGTTAACTAAAAGAAAGGAAATGATATGTAGTACTTCTCCCTGCTCATCTAACCAATATAGGGACACCAGTATGCAAATAGAATTAACTTTCTAAGTAATAGAATTTGAAGACCTAGTCTGGTCACAGTTTACACAGTTAATTTTCAGTTGCAACCTCAGAGGGAAATCAAAATTTCACTTCTTTGTTGTCTACCAGATAAAGAAGAGTCTGAAGGTGCTTTGTCCCTCTGGTTTGATGTTTAAGAAATAAAAACCCTGCAAAAAGCAGGGAGGTTTTATGTTGACTTTGTCCAACCATTCCTGGCTGGGAAAGCAATGGTGATCCAACATGCTGATAAAAAGAGAGTTAAACTATTTCAGTTTAAAGAGTGGAAGAATACTTTAATTTGTCTTATATGTATTTCAGAAATGTATTCTGAAATATAAACAAGAAACATTCTTTGAATGTATTACTTTCAATCAAGTTTTGCCTTCTAATATCAAATTCCTTGCTGAGTAGACAATTTCAGCTCTTAGGCAGAACTAGATGGTGTCATCTGCATTTACAGAATAATGGATTACTCACTTACCAATGACCAGCCTCATTCACGTTCATTTAATGTCAAGTTAAAAGCAAATTTCCCAGATAACTGGAAGTGGCAACTGCCAGAGCTGAAAATCCTGAGAGCATTACACACCAAGTGTTACCACAGCACTCCCTGCCAAAAACAGTGCAATATTTGTGTTCATTCAAATCTGTTAGAAGCTAAAGACAGAGCAAGCAAATTCTTATTCCTCAGAGAACATTACCTCATCAATTATTTCTAGGGGACTTTCATATCAGTTACATCTTGTGTCTATCAAGATTCTTAAATTAAAAAGATCCAGATAATCTGTGGACACAGCCAAACTGAGACTAGCTGCTCATGAATATATTACTTAATAGTCATCCCTCTCCGGCAACTACTTTCCTTTTGTTATGCAGCTTAGGTATCTGTGCTATAATCTATTGGATAGCAACACACATTCAGGAATACACTTGTGGATCATTAGAGAATATTAAACACAAGAGTAACCAAGCTCAATAAATGAACTGGCCCAGATTTTTCTTTCATGGCTCAATTTGGATAAGCACTAAAAGTAGTTCAAGGAGAAAGGAGCTGTAGTTTCCACAATACCACAGTAGATTAAATTGCTTCAGATGATTGAATATACATGAAATTTCTCAAAAAGGAGAAAATTAGATGCTGTATGAGACATGCTTTTTAATTTCTAAGAATGGTGAAACTTTTTAACCCTGAAAATCTGCTGTAAAGGGCATTAAGGTCATAAGTTAGATTATGCAAGCAAGCATAAAAGAGCTTCCCCTACTTTAACTCCTTGTAGGAAGCATAAGAGCAAAACTTACATGTTCTCGCAAAAATGAGCACAATGGTTACTGGAAGGAATTAGTAAATCAGATGTGATGAGTTCCCACAAAGGAAAATGCAAAGTCCTACATCCAAAATAGAATAAACCCAAGCAAGGGCAAGAGCACAGGGTTGTATCAACAGCTATAGCCTGATTGAGTATGGTTGGCTGCATGCAAGTAGCTTTGCAAGAAGTGTTCCACAAGAGATTTCTTCTAAGCCTATGCTTCCCTAAGTTTCATTTTCACAGTATTTATCATATTAGGATGAGGAGCTAGTGGTATTTTCTTCCAGAACGTGGGCTGTGTCTTCCCCCTGGAGCTTTCATGCTGCACTTGGCTCTATGATATGGCATCCATTCAACCCCAGGACAGCAAAGGCTTGCACTTGTAATTGCTAAGATGGAAAAGAAGAGTGCTTCTCTCTAGAGAGTTCAGTTTTTCTCTCCTAGACTCACATTCAGGTTTTATTTGTTTTTCAAGAGGACTGTAATGATTCTTATTAGTCATCATATAATGCAACATCAAGGGACATAGAAAATTAATTTTCAGTGTCAGAAAAATGAATGAATTAGGTAGCTGTGAAATCTGTAAGGAGAGACTAGCTCATAAATTATCTTTTTATGAAAACAAGCATGTGCTGATCCAATATACAGACTGAAGTTATGTAGGTGATAGAGAAAAAAACTCAACTGCATCCACAGAATTTGGTGAATGGTGCATCAACAGATGCCTGAGTAGCTTCATTAATTCTTCTTACAAAAGTGCATAGATTGTCACAGCTTTATTGCAGAGACCAGCATGTCCAAGATATTCTGACTCCTCTCTGACTCATTGAATATTCCTCTTCTGTTGTCAGAGTAGAGACTGCCCCCTTCCAGAATTTGTAAACTCTGTGGAAGAAGCATATGCCAAAAAGTCTTATGCTTACATTAGGCTCTCTTTTCTGTCTTTTGTGCTCTTGACACTGCCCAGCAAAAACACAAAGGATCTTGTATAAAAAAGAGAAAATATTTGGACTTAGAAAGCCAGTAGGCTCAAATGCAAGACAAGGCTTTAAATGAACAAGTAGATGACAGAGCAGTGCAAAGACCTCCATAGAAATCTCCATGGCACTAACAGCACATATTTCAGGGCGAAAATCTTTTTGTCAACTTGTATAGCCATCACAACTTTGAGTGATACATCCAGAAACCACCGTTGCATGTTTAGTATAACAGTTTTAAGTTCTTCAGAGGTTTTCATACCACTCAGCACAGCACACACAATAAAAGTATTTACATAAAGAGACCAGTCTCCCTTTAGAACTAAGAGAGAAGGAGGTCTCAGAAGTCCGGGTTTTTAAGACAAGAACTCACTCAAGGAGCCCATCAATCACCATGACTAGACTCCTTATGGATATGTCACAAGTCAGTAACAACTGAGAAATATCTTATTTTGTATCAACTAAAAAACTAAGCAATAGATCATTCCTGGGAAAAGAACTGTCTTTGCTTTGAAAAATATAGCCCTCTGCAGTTTCACATTTCTCATTATCCTTGCAACTCTATCTAAACTTAGAAAAAATTCTAGTCTAGAAAGTCACACATTAAAATGTGCAACAAATATTCTGTATTTATAGATTCATGTAACACACTCACTAAAGCTGCCAAAAATCTGTAAAAAAAAGCCGCTCCTGGTTAGAAGATTTGCATATATAGCAGTGGACTATTTAAGTTTGCAAAATCAGATCATTGTGTTGATAAGTACTCCTGCATCCAGACCATGAACTAAAGTCTACCTCTGGCTTAAAATAGACAGAGTTTTTCCCAGTTTATTTCAGTTAACTGATTATAGTGTTTGACTTCATGCAAGATTTTTCACATGCTTTGTATGATCTCCAACAAAAATATTTCCATGGCATCAATGCCAAAATAGTTGACTTCTACAGGCAAAACTATAAACTGGAAACTCACAAGTGCCCATACTTTAAATTTATTTCTTCAATGCAGGTAGGACACGGTAGAAAACCACAGCACACCATTTTCTGAGCTTTTTCTAAATTATATATAATTACACATGGATAGTCTTTTAAGGAATGCATTATAAATTTGTTAGGTAATTTATTTATCTAATGTTAGTAATAAAGATTTGCAATAATCTCATGTACATACAATATAATTATGTTAAACTCATCAGAATAGTTTTAAAGATCATTTTATAAGCAACAGTGTGAAAATTGCTACTAAGGACAGCAATAGGATTAACTCAATAGCAACAGATCAGACAAACAGAGAAAACCTCCACAGGACAAAGCAACAAGTTTGTGCTATTTGCTTCTGGAGACTTACAAGTGTGCCTCACTGATATCCAAGGCAGCAGAACTGTTGCCTCTTTTGGAAGCTGAGACTGTAAGATCTAGTAGTGTATTTTGTATGAGAAGAGGATCCCAAGCCTCACACTTTCTTCTCAGAACTGCACCAAGTTTGGGGGTTGAGGAGGTAAGAAGTTTCAGACAGCAATGTTCACCTAGGATTTTCAAGAAATAGATTAACACCTAGAATACCTGTGTAGTACCAGCTTTTTTGAAAAAAAAATCGGCTAAAATATGTTCCTGCTACTTGTATAAATATACTAGATCAAGCAAGAATCATAAAGTTCACAAAGTGAATAACTTATATAGAAACACAAACTGTCAAAAATTACTTTTGTATTAATTTTTCTACACATTACTTGTTCCTTGGACTCTAGTTCCAACATAAGCAAGGAGTGGACAAAAAAAAAAGGCAAGGGTATATATAGTCAAAGTGGTAACTGAGGTGAGATGAAGGACTGTGAACACAAAAGAAGAAACCAGATGCAGTCATTGCCAATTTTCACTCAGGCATCAGCAACATCCTAAACTGCTCTGACCCAGCCATGTCAGAAAACCTCATTGGATTGTCTAGATGAAGATGGAAACAAGTTACACTGATCTGTCTCCAGGATTATGCTAGGTCCTAAATAAAACCACCATAGTACATGCATAGAAACAAAATTACAAATTTTGGGCTTTTAAATTTTTTTTTTTTTAATTTCAGGAGAAACTTCTCTGCCAGAATTACTCAGACCACTTTTTAATTCTTAACCCCTGGATACCCCACCTCCTTCATCTCTTGTAACTAATTTGTTTTGTTTGAAAGGCAAAGAGGAAAGACAATAAACAAAAATAAGTACCACAGTAAGTCAAAAATATTCTGTCAAGAGCAGTAAAAAACCTGTTGCTACCTGAGATGCGCAGGCACAATCCAGTTTTCTACTGATTTTATTGGCTGTTGGGTCACAACTCTAAAGAAGAATAAAGGATTTATTCCCATTCTCATTGTCACAAAAAAGTGCTGAAGTCTGCTTTAAATGAATATTCAGTAAATTGGTGTTTTCTGGAGTGGTTCTTTTTGGGTGTGGGTTTTGGGTTTTTTTTTCCTTTAGGAAATATAAAATATTCTAATTGAAGGGTTTTTTAAAATTTTAAAATATTCACATGTAAGATCTTATCATTATATTTAAATCCAACTAATATGAATGTAATAGAAGAAAGCATTCCAAAACTTAATACACAAAAAGGAAAATCTCATTAGGATTAAGGAAATAATAAATTTGTAATATGCATACAAATTTACAGTAGTTCTTAGTCAAGTTGAAATTTAAAGCAATACATTTTTTTTCTCCTTTTCAGTTACCTATATTTTCATAATTCTCTAGATATTATGTTTTAGTTTCCTTGTCCCAGTCAAGCCAAAATCTGAAGAATCCAGTTAAATTAAGTATATGTATAAAGATTGCTCCTTCCATAAAACTGAATTCTAAATCTAGCAGCAGCTGATTAGAGAAAGACTCAAGTTTTCAGTGCGGGGATTTATTGTTGTTGTTTCCTTTTAAATTTTTTTTTAAATATTGAAACCCCAAATACTGGTGGGCATGTTTTGGCTAATATTTCATAAACCTATCAGTCTTGAAAAAACATAAGTTGTTCAGTCGTGGCATTATGGCAAATTGAAGAGAATACTGTACTGGGTTAAAGCAAGGAGAGGAAGGAATGCAACAATATTACTTGAAATTTATAACAATGACATATCCTGAAAGGGGTTTAAGGTTATACATACCAAGGTCATACCCAAATCTTTTCAGGTTATACACAACCCAAATACATGGCTTTTATTTCTAAACTGTTTTGCAGATGTGATAGCTAGGTTGTTATGCATTCATAGAGAAATAATTCATTTTCTGATGTATGACATTTTATTCTGAACATAATTTCATAGACTCCTTTTTCAGTACATAAGTAAGTTTTGAAGCAAAGCACAAACTTTTGTTGTTGCTTAATGCCTAACAAAAATTCAGACATTAAATGAAAATAGGAATTTTATACACGCTTCATTTCTATCACATGAGAAAGTCAAAAGTCAAAACTTGTTGATCTACCCCTCTATGAAAGACTGATGGCCTGGGGTAGGACATAAAGCAGGGACACTTTCAATAAATTTACTGGAATATGTTTTACTTTAGTTATAGATAGTTGAAGTAAATGAAATTTAAGTTGAAGTAAAGAATTTAAACAGGTGCACATGCACCATTTTCTAGCCTACATAAAAACATCCTTGCAATGTACAAAGGTCCTGATTCTGTACTGCCTGTTGCACTAGACACAGAAGAGTTCACCAAGACACAAAAGTTTAAATTTTACATGCCATCTCCAGCCCATGATTCTTGCAAGCTAACTGAGAAGTGGAATTGAAATGGGGCACCATTCTGAAATACTGTAAGCATCACTTGAAGGAAATGTGTGCACAGCACTTTAGCTACTATTGATCTTTTCTCTCCCACTTTTATAAAAGGGTTTCAGGAACAGATACATTCTAGTAAAGCACTACAGCAAATACACTGGATCAGGCAGAGATTTTTCAAAGAAGACAGAAAGTCATGACAATAGTTTGACCTTATCACAGTGTTTCTTTCTCCATATAACTTTTTATACCTTTGTATTTTCAGCTTTCTCTTACTGTTTGCTTGGGATTTTTAATTAACTTCCAGCAAGCTTCCACTAGCATGAAAGTTGCAGCATCTTCCATGCAATCCCAACAAGGATCATTTTTCTTAGGGTCTGTTTTGTTTTTTTCCATTTGTTTAGTTTTATGGGTCTTGCTGATGGAGAGTTATGGAGTGGTGATTTGCTTTGCTTTGCTTTGTTTTTCAAATGCAAAATTGTCCTCTGAAGCTTCAGGCCCAAACAGAAACTTATGAAGATTACTGACCTTTTGCATCAGTTTCTCAAGCACCAGCAGTATTAAGACACCAGCTTGCTGTGAGCTTTAACAAACCAAGAACTAGAAGCAACCTCGGGCTCTGATTTAGCAGATATCTTGCGCAAGAGTATTTGTCTTGGCGTTATCAAAACTCTGGTCTGTCACTAACATTTTACACAATGGAGTAGATCTCTTTAGCAAAATTAAAAAAAAAAAAAAAAAAAAAGCATTTCCTAATTTTTAATTGTTTTATTTTTCAAGAAAGTATTGAAGTGCCCCATATGGTTATCTAGATTGGCAACATTACAATAAAGCACAATGCCTCTGCACATGCGCACATGCTTGGGGGCATTTATATTCCCCTGATCTGATTTCCATGGTGATGTATGCTTACAGCTCCAACAGTGCAAGCCGTGCCTTGAGACTTTCACACAAGAAAACGAGAATAAAGAGATGATGGCTTGCATTGGTCTAAACTCTAAAAACACACTATATCATTCTTTCCACACAATGTTCACAGATACGAGGTCTACGCAGCACTCTATGCACAGAATGAAGAAGCAACATACTAGACATCTAGCAAGGACTGAACAAAAATCAGCTTTTTTATTCCAGACATATAAACACCAAACTATTCCTGAGTCTAGAGTGCTGACAAACAGGAACACTGACTGAAGTTGAGACAGATCTTTGTGAAGGTTGGCAAAAGAATTCTGGGGTCTTTTATGCCTAAAGATCTAGGATCTCATCAGATATAATCTGCCACCTCTTCTGACAGTGCAGTGTTATGTTCTTCAAGATAAACAGAACTGCTTGAAATATCTACAATTCTTTAAGACTAACAGTTGGACAGTACATTGATGCCACTTTTATTATACTCTTATCTAAACTAAAAACTGGAAAAAAACATACCTGAAATTACCTCCTCCTATGCTCATGCTCAAAGAAGTCTACACTACAACTGGTTTCTTAGAGCCTATCCACTCAGGTTTTTGACTTTCTCCAAGGATGGAAATTTTGTAAGTTTTCTGGAAAACTTGTTCTGTTGTTTAACCATCCTCTCTTTTCAAGCTAAATAATCCCAGCACTCAGGCTCTCATCCTGTGTATGATGCTTGAAATATCATATCTGCTGTCTTTTATTTGACCCAGTCCAGTATTTCGTGCCTCCTATACCACAGAGTGCGTTACTAGACATCACACTTCAGAAGTGGCCTCACCAATCTAAGAAGAGAGGCTGGAACACCTCCCAGCTTCCCACAAGCTACTGAAATTGCTTTTACAAATACAGTTTAGGATGTTGCTGGCCTCTTTTGCTACAAAGGCACAATGCTGTCTCACTGTCAACCCATTTCCCACCATGATCCCCAGGTCCTTTTCGAAAATTTTGTCCCAGGCAACTTGACCACCAGCCAGTTTGGTGCATGGGGTAACCCTCCCCTGGTGCAGGACTTGGATGAATTTCATGAGTTTCCCATTTCCGAGTGTCCCTAGTGTGTTGAAGTCCCTCTGAATAGAGGCATAAACTGGTATCCCAATTACTCCTCACAATTTTGGATCAGCAACCTGATATTCGTCAAGTGCGAAGTGGAACATATGAGCAACAAGGGAAAAAAAAAAAGCAGTGTACTATTTAAAAACCTATTGTAAATTTTTTTTACATTCTGTGACTTTCACTGAATAGAAATTTGTGATTGAAAATATCAACTTTATGCACCTTCTTTACCTTGTAACAGAAAAACTTTCAAAATACTTGCAATATAGCACAGCAAAATTAGCAATCTGACTCAGGGAAGTAAGCACCAGTGGTAAGGAAGTTTAGAGAAGAACCAAAGAGGGGGGTTTTGCTTGTGATTCACAACATCCACATGATTAAACAGTGAAACCCACACATTTTAATCAATTTCAGCTAAGTAGCTAGCCACAAGACATCTGGAGTATGTATCTGTGTAAAGGCCATCTGAACAAATACTGTTTCAACTTTATCATTAAAAGAGGTACAAACACATCAGGTGATTAAGCCAATATACTGACTAAGCATTTCTGACAATTTTTTTTGTCCTCGGCCTAAAATGTAGTTTGCTGTCTTTCCAAAGTATCAGAAATTCACTTCTTGAGATAAATTAACAACCATGAATTCACTAGAGTAATCATCAAAGAGAATTCTCATTCATCCATGTTGCACATATGGAAAGGTCTGATTGCACAAACTCTACTAAAAGTAATTTCTCTGATTCAAAAACAATAACAAGATTGCTGTTAATCATTCTATTGTCTGAAACATCATTTGGTAACAATCAAGGAAAAAGAAAAGACAAGAGCAGAAAAATTGTGGAAGGAACAATGACATTTATTAAGCATACATTGGTCACCAACCAGCAACTCTTTTATTCATAGCACAAATGTGTAATTCTGTGTAATCACCCAAGACTGACAGGACAATACATGTTATTGACAAATAAAATCTGACTATTATAAGAAATTCCATGCTTCTGAAAAATGCCTCTTAAAAAACCCAAAAAAATCAGTAAGAGCATAATGAGGAATGGTGCTGCTTTATTTAACAACAGAAATGGAAATAACACTTCTGTGGTGCTTGTCTAGCTGTCAACAGAAAACACTAAAAAAACTCGAATCAAAACCATTTTTTTTAAATTTAGGTCCAACTGAATTGAATTCTTTCTGCATTTAAAAAAATGCATTATGAAGCAAAATATTTAGGGTTGTTTTCTTCACATGAAATGCCTCATTTGACCTGTTATTGCTTCAATATTTAATGAAATAAAATTAAATGTTAACCTTACAGGGCAAGGGGTATGGTGGAGGTGGGAGAAATTTTACAAAAATGCTAAAGGAAAGGAAAGAAATCAGGTTAGAAAAGAACTCAGTGTTAAAACCCACTTAAATACAGTGAAAAAGCTTAAAGCAAACTTAACCAAAAGAGCTTTGTATCCCAGCTTCTCACCTGGTGATTGTTTTCCTTGTTCATCAAACTTCTGAAGAATTTCATTTCTGCTACTGATTTTATCAGCAACATATTATACTAAGAAGGACTCACCTTTAGTATTTCACTCACTTCTCAGAGAAGTGGAAAGGTCTGTATTAGAGTAACCAAATTCTTATACAGAATGCAAAGTGACATAGAGAAAGCCTTTAATCAGAAGAAATTACTTAATTCCAATGAGAATCTGTAATGTTAATCCTGCTGATATCCCCAGCATTTTTTTTAATAAATGCATTCCATGAAAAATGATTTCTGCTTTCTACCTGTCCTCTAAAATATGAAGCATTTGATTTTTCTGACTAAGCTTTAGCTGCATGCTTTTTAATTGTTTTAAAAAAAATACAAACAAAACAATAGATCCCAATTATGTGGTTCATAGCTTTTTATTTTTGACCACAGGGACACAAATACATCAACGTGTATTACTTATTGAAGGCAAGAACTTCAAAATTGAGCAAGTAATTGATGGCAGATAACACGTTAAAGAAGGGTCTGCTCACAACAGCAGTTCAGCAAACACTAGTTGTGTTTGGGAACGAGGCTATTTGAGTATTTGCCAAGACAAACCCACAGACATATTTACTCCTACTGCACATTTGAATATTATAAATGATTCCAAAAACATTACAAACACTCCTCAAAACAACCAAAAGAGATTTCAGGAAGACTTTTCTCTCTTATGTCTAATAGGATATCTAACAAGTTTCAAATGATTAGGTAAATTTGTGTACCATTAAAAACCCTACACTATTTATTATTTTACAACTTATTTAGAATCTTGAAAATAACCAAAACATCTAAAACACCCCAAGAACCAACAAAAAAAAAAAAGCCCAACCCATAAAACCACACCCAAAAAAGTCCAGTCTTCCTAGGATCTTAATAAATGAGACAACCAGTATCAAACTGGCCTTGAACCTTGCAGAATGCAAATGATACAATCTTGTCTTTTCTCCGCAGTTCAGTACTAATGATGTGCTAAAAATTAGTTTCACCTTGATATTCTTTATTTTTGAAATTGTTTTCATAATGAGGTCAGGTAACCTTAAAGAGTGTCTTAAAATGCAGTTTAAATTTATATTGAACTGTTTGGAATATCAGGGATTAAACTCTGTATTTTGTTCTACTCAGGCACTGACTCTTAAAAGCATGTATTTCTGTGTGCATGCATGCATGCTGCAGAATCTTCATGTCTTACCAGTTTGTGTCAGGAGATTCTTTCATTCTGCCTTTCTCCACACCTTTCCTAATTTCACCCTTTCCCAAACTAAATCGACTTCTTAGATAACTTTGAATAGTGCTTGTTTAATTCCAGGGTATAATGAAGGGAGGAAGTCACCATTGACTGAAGTATCTTCAACCCCCCCAGTCCTTATCCAATAATAATATTTTAAGACTTTATTGAGATAATGAGAATGCAGAAAAGAGAAAGCTTTAGATAGTTGACTTACTGTCCATAGTCATTCAGCGAGAGGTATCCTACTTTCTAACTGACCTGAGAGCTTAGATTTGTTCTCTCCTGTTTCAAAAAATGATATTATTATTAAAGCATAAGTAATAACTTTTCAAATTGGAGGGCACCCACCAGGTTAGATATAATTTTAAGTTCAGTAGCATCCTATTCTCACTTCTCCCTGAACTTTAGCACAAACTCTAGAAAGTAATTTAGACTTAGTTAGCCTTGGTTCACCGCAAAATTACAATACTAATGCCAACCTCTCTTGACCATTCTAAGATTATACAGTTCATATGCAACATGAGGAGACTTTGTAATGAATTTCATTATAAAAATGTAAAGTATTATTCAGATATTCCCTTGAAGCATCACTGAAAAATGGCTTTCTTAAATACCCTTTAGTATTTACTCCATAATAATCTTGATTACACAAAAATTCAATCATAACCCCACAATAGTATTTCCCTGCAAGCAGATGACCTTTTTCTGTCTTCTGTCTCAAAGAAAGTGGCCCCAAACATGACCAGGAATATAAAGTGAGGGAAACAAAAAATAAACAAGGAAAAGTCTTGTTTATTTGGGATAACAAAATCTTCAAACCTCAAAAATGTTTCAGGAAGCCTAAAAACTACTTTTTCCCATATATTTGTTTACGAATAAAAACAGCAATTAGAAGTGCTTAGCAAAGATAAAGGCCAGCATACATGTGATTTTCCACTGGCAAAGTACATTAGCAGCATCTTCCACCTGCAGGGGGTCAGAAACAGAAAAGGCAAAGACATGGTTTGACATAAGTTAAAACAATTTAGAAACTAGAGGCACAAGCTATTCTTTTGAGATTGTCCAAGAGCAAAAGCCATCCTCTGGAATACCGAGATTTTAATTTGGGCTTTTAAAGCAATCTATTGTTTGTTTCTCCCATTTACAATAGCTCTAAATCCAAGCCTGGCACCTCCTTTTCCTTAAGGCTGAAGAATCTATTTTGGTAATAACACACAATGTTTGACACTCACAGTTTTGTGACTGTGCAAAGATGAAGCCTTTAATCTTTGAAGTGTTTGCACTGTCACAAA
Source organism: Fringilla coelebs (assembly GCF_963513975.1). Classification (NCBI taxonomy): domain Eukaryota; kingdom Metazoa; phylum Chordata; class Aves; order Passeriformes; family Fringillidae; genus Fringilla; species Fringilla coelebs. The sequence continues at coordinate 58,585,835 of NC_140028.1, forward strand.
GCTATGCTGAGACAGTAGAAGGAAAAAGAGACCAAAAAAAAAAAAAAAAGGAAAAGAAAAACAAACAGAAGGAAAACATAGGAAAGAGCAGGGAAAGATGGAAATGGATTGGCTGAATAACAACAGAATGAGGAAGGAAATTTCAATGCAATAGAGATAAAAGGAGAGAAAAATAGTCCTGTCATCATTGTGGGAACCTGTCAGTCAGAGATCAGAAACATTTATTGTTCTGGCAGCCAAAGATTACAACCACAAAAAAGCAAACATTTAAGCAGGAACTTCAGCACAACAAAATCTAGGGGGATGCTCTATTAAAAAAAATCTTTTTCTTAGGAAAGTTTAAAAACATGAACAGCTAGATTTATGAATAAAATAAGTGACAGTTTATTTCAAGTAATATATTAAAATTAAAATATATCACTGATTAATTCTTGAACTACATTTTAAAGATTAATATCTTGTTGTTTAGAACGCTGAAGTTTAATTAAATATCCTGATGAGTTTTACTTTACTTTTTAAGTGTTGAGGTATTAAACCACACTAGTTTTATAAAGTTAAATGTATAAATAAAACTGATTGGTTGTCCACTGGATCCAGAAAATAAAATAGTTCCCTTTCATGTCTGGAAGAAAGGCTTCCAAGACCAATATTTCAATCCTTTGAATAGTGACATAGTTGCCATCTGAGCAACATAATGCTAAAAGTTAGATTAACTTGTGTAAACTGATTCAGCATCTTCTAACTACTGTAAGGTAAACAACTCTGAAAGGATTAAATCCTTTCTACATAAAATTCTCTCCTTTACAAACTATGCTTTAAAAAAGAAAAAATCATCTACTCAGTAAAAGAAGAGGTCTATGTATGTATACATCTAAATAATCTAAGGTGAATGAAGTGAGTTACACCAAGCTTTAGACATTAGCTGGAAAAAACAATAGCACGTCTCAAGCAGAAACAATAGCCCAGCTGGGATAAGTTTTATCCTGTATTGGGAACAATTTTAGTTAACCAGTATATCTAAGCCATCTGTATAATGAACAGTTGATAGCATATAAACGGAAATTGAGTGGACAGGTTGATAACATAAATAAGAACTTGAACATCTATAGTGTTTTGTCCATTTTTGAAAAGATGACAGTGAAGTTGCTTTTGATCAAACTGTAAATGTAAATTCCCCTAGAGCTCCCTGGAGAAGGCAAAAGAAACTCCTTATGATTCAATCCATCACCCTGTGTTCATAAATATCTATTGAAAAATTAAAATGTTAACTGTTTAAAAATATTCATCAGCAGAAGGTTAATATCTTCCTTCATCGATATTTCTCAATTTAATTGTAAACTAAAAGTCTTATTAGGCAGACCCAGCAGTAAACTGATAATACCACCTAAATGCTCAACAGATGTCTCTAACTGGAAACATAAAATTTTAATAGTCACTTTCTTCAGTATTTAAAGACTATATTGTTATCAACATATTTTTCATAAAGGAAGTCATGCACTTCTGTCAGTTATATTTATTACACCAAGGAACACTTTATTACAATAATGCAGATATCTTCGTTCCACAAACCCCAAAGGTACTTAAAGCTAGGATTTTATTACTTGTGCCTGAGGCCAAACAAAGCTATAAACCTGCTACATTCTAATTCAAATACTGCTGGTGGGGCTTGCATTTTTGTTCCATAAATTACAATACAATGTAATTAAATACACACAGAAGTGGTAGTCATAGAAACAGTCTTACCAATTCACAAAATTTTAAGACAAATGAAAAGAAAACCCCTGATTTATGAGCAATTCTTTTTACTCTGGACTAACTTATTTCCTCTCAAAAGGAATATATGTTAATATTTTTCCAGCAGTTTGGGATACTGCCTGCCCTTGAAGTGCTACTAAGAGCTGCTTACACTATTTACCATTAAAAAACCTATTCTGTTCCTGTCTAACAAGGGGCACGATCAATTGCATCAGCTCTGTGTTTTGAACAGGCTAACACTGACCAAGTGTTTCATCCAGTAGTGGATGGAATATTCTGACATTAAATGCATAACAATTGATGTCTGCTGTGATATTGCTTTGTTTAAAATGGAAAGCCTTGCTAGAAGTATCACAAGAACAGGACGCTCTCCAGTATACTGTGATACTTGAAGCTATAAGAATTTTAAATCATAAACAGGGGAATTCCAAGAGTATTACATAAAGCACACAGGTTCTTATATCTAACAAGACTTTATATTTTTCTTGATAGTTCTGTTCAAGTTGTGTAGTATTTTGGAGCACTTATAAGTCAAAAATCTATAGCTTGCTGTACTAGCATTTTATTTCTAGAAGTATTTTAGTATTTGTTCTTATATAATTTGAAAATATTTCTGAAAAATCTTATTATTTAATATTATCTTGGTAAGGCACCAGAGGGTCACAGCTCATTTGAGCTTTTCGGCATATTCCACAGACATGTAAAATGGCACTCTGAGACACATCAGGGCTTTATTACATGTACAGTACTTGACTGGAGTCATAGAGTGTTATCCTGACTTTTCCACACCTGTCATAAGAACAACATAGTTGTTCTTCCTGTAACTGATCAGGACGCCTGGACTGCTTTATAAATTTTGTCATGTCCACAGTTTCCAAAAGAACAGAAAAAAGGGGATATGGTTGTGTTGGTGAGGAGGACTTCCCCGGCATGCTTTTTGTTACTAAAGCAACTGGCAATGGACAAAAGGAATGTAGAGGACAAGTACTGTTCAGTGTGCTTTATGAAGCGAAGTTTTAATGCAGAAAAAGAGAAACCAGATGTCCAGAGGGCATAAATCAATATCTATTCCTGAATGCAGAAGTATTTTACTTTGAGTAAAGTACCAGGTTTGCATGTGCTCTCAGAACAAGTGAACATCGACAAGTTTCTAGCACCTGGCTTTTTTTCTGAAGCAGGAATCCTTCATTCATGTGTTCCAACTCAGTGTTCCTGGAACTTTAAAATGCAGACTACAATAGAATCAACAACTATTAATAAGAAACATCAGGCAACCCAAGACTATCCATTTCCAAACGTTAAACACATCCTCAAAAGGGAATTTGACTTAGATTTGGCATATTAAAAGCTAAAATCAACATGGGACAGAGAATGTGCCAGCTGTCAGTTACAAGTCGTGCCAACTCTCTAAAGAAAATGCACAGCAATTCTACTCATACACATAAATGCTAAAGTTGCAGAACAAGGGCTGACAAGTCCTGAGAAATAACATGCATACATATGTGCAAAAATTCCCTTCTCCATGTCTCCAAAGAAGGTTCATACAGCACAGCAGGGTCAGAGTAAGCAACAATGTGGTTTTCTCTAAAGCATATAAGAAGGCACAGAATCTGGAATTCAGACTAGACAGAAAAAAACATTCCACAACATATTCTTAAGTCCTTATCCCTGGTATCAACCAGATAATCTATTTCTCTGTAGCACAAGTCTCCTCTAGCTCATGTACCCAGGCTCCTTGCCCAGGCTGAGAGAAAGGTAGCTATGAGTAAGCCATACCTAGTTTTTATTTCTGCATGGAGCTGGAAAGCAGTTAATTCTACTAACCCCAGAGCTGAGGAGTTTGGTCATCAGTGCCACAGTTCAGCTATTAAATAGAAACTTCATCTTAATTTCTAAAAACCCCTTCAGACATAGAACAGGTGCCAAGCAAAGAATGCTGCATGCAGCATGTTAGGGATGGCCTAACAACTTATTGTAGAATAGGAAGGTAAAAATTATTTTTCTGTGTTCTAGTCTTGGCTTGGCAAAGCCCAGCAGCTAGCAATTATTCCTAGATTTTGATCCTGTAGTTTCTCATGCTAGTAATGTGAATAAGATTGCTAGTTAGACCCTTTTGATCAGTCTGACAGAACTGTTCTTTGTGACCTATGATTTTCTCTTATATTTCCTGATTGTTCACACCGCCACTACTGTATATAAGGGCACCAGGGATTACTTTCAGAAGTGGAAGCAGTTTGGCAGTTGCTTAAATTCCTATTGTATTTTTCTTAGCTATAAGTGCAACCAGTTCCATGCTTTTTTTCCAGTATATTCATAATTTTGTGCGAACATTATACAAAGATATTTCTTACAGTAAACCTTTCTTTTAGGTAATATTCTCTCATATGTAATGAGATTTTTATGAACGTATCTCCAGTTTTAAGCTAATATAGGCACTAAATCATAATTCAGGAAGGGAAGGGAAGGGAAGGGAAGGGAAGGGAAGGGAAGGGAAGGGAAGGGAAGGGAAGGGAAGGGAAGGGAAGGGAAGGGAAGGGAAGGGAAGGGAAGGGAAGGGAAGGGAAAAGATCAAGACTTTTGTTTTGGTTAAAAACCACTCAACATAAATAAGAGCAATGCCTTGTCCATTCCCTTTTTAACTTTTTGTAAAAGAATTTCTGATTTTTTTTTTTTCAACTGACTCTCAAGGAGTCATTAATTCAGACTTATAACCTTTTGTCTAACTTTTTCATTGGGCCTTCCCCACAGTTTTATTATTTGATTATTTAACTATTCACAGATGCAATCTATCTAGTTGAGTACAGCATTACCTCATTACTGCCCAGCAGCTCAGAGTAGGCTACTGCCCATTGTCACAAATGTATATCGTTATCTATCATCTATTTGCTAGTGTTCTGGTGCATTTAAGAACAAATGCTGGTATCTTAGTAACAAAACCAGGTATTATGTACTCCTATGACTGTGCTGTGCATGCCTTTCAGATATCAGAATTGTATTACCTTCAGTTTATTGATCAAGTGAAAAAAGAATTGCAGCTGCTGACACCATTTTGCTATTCGAACTTTTGGATTTGACAGTGGCACATTTTGATGATCTACTGAACTGCAGCTAACAAGCAGGAAAACATCACTACAACCAAATTCAACAATGTTGTCAAATGTAATAAAAATTGAAATTTGTGCATATTTCCAGATATTGTTAAAAATTTTATTTATACTGCTTGTTGACAATAGGCATTAAGTAACTTATGTTCTTACCATTTGTTGAATTAGGACATGCACTATCCCTATGTATGCTATCTTTTAACTGTCTTGGAGTTTTCCTCTTTAGAAAGAACTATGTAATTGACAGCTGACACAAATTTACACTGGCATCCTGGCATAGAATAGAGGGAGCATCAACCTCATCCAGAAATTTGATTTGGAATACTAGCAGTTACTTCTTCCTATATGAAATAGTGTGCCCTGTTATTTTATGATTCAGTTCAAACAGTATGTAGCTCTGACTCCACAGAGAGATGATACATGTTTAAGTCAGTGTTGAGATTTAGGTATTTAAGAGCCAAAAGAAGCAGTATCTCTGTCTATATATCTGCATCTTGATTTTTAGTATTGCCCAAAGGCCTACAAAAATAGAGAATCTATAACCACACAAATATACAACAAAACTTTTCTGAGAATCCTTACTGGTAACACCGAAGAAATTTCTTTCTGTTCTCTGTAGTGTACCTCATCTGTATATTACACAATAAATGAAATTTAATGAAGGCAGGCAATCAGAAAGGACAATGTCCTCTTTCACTATGTTAGCTATCAGGTTTGGAAATTCCAATGGCCCTACTTTTTCTTATAAGATTTTGTTTCTAGGATCTTCTTGTGACAGTGCATGGCCACAACTTCAGCTGCCATAGCTTAAAAAAGAGTGAACCACATTTCTGTTCTAGGGTATGTTCTCAGCCACAACTGAATTTCCAGATACAAGCAAGAATAAGGTAAACAACTGGATCCCCCAAACAAACTATGATCCACAGACTTTTTTTTGCTGTCTCTGTTTAATCCAAAATGCCATTCAAAACACAACAAAGGACACAACAAATTTCAGTTTTTCTCCTGAAATTTACTTCTGAAGAGGCTCTGCATGATTTGAATCTCATTTAATTCACACCAACTGACTGCCACAAATGAGCAAGAGTGCCTGATCCTCAGCCTCCTGCCCCACAAAACACAGTCCTTCCTCCTACAATCTGTTTCATGAAATTACCAGTGTAGGTTACCTCTGCCAGGTAAGTTTTTTCACTATCTATTAGTTTAGAATTCATAATAAAAATATCTCTTACCAATATTGTACATATGATCCTAAACATATGAGTTAACTAAAGAAACTACTTCAACAATTACCATCAATCAGCATATCAGGCATGTGAATTAGGCTTCATGAGACAGATTAAATTTTCATCAAGGCATACTCAATTTTATGTTCTTTTGTGGTTTGCTTTGTTACTTTGGGTTTTTTCTAAAAAAGCTGTTTTAGCAGCAAGATATAAAAATAATTAAAATAAACAATCCCTTCATGATTGTTTTAGTTGTTACTTTCAAAGGACCCTTGCACAGAGATGCAATTCTTCCATTTCAAATGTTTTAGCAATGATAACATGAAACTTAATAATCCTTGAGTTATGAAGGCTTCAGTAGTCTGCAGAGCTACTAGCTTCACATTACCTGTATGGATTTACATCAGAGAATTTCACAGGGTGAAATAGTTGCAGCTGAGATTTCAGCTCCTAGTCTGCCCCCAAGTCACCCCCAAACAGCTCAACAAGCAATATCATTCTATGATACAGTTATGGCTTTAAAATAATGCAGTTCCTTTAGGCCAGGAACATATCACAGATTTTGGTTAAAGTGGTTTTGGCATTTGATTTATAAGCTACACTGACTAGCTTGAGACTCTTAGAGAGTAAAAGCATCCTAAGAGAGTGAAACAGTGCCCTTTTGAATTTATGAAACTAAATAGCAGGAAAGAAAGATCTTAGACTTTTCATTATTGTTATTTAGGAATAAAATTATCGAAATAAACACAGCTGCTTTGGGGCTGTTAATTCAATAAACGACATCATTCTTTTGGCACATTCTCTTAATAAGAAGATAGAAAAGCAAGTTTAAAAGAAAAGTTAATTCTGAGACAAAGCTATATGGAAAAGGAATCTTTGAAATAATTCTCAGTCTTTCTAGGCCAATGCTCAATTCAAAGATTTCTCCTTTGGTCCCCTTTTGACAATGATCTAGTCAGTGAAGAAGAGTAAAAAAAAAGAGAATAAAAACTGTGCTTGAAGATTTCCTATGCAAAAATGTGCCTACTTAGGAAAAGAGAGACTACTTTTTCCCCAGAATCTTGAAAATCCATGGGGTTATTCTGCTGCTAAATTGATGTTGACAAACTCAGCATTAACATGGGCAGGCTCATTTTCTCTGGTTTCAGGAGTGCCTTGAGAAGATTGCTAGGTAGAATCTCTCTGGCCAATGGCTTCTGAGGAGGTGCAGATGTCGTTAGGACAAGAAGTTTAACAGATGCTGCAGAGAAGCTGTAACTCCACAATGGTATCTATGTCTCAAAAGGCCTCAGGTCATCTATGAGTTAAGAGGGACATACTCTCGCTAGAAGGCATAACTTATCCCCTCACTGCATGATATAATAAAAATTCAAGAGCTTAAAAAGCATCGGGTTTTTCTTCTTACTCAGCTGGAGCAGTAGGCAGCTGACCTATGTACCAGCAGATCTGAAACCACTACTTATATTGAAGAGAACAAGATTTTATTCCAGTCAATGGAAACTCTTTTACCAACTTCTTTTCATTTTACAAATAGGCTACTTTTCTTCTTCTGAGAGAATTCTAATACCTTTTGGGTTCAAAGTGGCATCTCTTGTCTTAGAAAAGGTTAGCATATTTCTTGAAAGAATCCTCTCTTCCATTGCTCTGTGTTTCATACAATTCTTTTCAGAATGTGAGTATAAAGTAGACAGTAAATTCTCTTGTTTCTATTACTTTAATATATCTTCCAATAAGGTAGAATGAAGCCCCTTAGACTAATTTAAGTATGAGATTACATAGTTGTGGAATAATTTTCAGAGAGATTAATTATGAACCTTGCTCCTAGTGAATGCAGTCAAGGAATGCTGTCAAAGGTAATGGGTACCATTTTCTTCTTCTCTTACTACATAAAAAGTGATTTTCTGTGTATCTATTTACTAATTATTTAGAGTAAGTCATCACACTCAGGTTGTTGTGTTTAGTTTCTGACAGTAAAGTCTCAGCTAAAACAAAACTCATTCTGATCCAGTGTAAGGCAATGCAACTACTCTGCACAGACTGAAATACCCTGACTTAGTTTCATAAAAATGGTTACTGAGTCCTTGCTGTGAAACCTGGTATATCTATGGACTTAGGGGTTTAGTAGACACCACAGTGCCATAGATAAGTCAAAAATTGGCTTATTGATTCTAGGGATTGGACTCCTGAGTCTGTGGGTGCAAGAAAGTCATCTCTGTAGTACACCCAGGAGTCTCTCATCTTGAAGGGTCTTGGGTCTTCTAGTCTCCCTAAACAGAACAGGAATTTGGGGTCCCTTTGTCAATTTAGGTTCAACATTTTCAGAACACAGATTTGACTTTTTCCCAAATATACTTCTTCTAAACGTTTCTAAACTGTTTCTAAACTTCATTGTGTTTGAACATATTTCAATTCCCTCTGGAAAAGCTTCAACTACAAGTTGAATATTTTTTTTCCAGATTTCTTGAAAAACAAGCCACTCTAAATGTCAATATTGTTTTATTCTTTTTAATTAAAAATATTTTTCATTTTCTGTCAAAAGAATTCACAAGTTATCTGACTTTCACTTGTCTAGAAGAAGTGAATTCCACTTTCTTACTGTTGAAAAATGCTAGCAGGTTTTTTTTCTTGTTTTGTCCTTTTTTCTTTTGTTGTGATAAATATATTTTTTCCCCATTGGATGGGATCAACCCAGATCTCCCACAGACACTTTACTTTTATTTAAAATTACCAAATTCTCCTTCTTTGGGGCTGTTTAAAGAGAAGATGCTTTCTCCATAGGTGCTCCCTCCGTACTTATATTGACCCTCCATGGGTCAATATAAGTCATCAGCACCGAGCTAACTAAGAATTCCTAGCTGCTCATAGATTTAATATCACTATTTCCAGTGTGTGATCTGGAATACATTACTCTGCACTGCTTTCCATGTAGCTGTGAGATTCCTCTCTATCCTGCCTTCCCAAAGGATAAACAATGATATGCAGCAGCCACACATTGTAATTGCGCCATAAACCATCCTTTTTTGTCCACACAGGTGCAGTCCAACTCTAATCCGAAAGAAGTCTTCTTTCTCAAAATCCTAATGATATGAGGAATTCTTGCTGTTTATGGTGTATTCCTGAGCAGTATTCCATGTGGACTACTTAATGTGTGCCATTAGGATGTATGACCTTTAAAGAGATTCCTGGCAAAACACCTTCTAAGAAATTATCCTGCTTAAAAAAAACTTTATGTTGTGACACAAATTTCTATTTTAGGTGTTATCAGGAATCAGGACTTCCTAATTTGGATATTCCATCATTGCAGAAAAAATGTTCTTCATCATAATTTAAGGAATTAAAAAGCATCAGGTTCTGCTTATTATGAGGTCACAAGAACCCAGTAATGGAGTCCTTTATGGTACCATACATAGAAAAGTCCTCCACAATGTAAGGATACCACAGTGATTCTGATAAAGTTTAATGTACAATATTTAATGTAAACTTATATGTAAAATTGTAACCTGAATATTGATTCAGATTTCAGAAAATTTTTTTTATTCAGACACATTTCAGCTAGCAACATCATTTTTCTGAGAGCAATTGAAGTGGATGTTCACTGGAGAAACTATTACTTTTGGAGCTTTATGGGTACATGTTTTCCATGGCTTTAACTTGTTCATGCATATCTCTGGAGCCACTGCGTTTGTGGTACTGCTCTATTTTCTATACTTTCTCAGCCAACAGAAATAAATCTCCCTACAGTTTCAGCATTCCAAGCAAACTAGAGCCCAAATTTAAAGATGAGAATGCCCTGAAAACCTTTTTAGACCTAAATCCCAAAAGGCAGGAATTTGCATATTAGTCAAGCAGCACCAGTTTTAATCCCAGCACTGCCACCTACTGAAGAGATCATTATAATAATGTGTTGGGGTTTTTTTGTAGGTTTTGGTTTGTTGTTTTTTTTTTTTTTTTCTGAAAGATGCAGTTTAATACATAGATAAATTATTATCTCAGGAATTGGGTTACTGGATAAATGGAGTTCCTAACCCAATAAGCTATACTATACAGTCTGGCAAGATGATCAAATGACCTTAAAATATATATAAATCCAATTACAGGAATGGTGACATTTCAGCAGTAGTGAACAGAAAAATACCAATTCACTATGCCTAGGCCTGTCTTTCTCCAATTAAAGGCAATTAAATCCCATCTGAACTGAACAGAACCAAATGCTGTTTCACGTTAGTAAGACTTGATATTAATCAATTAATTGCCCAAAAAGGCACTCAAATTAATAAATCAATGTTCCAAATTCTGGAGGGATTAATGCAAATTGTTGCTGAACAATACTCCCTGGGGGAAAAATAATTTCTATTTTCTTAAATAATAAAATCTCAACAATAATTTATGAGTGAATAAAGCTTGATCACTCATGGACAGCTTCACCCCTGGTGTACCTGCCAGTTCCCCACAGGATGCTTAGGGTACCTGCCTTTTGCCCACATATTAATGACTGATAACTCACCGTAGACACCTTGTTCCCTGCTGCATCTGCTCCTGCATGAAACAACTCAATTTGATGTTGGTGAACAGGTGAGGCCACACCCCAGATGAATGCACCAGATGGCTTAATGATACTCAACACTTCCAAAATTTCTTCTTGAGGAAATGAGTCTCAATTTCCATTGTAAAAATATGGGTAGCCAAGTGTTGGCAACAGAGGTGGAAAAGAGGCTTGTTCTGTATGGATTGAAAGAAGCATTATACAGACAACACCTGAGATTATTTTGGTTTTTTTGCCTAAACGCTGGAATGTGGCAGGGCACTGAGGGGGCCGATGGCTCCCAGGATCTGGAGGACTCCAGGACTGGGGTGGTCCCATGTGGTTCAGCGGGAGCAGGCAGAGGGCAGAAAGCAGGAAAAGCCTTAGTCCCAGGCATAAGACACCATCCTGTTGACAGGAATGTGACAAGGCAGGGCCAGGATGCTGACCTGCAGGTAGGCCTGGCTGGCAGGGTCCATGGGCAGGCAAGGTCAGGCTGCAGGGAGCTGGAGACCAGCCCTGCTGGGGCACTGCTGGGGCAGGAGCTGATGGCCCTAGGGCTGAGAGGGGGTCCTGAGCTGTGGTGTCTTACAATACAATGTGAGATATAACCAAAAATATGTATTTTGTCAGCATCTCCATTAGGTGTCGAAACCAGGCAGGGCAGTGTTCTTTGTCTCACCCAGGACACATCCCTGATAACTCCCTCTGGGAATACATTCTGTGATGGGCCATCAAGTCTCACTGCATGACTCATAATGCTACATCATCCCACTGTGAGATGCTCTGCCCAGGGGGAGGAGCCAAGCATTCCTACCTAGACATAATCTGAGATTTGGAACACCACAAAGCCTTATCCACTGGTTTCCCAGAGGAAGACCAGACCCTTCTATACCACCACTGGACCTTCAAAGGAAGATCTGACCCTTCTATAGTATCACTGCTTCAATAGAACCACATCTGTCACTCCAGGAGGACTGCAGCCACCAGTTAATCAGACTGCTACCACCACCCTTGCCAACAGGGTGTCAGGCAATATCCTGACTCTGTCAGTTTAAGTCAGTGTTTCTGTATTACTGCCTTTATCTTAATTTTCTTATTAAATTGTAATTCTGACTTGGGATCTCCCACTGGTTTGTTTTCAAACTAATACACATGGGCAGGTAGGGAAGGTCCCAAAGGGTGGGCAGGGACAGGTAGTGCTGGCAGTGATCCAGTGCCATGGGAGTATGTTAGATTGTCTTCTAGTAAGCCCATCTTTCTTTGGAAGTGTTTATATTCTCTGTGCTTTCTGACCACCAAACTCACAAACTATACCCTAAAAAGTTGTAATCCTCCCTCTAAACACTATGAAATTGTTTAAAGATACATTCTTTTACATCCTCTCCCTCCTCACTTCAAACTGAAAAATTGAAATATTGCAATTAAATCTACAGCAAAAAAAAAAAAAAATTAACTCAAAATATGCATTGTCTCTTTTTCTATTGTTTTCAGTCAGCCATTGGAAGCCAAAAGCACTGCAGCTAGCCAGATGCATTGTTGGTTGCCCTCAGCCAGGTCTGGACAAGTTCCAACACACAATGACCATATCTTGAGAAGAGCAGTGTCTTACAAGGAGGTACAGAGCACACCAGAGGGAAACAAGAGGAAAGGGGCAGGCTAGCTGGCCCAAAACCAATGCAATAACATATTTTGATGGGTCAGGGAAAGAAACTTGTTCTTAGGAAGCAATGCTCACTTGCCACTGGCATAGTTAGAAGGGAATTGCTCATGCTAGCTACATTTTCAACAGTCGGTAGGACTGGTGAGTCATTTGCAGAGAATGAGAGGATCTAACTTAAATGGAAAGGCTGTTAAGAAAAAAAAAACAAGTGGGCACAAAAGTCCTTGACATAAATAGAAGCAAGAAAGAAAAATAAGGAAGTGCTCAGAATTCTGCCCAGTCCATGCATTTTTGAGATAAACACACAAAATCTCACATCTGTCACCTTTACTTTCTGAATTTATTTTCTTCTTCCAACTTATTTGTAAAAGTTATATACCTTTTGGCACGGGGCTCTACTGTCACATCAGACTGTGACATTTCTATGATTGTCCATCTTACCAGGTATTTTTTGTATTGCATGATTTCACAGCTTTTTTCCCTCTCTTTCTCTATACCTACTTACTGCAAACTGACCAGATGCATCACAGGCCCTAAAACCCCATTTATTTGTTCCCTTGTTCACTCTGGATTTCTTTTTTTCTCTTTCTCCATATTTTGTTACAACTTTTTCCCCAAGTCTCTCACTCTGTAAATCCTTCTTTTCTTTGGAAGGACAAAAATGGACAAAATTCTAGTCTCTAACTCTTGTTCCAGTGTTTCAAGACTGGTACCACACTTTACATCTAATTTCTCTCCCCCATGCTCTATCTATTATTACACTAAATCATTTTCAGTCCTAGCAGCACCTTCCAAAAGGATCCCTTCTTTCATTCAAGTCTGTTCTCTTGCCTCCCATGTTCTTCAATTTGTCATTTCATATCACTTCTTGTCTCTTCTGTCATATGGTTATTCCCATTTCTTCACAATTGCCTGACTTTAAGGTGCTAGAAAGATTCATGATGGTAAAAATATCAGTGAAGAAAGCACATCATTGTTTCTATTGTCAGATTAGTTGGTGCTGAAGCATCAAGATGCTGTCCAAATGTCACAGAGTATAATCATAAATTTTCTCTCCACTCAACAAACCTCAAAGAATTAGTACTAGGGATGCCAGCTCCATATCCTTATCTCTTCACCTATTACTTGTTTCTAAGCAGATTTGAAGTGTATTCTGCATTCAGGATTTTGTAGAAATATAGCAGAGGCTCAGCCAGCCCCTAGATTATAAACTTTTGCTATGTACCCATGTGACACCAATAGCCAGGGGAAAAAAAAAAAACCCATATCAGGAGAGGGTTGTTGCAGTGTGTTTTTATTTTGCAGGTTATTGTTTGATTTGTACCTTGGTAGTCCTTTTGGGTTTTTTTCTCCCCCTGTTTTAGAAGGACACAGACCTGCCTTTGTTATTCAATTGAGCCAGGTGTCAGTTTATCTGTTGTTACTTAGCCACTTTCCTGCCAGGTTTCAAACCCCTTCCTCCCACATCCAGCTGTTAACCCCTCCTGTCCCAAGCAGTTTTCCTCCCTTGTATTCCTTGCCTTGTGTTCCACCCCCAGTGCTCCTGATTAGTTGAACATTGTATCGTCCCTTGAGGCCTGCCCCCCTTTATATGCTGTTGTTTGCCTCCAGCTCATTGCCTGGGACCCCGAGACTCGGGGAGTGTCACATCAAATAAAGGAACCCAGTGCCACCCCAGGCCCGTGCTGGTGCTGGTGCTGGTGCTGCTGCTGCTGCTGCTGTCATCCTTCTGTTCCACGCTGAGCCTCCACTGGTAGCTGGGATTCTGCGGGGCCCCGAAAGAGGGGGACTGTCACCCCCCCCCCACTGTCACCATCTAGCCAGGATGTGCAACAGAGGGTGACCCTAAAAAGTTTGAGTGGTGTCTTCTCAATATTTCCAGTGAAGGGAAAGGCTCAGGTGAATCAAAAGTACACTATGTGCCAATACCTTCCTCTGTGGCTCATATCCCATTCAGGGTTTGTGTGCCTGTGACCACTGGGCCATCTCTTAGGATTAAGGAATGGTCTGCATCTGATGAAGTGGGACAAGAGAATTTCTGAAAACAAGCTTGTTTGCAAAATGACATAACATTTACACAGGAGTTTTCAAGGTGAAGACCGAACACAAGAGAAGTGGCGTAGTAGCAAGCAAAGATTCTGGGAGATAGCACAATAAAAAAAGCTCTTCCACATTCCCTAAAAAACATCACATATCCAAAGTGCCAAGACACAAATTTCTCCAGCTCAAAAAAAATTTCTCACATGCACACACAAAAAAAAAAAACAGATTGAAAAAACCCCAAAACAGAGAAATTAGAAATTGTGAGCAATTGTGGAGTAACAGAACATGGTGGGAGAGTTCACATTGTAGTGCCATGGGTGGGAACAGATTCTTTAAGAGGCACAGGTTGGGAATGACAGGAAGACAAAGTGAATAAATTTGTTTTACAACAGTTCATGAGACCACATGAGATAACCTGATGTTGGTGAGGAAGCTTAGCCAAACAAACCTGGGTGATCCAGAGAGAGCCTTTGTGACTAGAGAATGGAAAGTGTCACATCCTTATTCAAAGATCAAGAAAGAGAATTTGGGGCAGTAGAGATTGGTCAGCCTCACTGCAGTCTCCTGGAAGATTATGGAGAAATCTGCATATCAAAGTCATTCATAGGCATATGAATGATAAGATGATTGGGAAAAACCACAATGGATTTACAAAGGTAAAATCGCACCTAACTGATTTCCCTCTCTGATAAATGAATTGGTGGTCAGGGCATATTATTTGTCTTAACTTTCTCATGATTTTTGCATGGTTTACAATTGTACCTTTGTAGCCAACCTAAAGAGATGGGAATTGGATGCATAGACTACAATATGCTCGTGAAACCGATTGGACTACAGGGTGCATGGAAAAATGGTTGGATTACAAGGATCCAAGAGGAATGGGTTGCAGTTTGAAATTCACTTTGACAGATGGTTACTAGAGGCTTTCCTCACAGGCAGGTACTGGGACTGTTACCATTTCATATCTTCACTACCTACCCAGATGACATACAAAAACACACTCTCATCAAGTCTGTGGATGAAACCAAAGGCAGAGGAAGAAGATAACATGCCTAACAACAGGGTTGCTCTTCAGTGAGCCTTTACCTTACCGGGACTAATGGAAATTCAGGAAGTTCAACAAAAACAATTAGAAATTCCAAAATCTGGAAGCAAATAACCATGTGCAGCAGTATTGTCTGGGACTCACTGGATAGAAAGGTTTTGAAGGGAAAAAAAAAAAAAAAAAAAAGAGATATCCTGAGGTTAAAAGTTTGAACACCAATCAATAGTGCAGCTTTGAAGCAGTAAATGTTTATTGAAGAGTGGGATATATTAGCAAGAACATAGGCAGCAGATCGAAATCCTCTGTATTTGGCATTTGTGACCGCATTTAAAGTTTCTTGCCCAGTTTTGGTTTCCCAGTGCAGGAAAAGTAGCGACACAGGGGAGCAAGTCTAATGGAGGTAAATCAAGATAGACCCTAGAGATATTTTTTAATAGGTGATTAAATCTATTCTGTTGTGCAGTTCTATGTAGCTGGGAGCTTCTTTTCCAGTCCGGATTAATTCACCACCTTTACTGTTTGCAAGAAAGCATACACTGCTTTGTTATCTTTGTTCCAGCACTAAAGCACTCGTCAGATACCGGATCTGTACTTGGCCATGCCACTTCAATGTTTTCTGAAGCTGTCTTTCACTGCATCTGGCTGCCATGGGCATGGATAGAGTACAGCCTATATCCAACAGATGTACTGAGCCTGGCTCTTTCTAAACATGATGTAGACACTTTAAGACTTGTGTGGTGGCTTGACCTTGGCTGAATGCCAGGTGCCCCCTAAGAGGCTCTATCATTCTCCCTTCTCAGGTGGTCAGGGGAGAGAAAATAAAATGGAAGGAAACCTCATAGGTTGAGATAAGGCCATTTAGGAAAGCAAAAGGCTCTGTATGCACAAGCAAAAAACCCAAAGATTTTATTCTCTACTTCCCATCAGCAAATGATGTCCAGTTGCCTCCCAGGAGCAGGTCTTCAACATGCCTTGTAGTAACTCCAGAAGGCTGATGTTGCAAATAACAAATGTCACTTTATTCCTCCTCCTTTTTTTTTTTTTCCCTTTATATCTGAGCTGATTTCATATGCTTTGGAATATCCTTTTTGTCAGTTTGGGTCAGCTGTCCTGGCTGTGTCCCCTCTCAAGACACTGCCCAAACTCAGCCTTCTGTTGGTAGGGCAGAATGTTGGAGAGAGAGCTGATGCTGTGCCAGTGCCACTCAGCAGCAGTCAAAACACTGGTGTGTTATCAATACCTTTCTAGATATCAATTCAAAGCATAGCACTGCGAGTCCTGCTATGGGGAAATGAACTCTGTCTCAGACAGACCCAATTAGCCTTACTTTCAGAAAATCTGGTGATCAGTGGTATGGTAAGAAAGCCAGTCCCTTATGGGTTTAACATGTTAAAGTGCACTTGCAAATTATCTGTCAATTATTTAGTTCAGACATAACCTGTGAAGCTCTGAAAAATATTAGTGCACATATAAAAAGCAGTTAACAGGCAAATATTTTAGGGAGGATGGGGAGATGAAGGCAAATAAGCAAGGCTCTTTTTACACTCAGTAAAAACTGAAGCAGGCTTTATATGTATGTGGATTCCATTTTTGTTTTCAAGAGGTAAGCTACTTCTTGACTGAGGATAAGGGAAATATACAGAAATATTTACAAAATGTTTATCTCACTTTTCAGTCCAGTGGACTGAATTGTATTTACCACAATCTGATCTCTGACTTTCATGGCTCTGTAAAGATAATTTTATAAATATTTCACAGGAATAGCTTAGATATTTGTTATATAATGCATCATTCCATGCTTGAGTGGAATACACTGTGTAATATATCTGCATTGAGCCACTGTCCTTACTAAACATTTTGGTCCCATCACTAATTGTATGAGCATTTTTATTCCCCCCTAAACTGCATATGTATTTTCTCATCACTGTTTTTGCTAGCATGAAAGTTAGAACTCTGGGAAAGTGTTTTACATACAATGCCTGTAACTTATAGCTATGGTTCTTACATGTACATGCACATGTCCCATGAAGTCTCTGTACTCTTAGTTCTGATGTGAGGTTTGTATTTGTGCAAAGAATAATTAGCAACTCTTCTGTTGTTTTTTTTTTAAGAAGGCCTTCTTCCCTTCCTGCAGACTGTTCTTTGTCACAAGGTGTTTGTGTTAAAGGATCACACAGCTACTTGAAGATCTCATTTGTTATTTTTAACCAACACCCTAACACCTATATAAGAGGGTCTGTAATTTTCAAACTGGCTGTAAAAGGGAAGATTCTCAATATATCTGGATTTTTTAAAAAAAGAGAGGTACCAAGTCACTTGGTTGCTCAATCATTCAGGGAGAACAGACTGAATGGGATCAAAATATTAACGAAAAATCACAGATTCATACACATATCTCCCACTATTTATTTATTTATTCATAGTTATATTTTTCCTCAGTCAGATGGGGTTCTCCTGTTCAAGAGCTCTGGCTGCATAACAGGGAGAATAATCTGTGAGCAGTCAACTAAAGCTGTCATAATTTTGTATGAACAAGTTTTCACACAGTTGAAAAAGCATTATTTTAAGAAATACTCAAAAAATTCATCATCTCAAGCATTTCAAATATGCATGAAAGGGCAACAGAGGGCAAGACAAGAGAAATTACCATGTCTTAGGAAGGCAAGTGTAGTGGGAATCTTCTTTTCTCTACTGGATATTTTTAGCACAGTTCATGCGGTATAAGAAAACAATAGAGCCATTGCAAAGAAGCAGAATAATGGATGCTTTCCTTACCCAGGTGAAATAATTATGTAAAACTGGATTTACTTGACAGTCAGGGTTAAGGGACAGTTTCATCTAGAGAGATTGCAAATTCTTATAAGAACACATAGCTCTACAAAAAATTTCAGATAGGGAAGAAGCCAGCTGTCAAAAGGTCCACCTATATCCATTTAAACTCCATCCTAAAATAGTCCCAGTCATACTATAACAAACAGGGCTAAGAAAACTCTGCTGTTTTGAAAGAATTATTTTTAAAAGAATTTGAAAGATTCTTTTTAAAACAATTTCTTTCATATTCTCACTGTCACAAAACACTTAAGGAGCAACATATGTTCTGTGCTAAGTTATTTCTTCTGGTGAAAAAAGTTGGAGAACCCTTTATCCTTTATCTACTGTAGTCTCTGCACTCTTAGCTCTGATATGTGACAATGTAATGCATCTCTCTAGACATCAATTAACACAGTCAAAATTAAGTCAGCATATGAGGATTACTGTTGCTAAACTAAGTATAGGGACAGGCTTGCTTTCAGTTTTAATGAGTACTAAAAGTTTCCCATCTGGTGTCAATAGAAGGACAAACTGAACCTCCAGCTGTGGTCTCCCTGTATGTCTTTTTGAAGCAATTCCCACACAGCACTAAAGTTTTACTCATCACAAAAGTTTTCTGCAGAATGCGAGGTAATTAGGTCTTTTATTAATAACTGCATGCTTCACTTTGCCCTAATATTACCTAAACTGCGGCAGCCCTCACACACTGAAATATATACTGCTATTTTCTGTTACTCTGGGTAACATCTTATATGTAAGGCAAAGATAAACAGCTTTAGGTAAAGAATGACAACAAATAAAATAGAAATCAATTTGTTGAGGCAATGCTTCAGAGAAAGAAAGGTCAAACTGCATATGAAAAAAAACCAGCTCTCTCGATCCATTCCTAGCTAAAAATGTATTTTACATGCATGTGTACATATACATATGTGTGTGGACACCTTTGTGTATATTCACACACTGAAAACTAAAAGCATTTCAAAGAATTAGTTTAATTAATTTAACTATATCAGCAGAAATGACAATGACTCATGATAACTACTAATTGATGAACTTAGGTTTTGATTGAATATATAGCACTGAATATATCAATATGCTGAGCAAGGATCTTTTAATACAGCTGATCTCACAAAACAATTTAAATTATTTTTATTACCATGGCAAAAATAACACTTCATTATTGCAATGGAAGTACTATCAGCCAGACAGATTAGTTTAAAAACTTAACTTTGATATTTTATGAATTTTGGAGCATTTGTCAATAAGACCTGAATTTCTGTGGATGCAGACTTTTTTTTTTTTTTTTGGTGCAGAATTTATAGTCATTATTTGCTTCTCCATGTTTTGCTATGTCATTATTTATACCATCTGTTGTATGTGATCTGCAGGGAATCAGCAAGTTAGGCAACTTTATTTTGCTGATGAATAGCAGAGATGATTTACTAAATAGGTTAAGCTATATGAGCTAAGAAAGAGAGGATTTTAGATAAAATTGGTATGTGAATTGTTTTTTCATTACGGCACTCAAATAACATTAAGTACAATTAGTGGTCTTTAGATTTTATTGGCAATGGGAAATAAGAAAAAATAGATCATGATTATTTTAGATAAGAACATAAACATGACTAGTTTGGGGATCGATTTAAAACACGCCTTCAAAATTTATTTGTAGACCTTCACTTTATATTATCAGATGCATTATTAGTGTTGAAATACCTCAACACTCAAGAATAGTTGTGTACTAAGGGTTTGTAGTGATTACTGCCACTGCTTTTTAAATTAACATAACGGTAGATCATGACCAAATCCAAACAATTCAAGCTCAATGGTACTGATGTTTTTCATAAGCTCCACTCACTTGTTATAGGAAGCAGTAGACGTTTTGGTACACTTATGAGAATATCAGGTATCATTATATATTTTTTGTTAGAGGGGGAACTGAACCTCTGTAGATTGCAACAGGGATTATGATTTGAGACAATTAAAAGAGCTTCCCAGTACATTAAAAGTAGGCTTATACAAAGTAATTTATGTAAATAAATTGATTAGGTAACATTCAGAGTTGGTGTAAATTTAATGTTAAGAGACACTCAAGTAAAGTCCATTCATAAGCAGAATGGACTTTACTGAAGTGAGTGAGACAAGCAAGATCAGCCTCTTAGCTGAAAAGACAACGTATTTATCTCACTATGGAACACTTGAATTTTACTGCTACTTGATTATATAAACACCTGATCTAAATGCTTGTCTATCACCTGCCTAGCAGCAAGTCTGTGTCTAACGACACTCACGATGGATATCAAAAATTCTCAGGAATTTATAAACTTCAAGTGTGACTTAATTAACAGGTGGCCAGGAAAAAGTTCTATTTTTAGCATTCTGACAGGTGAAATAATGTCAGATAAAAGAAGCCACTCTACTAAGAAAATGCATATTTTACAATGTTTCATATTTTACTACTGGGATTAAAAACTGGGCGTGGCTCCTCATGATAAATGATCCTGGAACAATTGTTCAAAACAGTAAGTGGTTCCAAATCTAGAAACTATGCAATGACTCAAAAACATTCCTTTCAACAATATATTAACAGAGGGGAATTGATTACATTTCTTTTGTTTCTTATAACTGCTTAATGACAAGTCATTACACGTGAAAATGAAGAAATGACAATTACAATAATGACAATGTTTTTTGAGTGTTCATTAACACTAGAAAGTTATCCTCAATCAAAGCAGACTATTAATCATAAGAGATATTTTTAAACAATGCTACCTGTGACTCTGCCTATTCTTGAAACCAATGTCATATTAGAAGGACATGAAACCACTTTCAGCTATTTCTGAATAAATCCACCAGTAAACAAGCCCTTTTAGCCTATCTTCTACTTTGACAGATTGTCCAAGAAACAAATTTGGTCAATAAAAACAAAATGTTCTCTCTAAAAGTTAAAAAAGTCACTGCTGACAAACACAATGTAACTTCTAAACAACTCCTTAGTTTCATGTCCTGTCTCTCTCCTCCTCCCACATATCCAGCTTGCAAGATGCTGACCAGTAATGAGATACACCACACATCCATCACACCCACTGTCTCAGGGGGAGGTGAGAGCACACAGGCTCTCTGGCAAGGCTGTGTTCAAACTATGGGTATAAAACTCAGAGAAAGGCAGCAATATATATGATGAGAATTTATCGTTCCTAATACGGCTCCTGGCTTCCACCCTGCTGTAAGTAGGCTGAAGAAATACTAAAACAGTGAACACCAACAACACCCGGGTACAGAGTGTTCCCTGGAAGGGAAGCAGTCAAACAGACAGTAGTTTCACAGGGATATGTTACAACTGTTACACAGCAGCTTATGAGAAAGCTTGAAAGCTGTTGGAAGGGGTCTTGTGCTATTGCTCCCACAGGAACCAGTTGTCATTATGCCACTGGTCTACTTCATCACCACGTGTTTTACACCTCTAACTCTTGTGGTATCCCTCAACATTAAATTTAAATTAATTCTGAATGTTACCCAAACTATTTATTCATACAAATTATTTTCTATAAGCCTACTCTTACTGTGGTGGGAGGCTCCTTTAATCATTCTGATTTCATACTTCCTGCAATCTCCAATGCTGCAGTTGTGCATTTTTCCCCTCCAACATAAAATATGTCATGATATGCACACCTTATGTACACATCAAAATTTCTACCGTTTCCAATAGCAAGTAGATTGCACGTTCTCAAACCCAGATACAAAATTAAATGAGAAAAGCTAATAGATATTGCAAAGAACATAAAAGAATAAAAAAAAATCATGATTACAATTAGTGTACAATAAGAATTTTCTCCACATTTTCCATTTATTGCAGCTGTTTATATAGGAGTCTTAACTCTATAGCTTAGCATGAAGGACACAAGAGTAGCAGAGGGAAAGTGGCATTGTATAAGATACCTTCTTTAAATTCAGAAGATTGGCTATCATTTAAACATATTTATAAAACAAACAAGGTCAAGATTACTGAGCTTGAATACATGAAGTGAGATATTCAGTTTGTCCAGCTTCAATGGTCTAAGAAACTTCCAAGGATAGTTCCAAGGAAAACATTGCCATTGGCCTCATTTTTCTTAGGAGAGAGCCAGAACTAAGATGTCATTGCCTTATTCAAGCCAAATGAACTGAAATAAATGGGAAACTGTATGTGACTATGGTAGGAAGAATTTTAAAACAGAACTGAGTAATTATTTTTTTTAATTATTTTGACTGAGTATTTTTATTTTAAATTAAAAATATAGTAGAAACTAAAAACTTGGGAGCTTGAACCCACCTCAGTTCCTGCTTCCTTGAGTGACACGATCGAGTTGTAAACACAAAAAGTAGTTTTACAATGTCTACCATTAAGACAACTGTATTTATTATATTTTAATAGAAAAATGTTGCGGCTGACTCAGGTTTTATTTCATGTACTTAAACTTAGCCCTGTGATTTTGCAACTAGAAACATTGCAGTCATGCCAAAGCACAAAGAGGAACTAGAAAATGCAACCCAATTTTAAAAAACCAACAACTTGAAACCAATTCATTAAGTAACTGGCAAAGTGAAATGGCAAAGCAAACAAACCACATCAATGGTGAAAATGCACAAAAATGTTAAATATTAAATTGGCTTATATTTTAGTCATCTGAGGTATATAAGCAACACAGATAAGGGGTTTTTAAGAATATATGACTTTAATTTTGTCCCTTGAATGATAAATTTACAATGAAAATGACATGTCCACCATAATTTTAAAATACAATGTAGTTACCACTGCTTTCCTGAAGATGCCTTTCCATTATATTTGGTTGTGGCAGAGGAGTAAATTTGACAAAAAATAAATTCTTATGCACATCCACCCTTAGAGGATTCATAGTAAAATGACACATTTAAAATTAAATAAATGTTGATAAAAATTCTATAAAATAAGCATTCCTCCTGGATCTCCTCAAACAAGATTTTCCTCAGCATATTGTCTAGTACACCACTTTAAAAAACAAAAAAAACCCCACCGAACTAAAAAAATAAACTTAAAAAACTGAAGAAACAGGATCAGTTTATTGAGAATGAGGCAAAATGATGCAACCGACATTGGCCTGATATTTTACCTCTTGTTGATTGGGATAATAATTTTCTCAGTGTTCAATATCGATGTCAGTCCACCCCTAGAACTTTGAGGCCATTTGTGTTGGGAAGAGCAGATGCAGCAAATATATGCATGGCACCTGTGCCAACTTCTGGAGCATTTGTTGATCCTCTGAGTCACCTCTCCCTCTGTGGCCCCTCTCCCTAAGGCTGTCAAAGATGCTTGTGTCTACTCCTCCAATACTTGCCACAGACAGCTCAAGTAGAGACGGTTTTATTTAATTTGGAAGAGGAAAAATTTGTTCTGCCATCTCTCTGTGCTCCCACAATGTGTACTCAAGCATTAGTGGACAAATACATCAAATAAATATCAGAAAAAAACACCCAAAATATGGTAATGCAAAGAAAGTATATATTTTAGGGTATGGTCAGAGAAGATATTCAAAGCCTCCACTGTTGCTTCTAGAAATGTCAGGACAATTCAGAAATGTCAGTTCCTTTACCGGTTTCCAGATTGTAATTGAAGGATCATGTAGCTCTCTCACTCTTTCTCTCTCTCTCTCTCTCTAAATAGGTCTATAAAGATCAGCTGGAAAGTGCAGACAGAAATTGTTCACTGGTTAGCTTTACTTAGAGCTACAGGGTATATATGTGCTTTGTTTTGTCTTATTGATCAATCTAGCTTACATTTTTAGCACACACAAACAAAGATCAGGAAAAATAAAAAGTTGATGAAAAACACGAACAACACAAATAAGGTTCCAATCGTGCAAATTTTGCTTCACTGGATAAAGCACTTCTTGACACAGTAATGTCCAGAATCCCCCTCCCCCAGAAAAAATACAGGACTGAGACTGAAGCCATTCTTTTTTTTTTCCTTTTTTTTTTTCTTTTCTTTTTTTTTTTTTCTTTTTTCCCTTAAGGCTATACAACACAAAGAAATAAAGCATGGAAGAACACCTCATTGGGCTGAACACTCCATTCTTCTGGCTCTGGAGTGAGCCTTTGACAAAGCGATTCTGTGGTCCGAGTTATTTGTTTCATTGGGACAACAACAAGAGAAAGAAAAAGAGGAAAAAATGAAAGAGAGGAAAAAATAAAAAGAATAAGAAAGTCAATGATCCCAACAATAAAATCCAAAATTGACTTTACAATCACAGGTACAAATTGCTCAGGTCGATAATTTCATTTCTCCTAAAGATCACTGTCGTCTAAAACTAATTAGAGGCGCAGGTTCCAAGGAATTGTCAATATTCAAAGCAAATGTTGGAGTTTAGAAGGTTATCATTCTTCTACTGTGACAGTCTGACAGGGTGACTGAAAATATTGTCATGTGCTGCCAAGTTCAGGGTGTCATTAACAATTGAATCCTTGCTCCGGCTCATGGATCTGTCTCCTATTTGGCCTTCTTTTATAGCGGAAAGACTAAGAAGCCGGAAAAGGTTGAATACTTCCACCCTCCCATGAGGTTACCCCTTTCCAGTTTGAGATGCACTTTGTCTTCTCTTTCCATGAGGAGCAAGACCCCATTGCTGGCTGCTTCTCTGGTGACGTCCTGATCCCCTGCAAAAGCTGAAATCACTGGGTAGCCGTTTTGCATTAAACTTACCTAAAAAGTGTAAAGAGACAGAATCTGAGTTTTCTCAATACTCTCAATGATTTTTTTTCCCTGTGCACATCGCTAAACTTTTGTACAGGTCAGAATCAAGGTTGAATTAAGCTAAGGAAATAGGCAATGCATGATTTCTGTCATGTTTACAGACCCCTTTAAAAATATCCCACAATCTCATTCTTCAACTTCTGGGTTTTTTTTTGGTTTTTTTTAATATGAGTCTAGAAATCAGCATTTGAAGAAAAAAAAAAGAAAATTAAAGGAAGGACAGCATCTTCTTTCAATTAGAACCCACCTGGATGGTTTGTCTGTTATAAACCTTGACCACGTGGAAACTGAAACTATATATCCCTTTTCTTGGTGCTACAAATATACTGGAAGTAAGATCAAAATGGTTGCCAATATTAACTAATACCTGGAATGTAAACAAATAGAACAGAACAAAGAAAAGGAGAAAGAGAAAGAGAGAAATCAGAGAAATCAGACTCCACCTTAGAGAAGCAGCAGCAAAAATTTGACATGAGCTCAATGACCAACATAAAGCATAGTCAAAATGGCATTTGCAGCACAATTAAAAGTGCATGGCAGGGGAGTAGAGTCAAGTTAGAGAGGCATTTAAAAGGCATCAGAGTTAATAAAGCAATTTAGTTACACAAAAATGATCCCCAAAGCCTGTTAGATGAAGTGCAAATGTCCACACTGAGCTGTCAATAAAGCAAAGGTGGCAGAAGGAGGAGGGGGAGGAGTGTGAAATGAAGGGAAGGAGGGAGGGGAGAAAAGGTAGGAAAAATACCAAAAGTCATTAGCTCATAATGGAAATGTATGTTTTTTAGATAGCACTACTGCAATCAGAGCTGGTCTCGAGTTTAATAGGATATAGAACTAAAACTGCACTACAGAGAGGAGCAAAGGAGGAAAGAGGATGCTCAGCAACAGCAACATCTGCCAGCTCATGTTCTCTGTCCCTGTGGAGGGCTGTGCCACTTGGCCCACACGCTCCTCAGGAGGCTGCTCCTCCTTCCCGGCAATAGCCTTAATTTTTCATATATTTCGATGGGTTTTTTTAAACAAAAAAAAAAAAAAAAAAAAAAAAAAAAGAAAAAGAAAAAGAAAAAGAAAAAGAAAAAAAAGAGGAAGAGTTGAGCACTCCGGCCAATCTGCAAAGCCTCGTTCGGAAGCGGCGGCCGCACCCTGCCGATCCCGTCGATCTGACAGGGACCTGGTCTCGGCTCATTCTCTGGCGCCTTGTCCAGGCTCCTGGGACGGGAGCAGGGTTTGGCTCAAAGGGCACGGGCGGCGGGCAGAGAAAACCTGCGGGTCGGTGGCGATGCCGTCCGGCTGCTCCGCCGTGCCCACCCCCGGGGCACCCCCGTCACGTTCCGTTCGCGGGCTAAAACTCTGCTTTAATGAAAAAATATCAAGCAGGAGAAAAAAACCCAAAAAAACCAAAAAACACACCATCGCCCCCCACCCGCCAAATCCCAAGCCTTTCCTCCCAAACAGCCAAAGTCTATAGTTCCCCCCAAAAAAGGAACAAAAAAATGATTTAAAAAAACCTTATTGTGGGAGCACCGAGAAAATGCCTTCAAACTCCTAGGAACTGTACATTGTCGGGTAAAATATACTATATATTTAGCAAGTTGGGGGGCTGATTTTTTGTTGTTTTGGGGTTTTTTTTTTCTACTGATCTAATTTTATGAAATCTTGTATGCGACGAATGGCTGTGCAAACTCATTAGGAAGGACAGATAAATGACAACCAGACAGGTAAAAAACCCAAACAAATAACCTAAAAGACAAACAAATAAACAAGCCCAGAGAAAACGGTCTGGTATGCTAATTTTGGCTGACTCTGCAAAACTACTTCAGGAGTCAGAAGCGGTAAGAAAAAAGGGAAATTCACCGCAAAAATAAAGTGAATGAACGGGGTTTGGTCTCCGGGAGGGGAGCGGTGCGACGAGGCAGGGGCAGGGGCAGGACAAGCAGAGCAGGCTGTTCGCTGCTCAGCCCGGTGTATGCTGTGAGGAATAACACCATTCCGGTATGGCCCGCCGGGGACACCGTTTGCCTCGTCTGATAACGCGGGAAACACCCTCTTCTTCCTCATCCCTCCCTCCCTCTGAGAGATGCTGTGACATTGCCAATTGCGCTCCGAACAGGCAGATCCGACGACTTCTCATCGGTACCACTCGGAATTTGCACCGAAGGAGGGATGCTCACGCTTCCCCCGTGTCGTTCCTGGCTGGCCGAGGCAATCCTTGGCTGCAAGGCGCCCCCGCACGCGTCCGAGGCACAGACTTTCACGTTAAACCTCTTTCCGTCTTAGCGGTTGTGACCGGACAAGAAAGCAGCGTGTTCACCCCCGGTACCACCCTAGGAAAGCCCCGCAGCTACCTAAAAGAACTTTCCAAAGTCTTTCTGGGCCGTTGAGACGTGAAGTTGCTATTGAGCGGGTGGGTCGGGATTAAGAGATGGAACGGGAACCAGGAGGAGAATACGCGTGCAGCCAGGGGAGGCAGGGGCGGGGGATGCCCACGCAGGGCGCGGGGACAAGGGGTAGCGGAGGCGAAGCAGGCGGCGCCTGACCTGGTCGAAGTAGATGGTCATGGTGCGGTTGCTCATCTCGGAGGGCTCGTGGTTGGTGCTGCGGGTGGCCGAGAAGGCCACCTTGGCGCTGCCCGAGCGCACCGAGATCCCCAGGGAGGAGGTGATGGCGCCATCGGCCGAGGGGCTGGAGTCGCAGACCACCAGGCACTTCCCCTCCAGGACGATGGGCTCCGTGTCGTTCTGCGCCCGCACCGGGCACCCGGCGGGCAGCAGCAGCAGCAGCAGCGGCAGCGCCGCCGCCAGGCAGCAGGAGCAGCCGCCCGCCGGCTCCGGCAGCGCCCCCCGCCGCCGCCGCCCCATGCCCGGCGCCGGACCGCCGCCGCCGCCGCTCCGGATGGCCGCCGACATGCGGGCGCCCCGCGCCGCCGCCGCGGGCGGGCGGGCGGCCGCGGGGAGGCGGAGGGGGCTGCGCGCCTGCTGCCGCCGAGGCGCCCTGCGGCCAGCGCTCTGCGGGACGGCGGCTGGGCAGCGGCGGCTGCGGCCGCGCCTTCCTCCCCTTCTTCTCCTCCTCCGCCTCCTCCTCTGCGCGGGGCGAAGGAGCCTTCTCAGAGGGCGGGCGGCACGCAGCAGCCTGCCAAGGGGAAAGGCGGCGGTGAAGCACAGCGGCTGGCAGGCGGGGAGCCGGCACCGCGCCGCCCGGCGGGCTGCCCCTCCCCGCCCCCGGCGCCCCAGCGAGTACAACAGGTCTGGGAGACACCTGGCTGCCCGGTGTTCCCTCTTTCTCCGGTTCCCTAGCAGCCTGCCGTACTCCGAGGGGGGAGGAGGGGACAGCGCTGCATCCCCAAACCCTCGGCGGAGTATCCTGAGTGTGCCTCGGGCAGTTTCTTTCCTGCCCCACAACCAATGGGGTCTCCAAAACCCGGCTCCACTTCTTCCCACAGCCCCACTATTAACTACATCTGCGAGCCTGGTCTGTATCCGTCTCCTAACGCCCCAGTCACCAGGGAAGGAGATTTTATTGTTGTTATAAGTAACGCGCCCTCTCTCCCCTCGATGGAGCTGCCCTGCAATCTGTAGAGTTCGCTGGCGGCCGGGGCACCCCGAACCCCGCGCTCCCGCCCCGGCCGGGCTCTGGAAGCCGCCGCCGCCCTTCTCCCCGCCTGGGGGCTGCCGCGCTCCGGTACCGATTTGTACTTCCCAACCTTCTGTGCCCCAGGCCAGGGTACAAGCACTGCTGCCGACCCCGGCGACTCCCTAAACTCGCGAGACAGAGGCAGCGGGCTCAGATATCCCCCGGTTCCCACCCCGGCATGCACACATATCGTAGGAGTCAAAGCCTCACCCGGCTTCTCCCCCTGAAGTTGCATCTCAGTTTTTCCCGTTCACCAGAACACCCGGTGATCTCGCTCCTGGGAGATCGCCCCTACACTTCCCCAGAGGCATCTCTACGGTTGCCCTAACCTCGCACCTTACTCTTACTATAATTTAAAATTATATTTTGAGAAAAGATCAGCCGACGGGGAGGAGAACGGCTTATTTACCTGGGAGGTCCATGACGGGAGAGGCGCGTTGGCTAGATAGCTCGTCCGTGAACTTGTATAGCTTAGAGAAAATGAGCCGAGATTGCGCTGGCAGAAAGAAAAGGAAACAGGAGTCGCCTCTTTCTCTCCCGCCCATTGCCAATAATCATCCCCCTCCCGCCAGCCGCTACCACCACCACTCCTCTTCCTCCCTCCTCCCCTCTTCTCCGGCACACACGCACACACACGCACAGGCACCCGTCAGGGATTCAGACGCCGGGACCAGAGCGGAGTGCTGCCACAGCACCGCCGGCGATGCTGCACCCCACTCCTTGCCCCGGCCGGGCGCCCCTGCGCCTTGGAGCCGCACCCCGACACATCGCGAGCAGCGGCGACAAGCCGCGGTGTTCCCACTGGGACGGCCTCCCCGGTGTCACCGGAGGCAGGGAAGAGCCGTGCCGCCTCGCCCCCCCTCTCCCCCGCCATTATTTCTACTTGAACCCGTCGTGCTAAGACGCCCCTGTTCCAACATGCCACCGGCACGTTAGCGCTCACCAGCCGCCGCTGCGGCCGAACCACGCGGCGTCACTCTCTGGGAGCTATTTGGAATTCACAGACTTTGATTCTGACAATAATCACTGAAAAGACACGTTGTTCGGGGCACTTCGGGCCGTAAGGATGCTCCCCCCACACAGCAAGGCCCCATTCCCACGCTCGTAGCCGCACACCTCGGTGCCCAAAGTTCAGCGGCGGCTCCCCCTTTATTAATACATTTCTTCCCCGGGGCGTCCTGATTCCCAGCCCGTTCCTCCACCCGCTCCCGAACCGGGACCCGCTCCCTGACCCGCTTCAGGATTCTGGGACTTGCTCCCCGACCCGAACCCGCTCCAGTCCCAGGGCTCGCTCCCGGCCCCGCTCCCGGCCGCTCTCCCTGCCCCGGTTCCCGGTCCCTCTCCCGGCCCTGCTCCCGCTCCCGGTCCCACCCGCGGCTCCGCTCCAAGCGCGGTCGCGAGGCGCCACCTGGCGGGGCTGCGAGGGACAGAGGGAGCAGGGAGGGACAGCGGGAACAGGGAGGGACAGAGGGAGCAGGGAGGGACAGAGGGAATAGGGAGGGACAGAGGGAACAGGGAGGGTCGCATCCCGGCAGGGGAAGCAGGAGGGAAATTCCCAAAGGGCAGAACGCTCGGCTGAGGAGCTGAGTGGCCGCCCTCTCTCGCTGCCTGCAGGGCCTGGGTGAGCTGGACTTGTAGGTCGCCCCTGCCTTGCGGAGTGGCAGCGATGATGTCTGTCACAGCCAAGGTTATCATCAGATGTTGTTGGCTGCAAATGTTTCATGCTCCTCAGCTCGTGGGGCTGCTGCGGAGAGGTTATCAGTAATGCGATGGGGGGTAAGGAAGAGCTCTGTCAATGCAGTTTTGAGAAACACCATTGCATTTTGATGCGTTTCTCTCAGTTGTAAGCTGGGTTTTTCATTGCATATGGCATTTTCCTAGAGATCCTGAAACTTAGACTTTGGCATCTGGAAGGAACTTACCAGAAAACTGTGTTTACATTTAAGTGGTCGCTCCTGATATAGAGAAAATTTCCAGGTGTATGTCAACAGTAAAATTACAATCTCTTCTATGAATGAGCACTCCTCTGTTTCAATCTTCTGCTTTAAGCAGAAGCAAGGAACCCCTGAGGGTGTCTGCCTGGTGATTTGCACCAAGAAATTAATCATGCCCTGAAATTACAGCTAAGCAGCGTGCAGGGAATTGCTAACCTATAGCTCCTTATTTCAAACAAGAAATTTATGCTAAGCCTGAAATACTCATGTTTAATGGTCTTTTTCCTGAGTTCAAGCACGGAGCGATGAGAGTAGAAAGCTGAAAAGTGTAGTGCATTAAAATTATCAGAAATCAGAGCAGGAACAAGTCTATGGCTGTAAGGCAGCACCTATTCTGCAAGACAGTGAAAAGGAGCACAGAAATTCCTCTAGGAGAGATTGACACTCAATCTTACCTGTGTCTGGTACACTAGGGAGTTGCTATTGTTTCTCTTTAGATCACACTACTCATTGATTATGACTATGTTGTATAAATGAGGTATTAAAACAGAGCCAAAGGATTTGTGCCTTGTTCTATATGACTTAGAACATAAGGCCCAGCCCTGAGGGAATGATGGCATGTTACCCCTACTGCCTGCAACTTTTAAGGAAGATGAGCATAAGAACTAAAGGGAACTGAAAAGCCATTAAATCCAATGTGAACCCACAGGAAAAAAAAGTGATTAAATCTTGCCCTTTTTAGTACAAGAAATGGATCTCAAATGCGTATAAACTCCCTTCTTAGATAGGTAACTAGTAAAACCTGTAAGTAAAAATCATTGCAGTATGAATAGAGGGAGGGGGAATAACAGCAGAATATTTACTTCTAATAAAATATTGAATCATATGACATTTACAGTCTTAGAAAACAGTTCTGTGTGTTACTTCTAATTAAGTATTGTCCTTAATGGAATAAAACTGCAGCCTTCATGGAGCTATGTAGCTGGTGGATTTACTTAAACATCTTTCTTTTTTTTTTTAGTTGGAAGGCTGAAAATATAGACTATTAAATTATTAATGTCAGAAAATGCCTCAGTTATAAAGTGACTTCAGAAAATATACCTTCTAAAGTAAATTAGCAGGTAAGTTATTGGTAAAGTTCTCTTTCTTGAGTTCAAGAAGTTGGTTGTAGTTGGAAAAGAATAGTGTGTAATCAAGCTCATGTCATTTTTCATCACTTTGCCAAGAATACAAACATTTCTACCAGGGATGTGTTGAACTTGATGGTGTGGAAGTTACACAAGAAATAAAACCACTCACTTCTTTGGAACCATTCCTAAGCTAGCCCTCACCTTGAACTCATTTAATCCAACAGCTTCAAGGGGAAAAGCTTTTTGTCTTATCTACTAAATCAAGTTATCAACAGAAAAGTATTTTGATCAGTAGCTCCCAAGTGTTTCCCATATATTATTTACAATAATGTCAAACAAAATAGGGCACTCCTTTCCAAAAGAAAATGCTGTATGTCTTTTCCTGAAATTATTTCATAGATATTTGCATATGTTATATCATTGTTACATGTGCATAAACAGAGAAAGAAGAAATGTTCATTTAATGTGAAAATTTCTTTTATCTACCTAAAATATTAGAACAAATTTGTTTTTTATGACTTACTTAATCAGCCAAGGTG
This sequence comes from Fringilla coelebs, assembly GCF_963513975.1. Taxonomy (NCBI): domain Eukaryota; kingdom Metazoa; phylum Chordata; class Aves; order Passeriformes; family Fringillidae; genus Fringilla; species Fringilla coelebs. The sequence goes on from NC_140028.1 coordinate 58,618,003, forward strand.
ATGATTTCTGGGTCCTCACTTATCGAATAGATTACCATTTAAATGGCTAAACTCTTTACTGGATTACTTGGCCTTTAAACAACAATTTTACTGTAAATTGTAAAAAATGGGATTTAAAAAATCTGATCATTTTTTTCTTGCAAGCACACCTTTGAAATATAATCTGATGGTAGAGAATGTGCAGTCTTCTGAACCTATCCAGTGATAACCTCTGTATTAACCACAAGTGATTGTTGGTGAACCAGATGAGGTACACCCACCCTCTGGGAGGGCAATCCTTGTGATAAATTCAGCTATCAGCATGACTAAAAGAATATTTTGTAAATTCAAATCCATGTTTAATTCTTTATTCTCTGGGGACTCCAGGGCTCATTACCTTATAGCTGTCAGCTATGGCCAGGAATATATAACTCTCTGTTGATAACATGCAAAACATTTTCAAGTATAAGCAATATAGAGAAAAATTACATAATAAATTAGAATTCATTCACAGAGATACTTAAACTTGTTTTCTAGTCCCTGAGTCTTAGAGTTTCACACATCAACCAAGGCAGCTAGGCTTTTTCCCTGCATAAGAAAATTCACCATAATTATTAATCAGGTGACAGTTCTCAAGTGCAAAGGTTTTCCCTTCATTGGAAGGTGAGGAAAATGGAGGATGGATGGAGGAATTTACCCGCTCTCATAAAGAACATCATGTCTGATAGAATTTCAGGAATATCTTCATAAGATTTTACACATTGAAAGAAGTGAGTGTAATTCCTCAAGAACATTTGGTTCATATAAAAATATCAGAACAACCCTAACATCATGTTCTGACTCAATCATCAGCCTCTCTGACCAACACATTTTTGAGTCATTCAGATTTGCTTGGGAAAATTTTGAGTTGGAGATGTCATATCATTAAAAAAAAAATAGTGTAAATGTCTCTTTTCCCCCCTAAATATGTACCAATTAGAAATGTCCAGACAATGTGCATCAGCCGCCAATGTGTTCTGCAGGTTCAACACTGCAGTTTTTAAGGTTTGGTGCATCCTCAGAACAAGCAATTTACAGTGATGTGGAGCAACTTTGCTATTCTCTGGATTCCTTCTTCACAGAGCTTTTAAGTAGATAAATGATGACAGCAACCCAAAGACTGCAAATTTTTTGTCTAAAAAAGAAAAGGCATTTGTGAGAAATGTTTACTACAACAGCAGCCAGACACTGGGCTTAGCAAGCACAAATAATTATTTTTTCTTTTATATGTAACACTGAGCATTGCTTGGGCGCTTAGGTTTTGGGTACTTTTCACTCATACAAACTCACAACTTGACCCTATAAATAAACCCCCCCTATTTTCAAAAATGTAGCTCATAGCTAACAGAAGTAAAGACCTTATTTGTTCTCTTTGTGGCCATCCAATATCACCTCTCTGAGCTTCTCAACTGAGTTCAGAAACTGAAGAGTTTACATGAAATTTATAATGAAAAATTGCTATAAACATAGCATGATCTCAAGTTTCATTACAGGAGATCCCTTAGGGTTCATAGCCAATATATACAAACTTCAAAGTTAATATATGTTAGATAATATCTATCTATCGATCTCTCTCTCTCTCTATCTACTTAGTATCTTACAGATATTACCATATATATATATATATATATGAAAGATGCTATAGGTGTATATATTAGGTTCATATAGATTTTATGTGTTAATAATGTGTGACAGTGTGACAGTTGGGAAGAACTGGTGGTGTTAAACAATATTTTTGTATAGATTTTCTTGCTGCAGCTGAGATACTGCTATACAATGTCACACAAATGTGAAATTTAAGAGATGGAGACTATTTATTTTCAGAAGAGAAAATCTCGAAATGGGACTTTGAAATACAACAAAGAAATGCCACAGCCTTTGGCTGCTTTACTTAGTTCATTGCTTCACTTGTTCATTCAGCTAGATTTCAAAGAAGGCCTTCCTGTTCTAATTGGAAAACAAAGTTATAACGGATCACATGTTTTTAATGATTCATGATAATTTGTATTAGCAGAGAAGACCTTGGCATTTCTGAAAACAATCCAAAGAAACAAAAATACATGGCATAGATGGAAGATCACATTATTAATGATTTCATTAAGTTAGTTCTGAGTAGCATTTCAGAATGCAAATCAGGTTTGAAAGCAATACTGTAGAAGACAGTCTCATTAATGGCATACATGAAAGGAAATCTATAACTCTATCATTCACATATATATATATATATTTAATTCTGCTTTAAAGATTCATCCTTTTATTTTTACAAAGCAACTGCTCTGCAAACAGGCTTCTGTACATTGTTCCAAGTTTTATACTCACAAAGTAGGAATACAAAAAAAGCTACTTTGCTATAGAAATCTTAGCCATTATAAAGAGCGGTGGCCATCCTGGTGGGAAGTAAAACCAGTTAGGTTCAGGCCTTTTAAAATTAATTTTTCTTCTGAAATAAATATATTTATGTTGCAACCAAGAGACTCCATCTTCAGAGAATTGGAACAGATGCATTTGGTCACTTTTATATGCTAATTCCAACTCAGCACATGGCTGCTGAGAACTATGATGACATTTGAGACACCCAAAAGATTTGAGTCATAGTTTCTCTCACTGAAATAATGAAGAAGATTTCTGGCTGTTATTAACTCACTTGTGTATTTCTCTCAACTTTTACTTTTTTTTTTTTCACTTTTAGTGAAAAAAACTTAGGTTTTTTTTTTTCACTTTTCCTCACTTAGTTTTTTTTTTCACTTTTCCTCCATTAGAGCTCTTAATTTGTACTAATAATTAGACTAATATACTGCTGAGATTTTTGTCATATTTTTTTTTTGTGAATCTGTTGGTGGATCTTTCTGTAGAACTTCCTTTATTTGAAAAGGGGAAAGACTGGAGTTCCTCATCCAAAGAACACTTACAATCCGCTCCCAACTTACAAAAATGGTATTTTATCTAAGGTGGGTGTAGAGAAAATCCAAAGTAGTCCATGGCTGTTGAAATGTTGTCTAGGATGCAGGAAGATTTACATCCATCTAAGGAGGTCACATCCCTTATGTGAGTTCCAGACACCTCACTTCAGTCTCAGCTCTCTGCTGCTTTAGGTTTCAGCTCTGCCACTTATGACAAAATTTCACACTGCTTTAGCTTTCTCAGGTCTGTGGAGACTTCTGTTCTTGCCTCATCTGAAACAGTCCTGAATAGCAATCTTTGTATTCTTTGAAAGCACCAGGAAACTTATAGCCAGCGTAGATCCCATCACTGTGCATCAGTATGGCATTAGGTCCTTCTCTTCCAAAATCTAAGGGTTTTACAAAAGAAGGTTTTAGCTACTATAACTGCAGCAATAGCCTCGTAAACCAGGGTGATGCATGCAATGGCAGCTTTCCACTACCTTTAAGCATTTGCATTATGAGGTATGACCAATCCAATTCATCTCAGTGACTGCTAAATTGGGTGTCCCTAAAAACACTTGTGACATGTGACTTCTTCAGTCCTCAGCAAAGCAGGTAGGAAAGGAGGTGAAACATTATCTGTAGCATATTTGCATAGTCCACTGTGAAGGAAAGCTCATTTGAGCTAGATAAGAGCAACTGGGAACAGCAGTATTTGTCTCTCCCTAAAACAGGGAACTCAAAGCCAGAATCCAGCTAATGTTTTAGATTCTTAAGGGAATAGAGAGGGGAAGGCACTGAGGCAAAGCAGACATATTCGATGTCAGAGATCTTGAGAGCCAGGCCCACAGGTCTTGGGAAAGTATGAGAAAGAGTGTCTGGACAGTTATCAGTTTTACTTTTAACAGCTTCATTGGAAGAAGAACTGAACATTAATTTTCTATGTTGAGCTGAACCTTGGGCATATATTACTGCTTAGACATTCCCTGTTCTCCTAAGAAGTATTACAATAGGTGAGAGATATGTTTATGCAAAGTTGTTGCACTCTTTTGAAGGATCTTTGCTTATGTTTCTGCCATATCTCTGGGATACCATGTACATCTCTGATCACATCATTTGATATAGCCAGAATTCTCAGGGTGGTAGACACAGGTAATCTGCCACTGTAAACCCTCATATAGCCTGATTCAAACCTATCCCAAACACTGAACACCTAACATGCTTTATTGCATGTGACTGCATAGAAAAATAATGGTGCCTGAAGGCACAGAGAAAAAGAAATGACAGAGAAGCAGTCATTCCTATCACCTTGTATTCCTCCTTCCAGGGAAAACTTGAAACATTCAGTATAGAAAGAAAATGCACTAAATTTCAGACATTTGCTTTAGGAACTTTGAGGCAGAATTTCCAATTCTAATACTGAAGCCTTCACAAGGGATTTCACATCTGAAGTTTTTTCATTGCCTCGAACTGAATGACACTAAATTTAAAATAAATGATGAGCCAGAACTCTGATACACCTTTGCCAAATACAAGAATAATATGTGTTGTAAAAATGAAATAGAATTCAGATTTCAAATAATTCCTTTACATAACTGTGTGTGTATATATATACATATATATATGTGTGTGTGTGTGTGTATAAAATATACACTATATGCATAGTAGAGAAATAAATGTGCAGAGAACTTGAACTGAAAGTCTTCAGCCTACAAAGACTTGGTCTGTATTTTACTCAAGGCACATGAGCAGCCCCACTGTGCTTTGCTCTTTATGTACATAAACCTTTGTAGGCCTGGAGCAACAGCAAAGGAGGCAAAAAATATCAAAAGCATTTCCTAGCATTTCTTTTCATGACTTGTGCTTGTGATGCTCTTGAATCAGTATCATTATTACTTTATTGTGTTTTGTCATTGTGGTGACACAAAGGATTTTAGTGCAGCTCTGTAGAGACTCCTATGCCGCGGACATGTGTTTCAGCATCAGTTCTGTTCTGTTTAAAGGCAGAAACAGATTCTGGAGGTGGGATTTGTAATGGCCACAAAGCATCTGGCAACTCTGCAACTGTCCCTTCTCAAGACCAAGGAAAATTCCTTGATATCTTTTACAGCTCTGATTAAACACTGCATGTGCCAGTGACAGATGTGTTTAAAGCTACTTCCTTCTCTTTTTAAGCTACAGTGCTTTATCTGTGTAGAACTTTCCAATAAAAGGGGATAGGGGCAATGACTTTAAGCTGCAAAAGGGCAGGTTTATGTTAGATATAAGGGAGAAATTCTTGACTGTGAGGGTGATGAGGCGCTGGAACAGGCTGTCCAGCGACGCTGTGAATGCCCCATCCCTGTGAAAATGTTCAAGGTCATGTTGAGCAGGCTCTGAGTGCACTGGTGTAGATGAAGATGTGAAGAAAGATGTCCCTGGCTATGGCAAGGGGGGCTGAAATTAGCGGTCTTTAAAGTCTTTTTCAGTCCAAGCCATTGTGTGAACCTATGATTCTGTGATAACTATGGGCAGGGCTTCTCATGGAAAACAATATATAATGATGTACCTATCTAAGGGGGTGTCTCTCTATGCCCTGTCTGTACATACAGAATTGATTTTTTTTTCCCCTCATTGGCTTTCATTTTTTTCTGTTTCCTAAGGTCTTTATGACATTTTATAGTTTACAATATATAGAACTTAACATTCAACTTAAGGCTGCACAAACACTATCTCCAGGCCAGTTTTAAGTCCATGTTTAAATTAAAATCTGCTTCACATCCACACAGTCTGGTTACTAGTACTTAAGGTCTTGACTGCACACTGGTAGTTAGGCCTAGAAACACAATAGAGCAAAGTCAGCTGGCTGGGCTGGTCACAGGAAGATGGTACTGCCAAATTGGTGAGTCACAGCCGGGAGTCAGGGATTTCACCTCTCAATCTTGAGAAAAACAAGAACTCAAACTATGTGCCCCTAAAAGCAACATATAAGTAATTGATTCACCTTAAACTGTTTGAAAGCAAATTGAAACATCAGCATAAGTGAAGGTGATGTGTCTCTGTCAATCTTTTTAAGGAAATAATTCTTGATCTGCCAAAAATTATGAACTCACTCAAATTATCACAATCCAGATGATGGCTTTGTGCTCAGTAACTTACTTAAGAACAAACAGTAAATGCTAAAATACATGTTTACACTACTTCCCAGTGATTATTGGGCTGAAGAATAAGCCTTTCATTTCCTTCCCATTATTTTTTCCCCACATATGAGCTAGAACTAAATGGAAAATATTGCAAACAAACATTGATTTTAAAATATGAAAATATTGTGTCAATTTTTGCATCATTTTCACTTGGAACACAATTGCTGCCAGTCATATCGCCTCTCCAACTGTTTCATTCTGACAGTTTGCATCATCCTGCTTTTATAGATTTTCCTGTTATAATCAGGTGAATTACCTCAGAATGCCATAAATGTTCTTTACTAGTATGCCATGGCTTCTCACAGGGAAAAAAAAATGCAATGTAAATTATGTTTTTGTGCTCCTATTTTATAAAAATAAGCAGAGAAATACACAGTTTATTTCCAATTCAACCAGAAGCCCAAACAAAGACTTTCTGACTCATGATGACACCTTCAATCAATATTTTCCTAAGCAATCCACATAAAATGTAAACGGGATAACTGCAGTGTTGGTATGCAAGAAGCAGGCTTCCTGAAGAGGAGCAATAACTTTGTATCAAAAGACATGCAAAGATGAAAAGGATATGGCCCAAGTTCAAATTTAATTAATCAGTTCATCACATGCTAAGCACTGAACAACTCAAAAGACTGAACAAAGTTAAAAAGCTGACTCAGTGGAGTTGGGCTGCCCATGCTTGACTTTCTTCAAGCAGTCTTTGCCATAATTTGGTTTTCCTTGGATTCCTTGGGACCTAGCTTATATTCACCCATCCATCCTTTTATCCATACTATAGCTGGCACCACTACAACCCTTAAACTGTGAGGACTGAGTTGTCACACTCTGAGCCTGTGTGAAATAGACCCTCCTTCCTATGTGTGTGCTCACACACACTGTTCTTGAGTAAAAGTAAGATGCTCTCTAATCTGTTTTCACTGCATCTTTCTACAAATATCACAAGAATACTGGGAAAAATACAGTTCACTCATGTTGCAGAGTTAGCCTTGGTGTTTGGAGTAGCAGAATATTTGCATATAATTTTGTAGTTTGTGCAGAGTTTTTAGGGGTGCACTGGTTTTCAGCATTTTTACGTGGTTTTTTTTTTTAATAGTAAAAAAGGCTGTCCAACACAACAAGAAATTAAAAATACTTGAAAAAAAACCTGGAAGATTTATTGAATTTTATTTTCATTGATTCATTTGTTTTACTCTTAAAATGTTACTGTTTCTCATCCCATTTATAACGCGCTATGTATATAAGCCAAGTGGAACGTTGCTACATCTGTCTTAAAAGCAGCCTGTGACACAGGATAAAATTCATCTTCATGGTGCCCTGAGTGTGGATACAGATAATGGTCCACACAGCTAATAAATTAGACCCTCTTTTGGGAGATCCATGTGCCTATACAGAAAAAAAAGTCATTAGGCAGATAATTGTGACAGGTTTGCAACTGCTGGAAACTTCATGACAAACTCCAGTGGTGTATTATGGAGGCTTAACTACCTAAGCAGTGGGATAAAATTCCATAGCAGCATAATGATATTTGTGTTTGAGTTTTAAGATACTGAAGATCAAGTTCTGTGCAGAAAACCATAACATTAGGCTTTTAAACAAATTCTTGCAAGTGATAATATTTACCTTCAGATCCTCCAAAAGGCAAAATTTCTTTCAAATTTTTCAGTACCTTTCAAGTGGACAGCACGCGAAAATCTCACTCTTTCAGATTTTCAAGTAATTTAGAATCCAGACTGAATGTTTAAGGGAAGAGGCTGTGTTGAAAAAAAAACAACAAACAGAAAAACACAGCAAATATGTTTGGGTCATGCAGAAGTCTAGAAATAGAGTATTCTGAAAGCTGGTTATGCACTGAATCATCACTCCTTCAGTAGTTCACATTTTTTGTGTTGTCAGAAAGAATGTTGACTCATGAGGGTACAGACAATTTATACAAATGTTAAACACACCTTTTTATACTATCATTTGAAATTTTCACTTGGAATGAAACAGAATTTCAGAATTTTTTAGAGTTTTTTACGCCATTAAAATAAGGTTTCCAAAGAGGACACACGTCAATAAGCCTTTTCTAGATCAAAACCTAATAAACTTACCTTTTGCTTTCAGAAAATTGGTCAAATTTAATGATGGCAGAAGCATATTTAGGCAGTTAGCCACTCAACTTAAGCCACTTTAGTTGTGGATTGCCCTGAAATCTCTAGTCCTCCTTTGAAGCTGGCAAGTTTCACATACATGATGAAATAAGCCCTGGAAGATATGGAAAAATAATTTAATTATTCATACCTAAATTCAAGCCCTGCTAAGAGTTGTAAAGGCATCCCTCACTATAATTGTAACATTTTAAAAAATGAAACACTCCAGTGGTTTGAAATGGAAGAATTTTTTTCTTTCTAGTCCTTAGAAACTTCACCCTATTACCACACATTTCTCATATCTAATAATGAATTTTAAGAGTCGTGATGGGTGTCTAAAAACTAAAGCTAATCAAAGTGCAAGCTCTAATTTCTAATATGTAAATCTCACACTGGTCCATTGTGGTTCTCTTTAGGGTTTCTTTTACAAGTGACTTGTTACAAGTGACACAGAGTTTTTCTTGCTTCAGAGCACATAACCTTAGTACTGTCATTCTCTCAAGACCTAATAGATATTTCAGAGAAATGGATGACTGGGTATTTCAAAAGACTGATCGGGAAGTTTCAGCCAATTCTGAGGTTAATTTTTGTCTTGGGGTTTGGACCAGATGACTACAAAGGTCCCTTCCAACCCAAGCCATTCCATGATTCTCTGATCTTCAAACCCAGAGGTGACTCACATACAAAGGAATCATTATCACTTCTTGGTCTCCAGTTAGATTCTCTTAAGTAGTTTTCAGGCTGAAGTCAGCCATCTTAAAATAGCTTCCTCCATCTCTTTCCTGTGTAAAGAAGACATCTTTTACTTCTGCAGAACCCATTTTCCTAAAAACGCATTTCAGATGAAGCAGGAAAAATATGATCCTTTTTTCAGAGGAAAGGTTTACAATAGAGGGCTATTCCATAGTATTAACTACTCAAATGCATTTCTGCAGATAAAATGAGTTAGAGATAAAAGAAAATTTTCTTTTAAAATTAGATACTTTACATGAATAATCACATTGCAGAGAACAATTTTTTTTTCATTCTGTAATATAATTTCATATGTGCATACACAGTAAGTAGCTGGAATATCTGGGGTTCTTGAAAACCAAAAGTGAAAAAAGAGAAAACAAAATGAACAATTATGATGATAACTTGCTGCAATTTAGGACAAAAGTGATGTTGTGGTAACTAAATAAGATACAGATAACAAACTATTTGCTTACAGATATATGCAGAGTTTTGCAGTACTTAATACCATGAATTGTGTCAGTATTTGGTTTTGGTTAGTCTGTACTTCTTGCATAGATATGAGAAGATGGTAGTCATGCAAAAATGAATGAATCTGCTGTTAAAAATTCTCTCAGTTTTTGTAAGGAGAATAGAATGGTAATGTAATTTTAAATAAAGTAATTTTTAAAAGCAGGAAAAAGACAATTTTTTCCAAATTCTATGTGATGTGTGTTTCCTTGCATTGTATATATTTACACTTTTTTCTTTTTAAAAGATACATGCTCTCCTCCATATATACTGGCCTTGTTATCAAGAGATGCTGCCTTCTCAACAAAAAGAGCTGGTAACCTAAATCAAGAGGTGAATTAAATGCTTGTGAAAATACCAGTTGACAGTCTAAGAGCTGGAAAGACCAAGCTGCATTCTTCTTTATAAAATTTTACCAAGATTCAAGTACCAGGAGCATTTCCTGCAAGCATCTTACAGTGAAGTCATTAGCCTGGATTGAAGAGATACCAACTCCAGGAGTCACACCAGGTTACTAAGGTCTGAATTTGAACATGCTGTTCTCAAACAAATGAGGAATTAGGTCATTGAAATTAATCAAGTTGAACAATGGAGATGGAGATGGAGATGGAGATGGAGATGGAGATGGAGATGGAGATGGAGATGGAGATGGAGATGGAGATGGAAATGAAGTAAAGAACTTAAATGTGCAAAATCCTATTGCATATATATTAAGATTGTCTCATCAGCTACAAAACCAGCACATCACAACCTGCATCAATGCCAGGAGGATTGAAAGTATGTCCAGTCAAACTCTAAACACTTGTGTGATGCAGCTTCAGTGAGACTCTGGAGGGCACCCTCACTGGTGGGTTATGTGGTGGGTTTGGTGGCTTAGCTGACCTGGTCTGGCTGTGGTTACACACCCTGTGTATGTTCTTCAAGAGGGAATCTTGGGGATTAGCTCATGTTGAGACCTACAGACTGAGAATGTTAACGTGGGCACGAGTATGAGCAAGACCTGCAAAAACATTGATTGTGGAGGAAACTGCAGCCATTCTGATGTAGATTGTGATATATTCTTCTTCCAGTGTCTGTAGCACTTCTGTCTCTGACACTTAATTTTGTTTCTAAACATCCCTCCACCCCAACCAAGTACATAACACCATATGGCTTCAATTCTACTGTGTAAAGATAGTACAAAGGAAATGTCATGAAAATAGTTTTGTCATTGTCTAAATGGATGCTTAAATCCTTTTGTTATTTAAAAGGTAGCAACTCCCCATCTTACAGAGTTTTTACTGTTTAAATTTCAAATTCTAGAGATGATATTTGCTTGTGAATAGACAGAAATAGTTGCATCTATCTGAAGTTGAGATCTCTAATTTCTACCAGTTTATCTCTTTTAAGATAAGAACATCAGGAGCTTAAAATTTTTCTTTATTTTGAAATGCATTTCTATTTAAATAGTGTATAAAATATTACTATAAAGTACTACAAAATTGACTGCATTTACAATGAAAACTTGACCTATTGATGACATATTCAAGGAGAATTGACTTCTAATTCTCCAAAGAATATATTTTGTATTTGTGGATGGAGAGCTTCACCATGATGATTTCAAAGATATTTTCATTGTCCAAATTCTCTTATAGAAGAATATAGAAAAGGTATTCTGACTGAGATTAACATTATTGTTTGCTTGTGTCTTTAACTTTTCTATAGTCAGGTTTGCTTTTCTTTCATTTATAATTTAATTACAACACTTCAAAATTGCAATATAGTGACTTATTTTTAATTTGAATATTCTTTGTAGAGCAAATACACTTGTAAAACCAGAAACCTCAAGAGGCTTTAAAAGAAGAGACAATGAGAATTGGTCTACTATTTATTGTGCTCTAGGTTTGTATGAGTTGAGTTAGTAATTTCTGGTATAAATTTATGTAGTATTCAGTAATTGAAAACCGCTTCCTTTTCTAGGACTGATCCTTTGAAGCTAACTGAAGTGTAATTTGTACATTAAGGAAGTTATTTTGAAGGAGGAAATCATCAGACTCCAGATATGTAGGAATTCAGGGACCGCAGGTAGTATTTAACAAATATATTTCACTTTTCTGGGGATAATAAAGGGAGAAAGGGAGGTAGTTGGCATTATTTTGTTTAGACTTCTAAAGCACATTTTATATGGCATGACAGATAAAAGCAATTTTTAAAATAAATTCAGAAGGAATAAAAAAATTGGAATGTGGCTAGAGGAAAAAAGTAAAGGTCTATTATTTAAGCAGTAAACCTGGGCTAAAAGTTAGTAATTTGTTCAGTTCGTTATGCCATATTTGTTAATGTTTGATGTGCAGCTCCTGACCTTTCTATCAGTAAACTATAGATGTGTTTAAATTTTATTAATTTGTTTTTAATTCCCACAAACAATATTTGATTATACATTAGAAACCTAATTCTAGAGCCTGGTGAACCTGGGTAATCAAATTCAACATTAGCTAATTAGGTATTGAATGTCAATTAATTTGATCTCCTTTACAAATTCTTATTTTAATGCATTTCTGTAATATTGATGGAGAAAAAAAATCATCATATTTTACCTTCTAACTGTTCATCTGCTTGTGTTAAAATTGTGTTAAAAATTTTGTAATAAAAATTGTTAAATCCTTTCTGGCTGCTAGTCATTGCTTCAGCTGGGCAATCAACTTGTGTTATATTTAGTGTTGAACAAATTGGTGTGTACAAATCATGTTTCACATGTCCAGAAAGAAATGTACCTTTCAGTAAATAAGGAGGTTGGAAGAGAAGCTGCAGAAAAATTCCTTTTGTTTAATAAAATCCTAATTCAGCAGTGGTCTTCCATTTTTTTTAAGCTTACTTACAGTCTAGTTAAACATATTCTTAATTTTGCTCTTTTGAGAAACTGGTTCTAGGCTGCCTTCTTTTGAAGGAAGACTGTGTCTGACTCTTTACTAATTTAGAACATATAGCATTTCAGCTCCAAAATAAACACACTGTGGGAACAGAGGGTGGAAGAATGAAAATGATGTTCTATTGGATGTTGCCTCTTTGTGCTAACAGTGCATCTCCAGCTATGTAAATGATAACAGTTACAAGGGGAAATGTAGTCTAGGGTTCAAGCCAGGTGCTTTCTTCCTCAGTCATACAGGCTATCTTGAGTTGGAAGGGACCCATAATGATCACTGTGTCTCTTTCCTTTTTATTACATATTATTAGTATAAGCATGGCATCTCAAATATCTTTTGCAGCAGTATGATTTGAAGACATTGGGGATTATTTGAGAGAAGTGCTATTTAAAAGAAAGGTGTATCTATTAGGTGACTATTTAAGTCAGGTTTGCAGTATGTACTGAGAATCAAGTGCTTATGACAGATAGTCCAAGGACACTGAGTAAACATAAAGGACTGTAACTCAACATGACTTTCTTTGCTTTTGCATTACCAAGTCTGGAGGACTTGGCACAATGTAGTTCTACAACAGGAACATGAGATTTTAGATCTATTAACATCAAGTAAATTATTTATCAACTTACAGGATATCAGGAGCTATTTGGCAGTTGGCAGGCATCAGTGAGCCATAGATTAATAGAACACCACGATTGTGTAAGATATCTTCTGAGCCATCTATTTCAGAACAAAATTTTTTAATAGAGACTCTTTTTAAGGACATCAAATACCCTTAAGCTGCTTTTCTCACTTGCTATTGCTCTGTCTATAGGCATAATACTGTTTTATAGTGACTGAAAGGAGAAACTGAATACATTGCCAGTTGTTTCTGAAAACAATATTTATGTACAGCTACTTAACAGAGGAAAGGATTTGCATTGTATGCTAAAATCAGCAACAAAACTTGGGCACATTCTGGAACAGTTTTTTGGTCTTGTTACAATGTGAGAAAAAGTGGCAATAATAGAAAAACACAGCTGAACATAGCAAGAGCCCATTTCTTCAGAATGATCTAATCAGGAAGTGCACCCTGGGCTATACCAAAAACAGAGTGGCTAGCAGAACAAGGGAGGGGATTCTGCTCAGCCCTAGCACCATCTACCACCAGAAGAATAACCATGTCCAGCTCTGGACACCATTTTCTGTGCTGTCCTCAGCACAAGAAAGGCATAGACCTGTTGAAGCAAGTTCAGAAATGACCAAAGGGCTGGAGGATCTGTTCTACAAAGACAAGCTGAGATAAGTGTGGGTTGCTCATTCTTGAGAAGAGAAGGTTGTGGGGAGGCCTCCTTGTGGCCTTACAGTACTTAAAGAAGGCTCATAAAAGAGGAAGAGCAACTTTGACATGGGCAGAGAGTGACAGAACAAGGGAGAGCTGCTTTTAACTGCAAGGAGGTAGGTTTAGGTTATATGTAGTAATAAATGCTTTGCTGTGAGGTGGGGAGGCACTGGGACAAGTTGCCCAGAGAATATGTGGATGGTCCATCCCTGGAAACACTCAAATTCAGATTGGATGGGGACTGAGCATCCTGAGCTAGTGTTTGGCATCCCTTCTCATCATGAGGGAATGGAACTAGATGAACGTCAAGGTCCTTTCCAATGCTGGCCATTCTATGGCTCTCACTGGCAGGACCAATCTCATCCCAGAGGAGTGGCTTGTCTCTCAAAGGGCTTGTTCCAGGCAAAATTTGGCAGATAGACAATTTTCTTGTGCTAAAAGATTTTCCTATTCTTATACTCTGCACTTTTACTCCATATCATGCAACTGCGAACAAAATAGCATTTTGTTGCCGTCTCTAGTTGCAGCAGCTTCTCCTCTGTAAAATAACTGAAAACACTGAAGCTTTTGCAGCTTCTGCCGCTTTCTGAAGTGCCTTGAACTTTCTAAGCTACCTGTCATTTCAGTATCTCTGATACTCCTTGAATTTTATCTTGTCATACTGGATCAAGAGCTTAGAAAAAACCAACACACCTTAGGCATTTTCTTTTTCAGATGTGTTGCAATGGAAAAGAAAGGCTTCAGTGAAAGGCAATTTATCCCAAAATAGGAGCTTTCAAAAATTCTCCTGTAAACTTCAAAACAGTTTGAAGATCTCCCTACCTAGGATCCCAGGAAAAGCCAGGTGAGGGGGACAGATGATGATAAGTAGGCCATTCTATTTAGGTGAACTAACAGTTATGTTAAGTTAGAAATGCTTAGTAGTGTGTTTTCAGTTGCTTAAAATACTTGTATATTTACATTTTCCTATGAAAATATTAAGAGGAGCAATCACCTGTGAATAACAAGTTTTGAGTGAGAAGAGAATCTCTTGAACTACCATTGAATTTAGAAAAGAATATCACAGAAATTGTTAATATAATTTTCCCAATTAAAATTACAGTTGCGAATAAACCATATTTTTACACAGGAAAATATCTCCTATAGCAAAATAAAATTTGGAAATGCTAAATTTTTTTTTCTTTAAATTGACTTAAAAAAAACCCCACAAAAATGTTGATTTAGTGTAAAATTTTATATTAAAAAATAAATATTATTGTCCCTACTAAAACTTTTAGAACAAGTAATAAACAGTTATTAAAAATGGTGATAAACTATTACATATCCTATTACCAATACTTTAAAAGTTAAAACAAAAATCAAAATCAACCAAAAACCCCAGAAAAATTCCACTGCCCTCAAAAAAACCCCAAAGAACAAATCAACAAAAATATCCCCAGAAAACCCAAACCCAACCCCAAACCTTAAAAAAAAGGAGGAAAAACAGCCCTGCCAATATCTGAATATGATGAACAAGAGAATCTCAAATGTTATAGGATACATTAATAAAAAGGGTAAACCCTGAGAACTTGGAAGCATGGAGGATAGATAGGGTTAATTAACCCTACAGTGATGACCACTCCTACCAGATGATGGACACCGATTATGCGCTGCTATTGACCTCATAATATACAATTCTTCATCTAAAAAGGAGCTAACAAATAACTAGTCCTTAAAGACAGATAGACCAGTTTGAGAAGTGCTTAATAACATTCAATTATCATTAAAAATCCAGTGATTTTGATAACATTTGTCATTTTATATGTTCATGAACTGACCACGCAGTTTCTGTCACCCATCCCAACACATGAAAATTTTGATATTTGTGGGGTAAGCTGAGTGATCTTTTCAAGTCGAATAAGTATTTTGATAATTTTCAGAGAAGGACTATTACACCAAAAAATGCTGTGCTAAAGGAAAAATAGTGAGAACCAGATAATCTGAGTTCACCTACATGATAAGTTCATCTAAATATTTAGGTTAGTATTCTAGGAAAATAGCAAGGAACTAACTCAATGACAAGTGTGAAGCTAATTTGTATGTAGAAACATAGTTGTTTTTAGAGTCATCCACCCCTTTCTAAAATTCTGTTTTTATATAAAAACCTGTAATATTTCTGATCATGGACAAGTCACATTTTTTCTTTCATTCCAACCTTTTTTTCCCAACATTTCATGGTAATCAGCTAACTAGTTTTACAACACATAAAATCTAGAGTTATAGAGTCTATACAGACACACCACCACTCCAGGGTATGAAACAGTTCATAAATGTTTGAAACAGTGTTCCTGCCCCATTGGTTTTCAGACTATATCACTGCTCCACACACAAAACAACCTTCCACTTCTTATGACCCTAGAGCACATGACTGCTAAGAGGCTGAGCACACATAGAAACATATAACCTTAGTTTGGCAAAGTTATTTCTAAGCTCTCTTTGAATAAAAAAATCTGAGTTTGTTTTGGGAGTTAGGATTTTTTTTAATCTCAAAATATGCACATATAGCAGGTATATTATGAATTAGTGTTTAAAAAAAAAAAACAAAAACAGCCTTTGAAGCAGGCATTTGGGAATCTGACACATAAATGAAAGAATAAAGTTATTTCTGCATTTTTTGTGGAAGCAAATGATATTACGTAAAATCCTACTTTTTATGCTGTTTTTTCCCTTTTTTTTTTTTTTAGTTTTCTGTACCCACTATTATCACAAACTGTATCTCATATTATGGTAATAAGAAGAGGTAAGAAGGAAAAAGCCATTGTTCCATAGGAAGAAATACATAGGAAAGAAGTACTTAGGTAGGCATCACACAGGGTTATTTTCAACACTTTGCACTCATCAGATCTGATTTATTGTTCCTCCACATACCACAGAAGACTCAGAAGCTAGAATAACACTTGTAAAACAGACGTACTGGTAAAGGAAATGTATATATGTATATAAATCCTTATCCAAGTACCTACATTACATTTAAGTTATCAGTGGCTGTGGCTTGATTTCCCAGTAGCTGTTGGATGGCATTCAATGTGTTCCTAGGAAGCATAATCCAGAATAGATTCATTTGAAAGAAAGAGAGCTCTTGGTCTTCCAAACTGCTCTACTCCTAGAACAAAAACATTTCGAAAAGCACAGCTTTCAAACTGCCTAAGCACAGCCCTTCCAGCTAAAATGGTAATGTAGATGAACAGAGCTGATGTAAGATACTCACAGTGCCACTGCAGCGTCACTTTGAGTAAAAACATATGATTTTCACAAAATATCCTGATTTGGAAGGGAACCACAGGGATCTTCAAAGTCCAACTCCTGGCCCAGCAGAGGATAACCCCACAATTTAAGAATTACACCACATGCCTGAGGGCATTGCCCAAACCCTTCTTGCACTCTGTCAGACTTGGTGCTGTGACCACTGCCTGTTCCAATCCATAACTATCAACCAGGCCAAAAATATTTTTCTCATATCCAGGCTAAACCTCTCCTGACACAACTTCAGGCCGTTCACTCTGGTGCTGCCACTGGTCACCAGAGAGAAGAGATCAGTGCCTGCCCCTCCTCTTCCCTCGTGAGGATGCTGAAGACGGCACTAAGGTCTGCCCTCAGTCTCCTCCAGACCAAGTGACCTCAGCCCCTCCTCACACAGCTTCCCTCAAGGCCCTCCACCATCCTCGTGGCCCTCCTTTGGATGCTCTCTAGTAGCTTAATGTCTTTTTTATGGAGTGGTGACCAAAACTGCACAGAGGACTTGAGGTGAAAAGAAAATCTATTGCAGACTGAATACCCGGTCTTGGGAGTTCGGTACTTTCTAAGAGCTTCATACTTTTCAAAATGTTGCTGCTTATGTTTCTTAGCTCAACAATAAAGACAATTGTACCAAGGAATACCATTCTGTATTTATTTCAGTGTTTCTGAATATATTTCTATTTCTGCTCTTCATAAATATCCACAAGTAATATCAAAGGAAATTTATAATATGAAACCAGGGAATATTTTATGCCTCAAGAAGCATGTGAAAATAATCCTATAACCACCTGTGCCTTATTTTCCTGTGCAAAACTGCTGCTCTGTTAGACTATAACAAGCAGAACACAGATATCATGCGTGAAAGCAGTTTTTTCCCCTGTGAAGGTGCAAGGAGATGACCTAGGACTTTTTCCTTAATGTTTTGAATTGAGGTATCATTTGCATAACTAAAATATTTCTGCCTAAATACTGTTCTGAAAAAGCATTTTGAGATGACATTGAGAAAGTTCTTCAGTATTTTACCTCTGGGAATGAAATTCTGACTCCACCAAAATCAAACCTTATACTCACAGTATCAAGGTTGAAGATGAACTATTCTGTTTCAAAGGTTCGTATCAGGAGAGAAATACTTATTTCCACATATATACTAAGGATCTGTAACATGCTCCTGGGATACTTAAAAATAATAAATCATGTTCTTGACCAAATGTAAATCTTGTCATAACTGAACGACTACTCTTTCTATTGCAAAAGAAAAAAAAAGCCTCATGAGCATATAAAGCTTATATACCTTGCCTATAGGAACACATATATCTAAAAATATTAAGTCTATGGGTCATGTTCAGATATAATGTAAAAAAAAAAAAATAACAATCAGCAATGATATATTTCTTCAAAACAATGTGGAATGTAGAACCAGAAAATCCTTCTCCAACCCTAATTTCTCTTCTGCAATAACCTTGCAATATACCTACCACTCTGTATGGTACTAAGTGATTAAATTTTGATGAAGCTATTGTTCCTCAAAAGGAAAAATTCACCTGAGAACTTTTCTCTCACGCCTCATTTTTATGTCAGGATGCAGTCCATTTCAAGTGAGGAAAGGAATCATCATTCAAGTAAAAGAGACAAAAAAACAAGATAGATTTTAGTATTAATAGCTTTAACCAGATCCTGGAGCAGTTAACAAGATGTGTATGTACATGTCATAAAAGTGTTTGAGATGCAGTAGGTTTTCCAGCCTTTACAGTCCAACTAGGAGATTCCTACATAATACAATTTTATTGCAGAATATGAATCAGGCATTCAAGTACAAACAGAGAGGAATGAACCACATAAAAAAGGGGAAATGTATAGTTATACACTAGTGATATTTAAAAATGCTCAATAAATTATGTCTATTAAAGTATATTACACTCTAAATAATTATCATATTTGGAACTATATGCCAGAAAGCAGAAAACAATGTAGCTAAAATTGTTTCAGTTCACCTGTTTGTTTTTTTTTTTAATTTTTAAAGTATGCATAAGTATACCATTGAAAAGTAAGAAAACTGCAAGATGAATCTGCTCCTTATTTTACAGTGGCTTTACAAACAGTCTGTCTACAAAGAGATTGTTTATATCTTAAAATAAGAAAGAAACACCTTAAGGTTTCCTTGGTGGGTTTTTTGTGTCATTAAATTCTGAAAGCTGGTGGCGTTTTAAAACAAATGATACCAGAAAAAAACCTCAAACTAACAAACACAACAAACTCTTTACTGAAGTACAGAGCTATATTTCTATGGTATTGTTATTGAGGTTCTTGATGACTTTACACAATCATATCTTTCATTTCTGAACACTACAGATTTTGACAGAACTTGTTGATGTTATGCCTGGAATAAATATGAATTTATGGTTTAAAACATGCTTATCACAATAAGCAAACACATCCACAGTGAAATTTCCATGTTGTGAAATAATTTTGACACAATGGTAAGTCAACTCTCAGTCTGAAGGGCTCTTATTATTTTCACATCTTCCAGCGAGAATGTCAATTTTTCCATAAGGAAATCATGCAGTTATGAAATGTCAAAGCTTGAAGTTTCATCTAAATTATGATAATTTCTCTTGCACCCATTTTTGAAAAAAGGTTATGTTTTTTAGACAGGCAGTTGTGTTGCGAATATCACTTGACTTTCTTTTTACCTAAAAAAAAATTTTAAAAACCCCAAACCCAACTCCTCAACAAATAAACAAACAAAAATACCAGCATTCCAAACAGACCAGAAAATCCTTGAACAAACCAAAAGCACTTTTAAGGATTCTGTGATATATAGGCCTCTGTACATAACACTGAAGCCTGTATCAAGGGCCAGCTCTAACTAGCTTTTGGTTTCTTTGGAAGAGTTGGGAAAGCAAGAGTGGCACGTCAGCTGGAGTGTGCTGAATACAAAAAACACCTAGAGAAACTGGGTGAAGAGGAATTGTAACCACAAGGAAGATGGAGATTTTCTTATCAGAGATGGATAAAAAAGAAAATCTAAATTATGGAGCTGAGCCTTCTGGCATTTGTCCCTGATAGGTCTCCAAGGAATTGTATAGTCTCCCTTCATCTTCTGCCTAAATAAACAAACCTGTACTAATAAATACCCAGATGTTATCATCTAACACAAGAATATCTTAATGACTTTGAATATTATTTAAGTAGTTGTACAGAAGGGAAAGAAAATATGTTTTAGCATGCAATCACTGAATAATTTAGGTTGGAGTGACCTCTGGAGGTTATTAGGTTCAACTTTCTTCTCACAGCAAGGAAAATTTAGATCAGGCAACTAATCATATTCACTGTACTATGTCACATTAAAACATTTTCCTAATATATAATTGGAATTTTGCATGTTATAGATTGTGTGTTTTGCTTCTCATCTACCTGTCACTGAGCCCTTCTTGGATAAGTCTATAGCTTTTATTAGGACATATTAGGATATAACTGAAACTAGATCTCCCCTTAGCCTTCTCTTTTTGGGATTGAACAAAACCAGCTCTCTCAGCCTTTTCTTGTCCTTCTTGTGCTGCTCTGCCTTGAGCCCCCTCAGGCCTCATGGGTCCTCTCCAAAAATGTCCAACATTGTCTTTATTCATCTGCAGAGCCCCAGACTGGGCACAGGGCTCCAAACACAGTCTCATAAGCATTGGCTAGAGGAGAATAATTACTTCTAGTCTGCTGGTTAAATTTTTGCTAATACAGCCCAGAGTGCATCTAGAAAAAATGTCACCACAAGGACACTCTGCTGACTCATGTTTAGCTTGTGGGCCGCCTGGGTGCCCAAGATCTTCTTCTGCAAAGCTGCTCTATGCCCCAGTCTACATGGTGGTATGGATAGGTGTTGGATTTTTCCTACACATTTTTCAGGTGTAGGATTTTTCATCTCCTTTTGTTGAAGTTCTTGAGATTATTGTCTGCCCATTTCTTCATTTGATATCTCTCTGAACAGCAACTCTGCACTCCAAAGCATTGAACACTGTCCTCAGTTTGGTTTTGTAGCACAGTGAAAAATGCCTCTTGTAACCAATTTTCACATGGACTTAGTAGCTTTGATTCCAACTTTTTCAGCCCAGGTCTTCTGATAATTTTCCGTCAGGCTTCTTATTTATGTATTTCATCCACGTCTCCTCAATTTACCCATAAGCAGACTATGGAAGAACATGTCAAAAGCCTTGGAGAAATCAAAGTCACCATTCAGAGCTCTCCTCTTGTAGAGTGTCAGTAATCCTTCCAGCAGAAGGCAATCATGTTGGCCAAAAACAATTGTCCTTGGGAAATTTGTTCTGTGTTTTCCCACTTATCCTTGCTTTTTTGTGCCTAGCCGTAGCTTCCTAACTGGAAACTGCACATGACCAGGAACTAGTTCTAAATTGTTTCCTTTGACCAAAACAGTATATGGAGCTGCTTTTTACCTTACTTCCTTTTTTCTTTTGCCATTAAAAAACCTCTAAACATTAATGGAGCAAAAAGCTCACTATCTTGTTAGAGCTTTGTGTTACCAATAATGACCATAAAGTGAAAAAGTTCAGCTCAAACTTTTCTCTGTCCTCAACTTCTCTTAGCATTGCTATCCTAGGAATAATTCTTTTTCTATGAAAGTCATTATTTCTGAGACCCATTTAGCATTTTCTGTCTCCAGCGAAAGGAAGGTGTATCAGGCAAACCCTACCATCTTGCACTCTAAATCAAAAAGCAAGGTAGGGCATATTATTATGAACATGCATTGAGCCTGAAGGGTCCTGAAAAGTGCAACTCAGGTTTTTCTTTTCCTTCCAATTAAATTAGTAAGTTTCCTGTCTATCTGACAATAGTGCCTATTTTATCTGACAGTGTTTTGTTTGAGAAAATCACAGGGAAATCCCAGGTTGGAATTTTGATTTCTTCTGTTTGCAATGGACTTTTGTAGCTACCCTGCAATATAATTAATTAAGCTGTCAATAAATATTGCAGTCACTAGAGAAAGATAGTCTGCCAGTACTTCCCCCAGATGAAAGGCATATTAGAAATATTTCCACATCTGTCTGAAAAAGGTGAAAACTGACAAATAACTATCTCAGCACTTCACTCTCCTGCAAGATTATTGGCAATTAAAGCTCTTCATTTTTTCTAAACCTATTTGAGACTTTCAGTATTGTCTCAGAGGTAGATCAATTATTATGAAGAAAATTCATTTAATTGCTAGATAAAACTCATTATGAAAACTATTAATGGCCTGAAAGCTACAGTGGGAAGGGGAAATATTTTTATGGAAGGCTTGATCAAGTATTTTGCAGATAGATTTGTTTTTACCTTGGAGAAAGGTCAGGAAAAGACCAGATAAGCTGAAACATAACATTAAGAGCAACATTATATACTGTATAGCCTCTAGCTCAATATCATGGGTGTCTATATTGAACTGATACCTTAGCAGAGATAAAAAAAGAACAAAACTGATTAAACAAGCAAAAAACAAACAGACAAAATAACAAAGTAGGATAGATAAAATAAGAAAGATCAAGATGGGAGCCTGATTCCTTTTAAAAAATATATTGGCTATTGGAGACTGTGCAACCAAAATAAATTAAGATTTGTAGATGTCTTGAAAAGACAGAGCACATACAAGGCAGCAAACAAAGTCCAAGAACCACAGCAGGGAGAATTGACAAAATTAATTAACACATAATTTTCGGTCTTGATAGTTCAACATTTGGAATATTGAACACAGTCTGTAGGGGGAAAATAAAGGAAAGAAAAGAAAAAAGAAAAAGTAGGCCTGCTATTTAGCACTGTTAATTGTCCCAGTTTAATCCCAGACAGCAGCCAAACCCTACCCCACTTGCTCATCATTGGGTCTGGGGAGAGAATCAGAAGGGCAAAAGCTGGAAAAACTCATATGTAGAGATAAAAGTTTAACAGGGAAAGAAAAAGCCAAAAGCTGCACACATAAGCAAAGGAAAACAAGGAATTAATTCACTTCCTCCCATGGGAAGGAAGCTGTTCAGCAATCTCAGGCAGAACAGGGCCCCATCACATGTAATGGTGACTTGGGAAGACAAACACCATCACTCCAAGTGTCCCCTGCTTCCTCCTTCTTTCCCCCACTTTATATACTGTGATGCCACAGGGTCTGGAATATCCCTTTGGTCACTTGGAGTCACGTGGCCTGGCTCTGTGCCATCCCAAATTCCTCTGCATCCTTAACTTCCTCACCAACGTGGCAGTACAAAAAGCAGAAAATGCTTTGGCTTTGTCTAAGCTCTGCTCAGCAATAACAAAAACCTTTATATTACCACTACATCCACCACAATCATAAACAAAACACTGCCCCATACAAGGCACTGTGAAGAAAATTAACTCTATCCCAGCCAAAACCAGAACAATGATAGACCTAATCTCTAAAAAAGTACACAGTTCACATTACAGTGAGTGCTAGGACACATAATGAATATCTACATCTCAGAGATGCTGCCCTAACCTCTCTCTGCCCTAGAACTGACTCAAGAATATCCTGCTGGAGTTAAATTGTCTTTAGACAATGTAACATAAATGAAGCAAACATCCAGTGCTTTTACTTCAGTATTAAAAAGAAAGGGTGAAATTAGGCTTGCTATTTCCAGTGCTTAGGATGGGATAATGTTGTCTAACCTGTAACATCCACAGAGCCCATATAGACCCAAACATGTAGAATCAGTGCCCTTGGAAATAGAAATATTTAATTTGATTCCCTGATAAATATCAGAAGTATCAAAATTTACACTGCTTAAAAATAAGATACTGAAAGTCCTCCCCTTGGTAGACATTCCACATACATTGATGTATAATGTATTTAGTCGCTGCAAGATAAAATGTCTTTCAAAGCATCTAATTTAGCAACAACAAAGGAAATCAGAAATAGATTTTTACATTATGAATCTAAAAAAATCAGCAAGATACTTTAAATGAATCCTTCTAGAGGAACCTTATTGATTACCTGAGAGTCTTTGGCTATACCATTCTAAGAATCAGGCTAGTAATGCTTGAAGGGCATTTTCTGTCACATCTAAGCATATTATAAAATTTGCTTGAGAAGGCACAACATAAAAACAAACAATTCTTCCCTCCACGCACACAAACCCCAGATAAAAGCCTGACTAAAAAGAGGTATTTAGATATTTCAAATGTTAAAATAAATTTACCTTTAGTTTTACTTGTACTAAAGTCTCCCTACATTCACAGTTAAGAATGTAAGCATCTCAGCTCATGCACAGGAAAAGCAACATGAGGTCCATTGTGAGTAAGGAAAAGGGAAAGGAGCCAGTGAAGCCATGTGTACCTCAGTACCATTTGAAACTAAAACATTTTTAGTGCCTTCTTCTGTACTTTATTGGTTGAATTTACATTGATGAAAGGGGTAAAAACCAAAAGATACTTCTAAAGTGTTCAGAAAATAAAAAGGTGCAACTAGCTTTAGTTTGTTGTAGAATTTGGACAGAACACCATTATGGGCCACTAGCAGTCATTATTACTGTCTGCAAATTAATGGCACAGTGCATAATAAGTATGTACTGATGCAAATAAATTATTATAAATTATCTCTTGATAATTCTTTTCTCTTTTTTTTTTCTCTGCAGAGTTCTTAGTTTAATACATGAGTTTTACCCTTAGTTTGAGATTAGTCCATAAAAAGTACTAGCAATTGCATTTGAAACTTCTTAAGACTCAAGCTGAATGGCTTGTAAAGGAGTAAGGGAGGTCATAAGGCAATAAAAATCATTCAGCGATAGCAGAAATGCACCATATTAATTATTATCCTAAATGCTCTTGCTGTAGAGCTAATTTATTTGATCAGTAATTTCTTGCAAAATAAGGACTCATCATAAAGCTTGCATATTTTCCAAAGCATAATTAAAACAGCGATACAGCTTAGAATTTGCTCTTACAATTTATCAGCCCTGAGGTTCAATGGAAAATGGGTCAGTAGATGAGTATGTATCACACAAACCAAAAAAGCTGACAGATCATTTTGGCTCCTAGATGTTCTTGTAGACCACATGACCAATGAGGTCAGAACAACATTCCTCTTTATAATACTCTAATAATGCATTGTGGGGTTTTTTGGAATATGGAGTGATGTCTAGCTGCTCTTTGACTTAGAATAAAACTGGTTCTGATTTTCTTCAGCAAGACTTGATTCCTACAATCAATATTTAAAGAAAACAGCCACAGGATTTACAAATTTCAAAAAAAACCTGACAACAGCATCTGTTGTGTTCTGTTATATCTCATAATGTAAGGTCTAATTTGTCTGTGGTATGCTAAATCACTAGAAGAAAAAAATGAATGAGTTAACTTGGTACAAGACTTTAAAGCACTCCCAAGTTTGTGTATGCAACCCTGCTTTGAAGTTCAAAAGATGTAATAATAATTTAAAATCACAGCCATCCAAACTATTCTTCAGTGCAAATATTAAATTTATCATCTCTCCATTTGAGTTATTTTTACTATTCCATAAATGCCCCAACAAATATTCCTGTATATTAAATGAAGCACATAAATAAAATCAATAGATTTTTACATTATTAATTTAAAATACTTATCAAAAATGGAGAGTCAATTCTATAAATAACCAGGGCAGAGAGTTCATGCTCCTTAACTTATGAATTATATATCGACCCCTGTAGAGCTTACATGAGCAATATAGAGTGAACAACCTAAGTATCCCTAACTTCAAGACTAAGATACTGAGAAAACCCAAGAGACTGACATCAATGAATACCTCTAACACATCCTTGTAATGGTATCAGATTTTGTTGGGTTAGCCCTCACACTTTGCAGATAAGAATTGATCTGATGCCTTCAGAACAAATATTATGAAGTAGGTGGCATCTTGCATCTTTCGTGCCTAAACCCTTCAATGCAGCACTCGCAAAATAGACTTGATAAAGGATGAAGCTGTGCACTGGAAAAGGCTGAAGTGGTTTTGCTCTCATTATCTTCTTGTGTACCATTTTAAAATGTGTGGAAAGCAAGAAACCAGAACTTTTAGTTTGTAATACCTCTTCCTCCATTTTCAATAGGAGCTTATAGGCTGAATACTATGAGATGTATTGAGAATGAACATGAGAAACACATTAAGGGCTCCATAATTTAGAGTGGTTTGAAGAAATCTCTTCCATATGCTCTACTCTTCTGTCTTCAGAAAGTACTGAGTAGTCACTGGAATGCAGTCTAATAAGACCCCTAATTACCATGAGTTATGTGGACAATTTCGTTTCCTCTGTGTCTTCTCTAATTTTTTATTGTCTTAGACACTAAAATTCAACAATGATTATAAACTTAACACTAAGATATTGTAGCTGAAAGCAGCACAAACTTAAATAATGGAAATTTGCACACTAAATTAGGCAAAGAAGAAAATAAACAAACAAAAGCAAAACTAAAACATTAATATCTATGTCATTCTGGCATGAAGATGGAAGGAGTCTGAGTCAGAATAATGTTTTATTTTGCCCTAGGGAAAACTGAGGTCAGCACACCAATGCTCAGTTTCTAAACTTCATACTATAACTGCGGGAGAAAAAAATGGCACTTTATAACCACCATAATTAATACTAACTACCACCATTTAAAAGCAATTCTGTTAATTAAAGACTGTGCAAAATGTTTATTTCTTTTGATATTTATGGTAATAAAGCATATCTTTCCCAGACTGACATTGCTAATCTGCAATTTATCTTCTTTTTATAGCTCTTTCAGAAACTCCTGTTTTGATCATAAGTGGAGATTTTTTTTAAATGGCAGAAGTGCAATGGGACTTTGGACAGTTATATGACAGGGTTCATTAACAGTGACATACAAATGTTTACACACTGCTCACTCAAAAAAGAAAAAGCTAACTGCATGCTACAAGAAATTAAAGAAAACACAGTCTAACACAACTGCTAAAGGCTGCCAGACCACAAGCTTTCCAGCTATCCCAACTATTTTTGAAATATCAGATCTTATGCAGGGTCACAATGTTCGACTCATTTCACAGTCACTTCAATGGTAATGTCCTTCATCTTCCAAAAAATTGTTTTCAATATTTTCTCATGGTAAGTAATATGTGTCTCTGAGTCTGAAGTTGAAATTGAAATAATATTTTAGAATAAGCCTGAGCAAATGAGTGAAGCCACCGCACTCAGTTTAGACACACAGAGAATTTACTTAGAAATTGTTCAAATCTTTATGGCCTATAATGTTAAATGGATATTTGTGATGTCTTTAAATGTCCAGAGTATTCAGTCTAGTCAGATGTTGATGTCTGAAGGTGCTATCAGATTTAAGAGTCTACAGAGAAAAACAAGTGAAAGATCTGCACCTCAGTTTCAGTTCCTTTTTAGATTTATCATTCTTCCAATTATTTTTTGCTCCCATAGATTTCATTTTGGGGAAAAACAGGAAAAGTAATAATCAGACTAATTGAAAATGCTGGGAGCACAAAGAACAACAGTAACATAAAAGAACAAAAACTTTCCCTTATGAAAATTTTCACATTGTCAGAGGTAGTCTTAAAAGCCTTCAAGACTTAATTCAGGAAAAGAGATCTGCAGAAGAGAACTACAAAGCTATTGTCATTTGGTTCAGAAATTACTGAAATCACAAAGAACCTTTCCTTTGGTCAGCTCAGAGGGAGAAAAAAAGGAAAGAAAACAAAAACAATATTCAGAGTAGGAATAGGGAAGAAGCACAGCCATGCACGAAGTTCTTGTGGAATCACCAGTGAAATACTCCATGCAGTTCTGAGTACACAGGGAGCTCAAGCTGGGACAGGAGTAGGGAGGCACTTCAGGAAACCTAATTTATAAGAGGTTTCATCTCTAGCTAGATGGATAGAACCTGCAGATGAAATCATAATCCTTGCTGAGATTTTCTCTTTTCCTTCAAAAACATTTACAGTATTGCAATACAAATATAAAATGTTGACAGCTTGAAATAACAAATCCTTGGACAGCTAATTTGTTAATAAAAAAATATTTTCTGCATGATACTTATTGTATTTTAACTAGAATCTCATATGTAAATTCCTGTTCCATTATGGGGACCTAATTACACAGAAAACATGACTGTAGTGAATGCTGTAGCAGAACATTCTCTCCAACCTCTGTTTTGCAGTTGTACATCAAGATATTAGGAATATTGAATAGGTTGAAACCTTCACATGATGGTAGATGCTTGACCATTAAATATGTTTTAAAGGGTCTCTCCAACATGTACATTAAGCAAAAATAATACTATTGAGCAGCATAGCCTTTTCTTGGGATGATTTCAAGAAACAAGCAGGTTCTTAAGATGAGTTAAGACAAAACTATATATAGAATTAAAGAAACTACACTTTGCACATTAAAAAAAAAATGAAGTGAAAACATAAGTGCTTTTGAAAACGTAAGAAGCTTTTCTGTAACTTCCAGAGTTCAAGCCACAGCTGACCCTATAGTTTTCAGAAATATTGGAGAACCACTTCTGAGGCATGAGACAACTTTACAGTGAAAAGGAAGGCAGAAATGTTATTCTACAGTGCAATAAAACATTTTCTTACAAATTCCAAAATGCTCTTTTTTTATTGAGGGAAAAATGTCATATTCCAAAATGTGGAAAATATGGACTCTTTGGAGTCAAAACCTGAAAATTAGCAGGATTATGGGAACAGGCATTTAGTGTTAAAGAAAACAGCAGCAAGAATATGCAATGGATCACCAAACACTAAATTACATTTTTTATAGCACACAATGCCATGTATTTTAGAAGAGAATAATAGTGATTCACTTGAAAAAAGAATAAAATAATTAGCTAATAAAACTGAAAAAGGGTCAAGACATTTCAACAAAAGTAATCTGCCAAGAACTCAATGATACCAAATAGAAAACCAATTGAAAACACAAAATATAAATAAACCAAATTTCAACATGTAAGACTAAGGGACACTTCAGGTGTTTTCCAATCATAACAGGGAACTAATGGCACTGTTGCTTTACTTTTATAAATGTATTCTCTTTCATCTAAAATTTAGTTAAAATTCACTATATTTTGCAGAACTTTTACTGGGAGTTACAGCCTCGATACTCCAGTGGTTCCTGAGGTCTATTACACCAATTTGCTCTCATTCTACCTGTATTCCTTTGCATAAAACAAGACTCTCAAACACGTTCTTCCCCTATCTACCATTCTTTTTTTTCAGAACATGCATATCCTCTCCAGATATTTATGTTGGTACATTCTTTAAGGCATGAAAGTAATTATGGCTGATCTCTATTACGTTCAATTATTAGCTGGAAAATCATGTACAAAATTAGTTGTGATTCAGTAAAGAAATATCTGTATCTCTTAATTTGGTTGCTCAGAAATTATCAGTTCTTCCTTCCCAATGACGAGTATGCTCAATCAGACAGGATTTGTGAAAAGACATAAAGAGAATATGACCACATCAAGCAGAAAAACTCAAATATTATTAGCTAATAGAATCATCCCCCAATAACCCTGACCTTCACTCTCCTGTTGTGCGTGACTGGAGAAGTAGACACACAGGGCCCCTTCTCACTACCAAGTTCTTACCCACTTCAAAATTTATTGCCCATATTCTGACAGCCCAGCTGCAGAGAACCTTCTATAATTGGCTTTTCCTTGAAGGCTGTATCATTTTGGGAATTTTGCTACCATACTGAAGGTCAAAAAAAAGCTCTGTACAGGAACTTTTAACCCAGATGGCCGTTAAGGGTGGCTCACATATGGAGATGATTGTGTCATCCACAATCTGACATTTATGATCTGCCATGTGTTATGATCTCTCTGTTGGCTACTCCTCTGGCTGTTTGTTCTGTCTCAAACATTATATCAGATTTTTTTTTTGTGTTTCTTTTTCCCTTTCTAAACATAAAAAAGTCAGTGACATCTAGTAACTCATGCTGCATCTTACTGAGATTTTTATTTTGATCATATGTTGGTCACTTAATTTTGCTCACATCTTAATCCATTTTAAGAATCTAGAGGCTTTTATTTTATGGTAAGAATAGACCCCAAGCCCAACACCAAAACCCAAAATCCTCCCCTGTAACACAAACAGAACAAAAACCAACACATATTTTAGAAATGATTGGGAGTTTTGTACTGAGTTAATTTCTTGTTAATTTGGGAGTTCAGTCCCTGGAAGTTGTTATTTTTATTGAGGTCCATTTTTTTCTGGGATGGGAAACCTTTCCATATCTTTCTGTTGAAGCCTATTTTTTCTATTAAAAAATGAAAACACTTCTCTTTCCGAAAGTGGAAATTTTCTATTACGCAAGGAAAGACATGCATCCAGGCATTTAGCTTCCTCCTTTTGGAGGAGATTTGCAAAATGTGTCCCTCTTGGGCAGCCCTGAGACTGGTATACAGACAAACATGTGGCAGATCAAACTTATCTACAGAGAACCATGCATCAATAGAACTAATACATTCATCATTTATTTTCATTACTATCACATCTCTTTGGATAGTACTTTGAGAAGTTTCGTTTCTCAGACTCACAGATCCCTCAGTAGCTCCTAACTCATGCATTCTAGACCCTTCATTATCTTTGTTGCCCTTCTCTGGACTCGCTCCAGCACCTCAATGTTTTTTTTGAAGTGAGGGGTCCTGAATTTATCACAGTACTTGAGGTGGGACATCACTGGTGCAGAGTACTGGGGCACCATCACTGCCCTGCTCCTGCTGGGCACACTTTTCCAGATACAGGCCAGGAAGTCTTGGGCCTTGTTGGCCAGCTGGGCACACTGCTGGATCATGTTGACTAGGCTGTCAACCAGCACCTTCAGGTCCCTTTTCACTGGGCAGTTTTCCAGTCATTCCTGGCGCAGCCTGTAGTGCTGCAGGGGGTGGTTGTGACCCAAGTGCCGGACAGAAACCTTCACCTTATTGAACCTCCTGTGGTTGTCCTCAGCCCATCAATCCAGTCTGTCGAGATCTCAACTGTAACTTGCTAAAGGCTAATATTCCCTGCCCCCAAAAATGCTAAGTATAAGAAAAGGACCAAAGAGATATGCTAGAACATCTGCTTTACGTGGGGAATTATCATCATAGTTATAGATTGTCATATAGAGAGAAATTCAGGAACAGAGATTTATTCAGGAAAATCTTTCTCTCTTCCTTTTTACTTTTTCCTCCCCCAAAAGCTAAGCTTTTCCCCACAATGAAAAATAACAGAAACCAAAACTAAGAAAACAGAACTCACCCAGAAGCTATATCTATATTGCCCATTAATTTAATTCAAACTTCAAAATTTTGTAGCCTACAATAAAGTGGTACAGTTTAAACAAAATTAGATTGGTGTCTAAACACTGAATCATTTATGAGCACATTACATAAATATATTTACATTTTGTGCCACATTTTTTGCATTTGGCCTAAAATGCATCTCTGGAGTTTGAAACTTTATATTATCTTTTTTTGAAATCAAGGCCTTTGGATAATTACAGTTTCTTTTATATAAAGCAAAACTCTGCGATCTTTCTAACTTATTTCTAGAGGTAATTGCAATTTTCGTGATTGTATTTTATTGCTTTGCTTTGAAATACATAGAAAAAAATGGCAAAAAATAGCATTTAGCATTTAATCTTTATGTCTATTTTTTCTTCATGCAAAGTTTTGATGAAGTACCTTCAGATCATTTTAATTCTGTAAACAAAAATAAATATTTTGGTTTCAGAATTACCTAAATACATGGAGAGGAATAATAATTAAATATGATAGTGTCTATCCATTTTTCACTTGTGGCTGAGCTCATATATATTCAGGTTTTTGGAAAATTATGCCTGGTTTGCACAATACTGCAGATCTTCAAAGTTGAAATTTTATATTTATTTATTTATTCAAAAAGGAATATCTTAACCACAAGGAAGTAAATGTAGTTGTATGCAGAACACTGTCTTGAGTTTTCAGACAAGCCAACAAACACGCAAATACTAGTGCACTAGGATTTCTTTTGCAACTTGCCATAAATATCAGTTATTAAGTTTCAAGTGCTACCTTAGAAAAAAGTAGATGAAAACATCTCATTGTAGTCCATGATATCAACTGGATGTATGCTCACAAAGTAATTGACAGCTGATATGTAACATCATCAGGAACAATTTCATGG
Organism: Fringilla coelebs; assembly: GCF_963513975.1. NCBI lineage: Eukaryota > Metazoa > Chordata > Aves > Passeriformes > Fringillidae > Fringilla > Fringilla coelebs. The sequence continues at coordinate 58,650,089 of NC_140028.1, forward strand.
CCATTTTAATGAAAAGAAGGAAGTGGATATGAAAGCTACATAGACAAAACACAGGCAAAGTTGAGGTACACAGAGGGAGGGATCATAAACAATAATTGTCCTAAGAACATATGGTGGACCTCTGAACTGGTGAGACCTCTCAGAAGTTCTTGTGCCCAGATCATCTTACATAGAGGGCTCCCTATAAGGAACAAGTTTTGAAAGCACAGATTTATTAGACTATAAATCAAGACAGCAAATTTTAACAGAAAAAATATCAAAGTGACTTGGGCAATCACAATGTGGATAAAAGGGTTTATACCCAACTCACCCATTGCCTCACATGTCTTTGCAAGAGTATCTTGCTTCCAGGCGTGGTTTGAGTCACTCAGTAACCTTCTGTGCTGCAGCAAACTCTGCACAGCTTACAAAGTGAGTTTTTAGAAGCCCTTCCTTCTTCATCAAAATTGACATCTCCCTTCTCCTCTCAGCAGTCTAGCAGTCATGCTGTTCAAACTGCCCTTCCTCTAGCTCTTCCCAACATTCCTTGCAGTTTCTTTTCACTTCTGAATTTGACCAGGATCAGTAGTCACAGATGGCAAGGATCAATCTTACTTTCAAGCAGCTCTGCCTGACACAGTATTTAAGGAATGAACATAATCTAAATATGTATAGGGAGGAAAAAGACACATATTACCTCTCCTGATGGCCCACTAAGTTGTACTATTTATATTAAAATGGCATCAGAAATAGAAAACAAGATAACAAATAATGATCAGTTACTGCCATTCATCAATATCCATGTTTTCCACAGACACCAGAGGAATTTGATTAACACTGGAGGATGGCATGCTTTTCCATGTGTAATCCCACCCACGACTGATCTGACAATCTCTTGAAATCAGTCTGAACTCCTCCATACAACATTTTGAACAGACTTGTCAGGTCAGAAGTCACGGCTGATACACTTAAAATCACTTCCCATCCCCCAAAAATCTTCATGAACCCTTACATACCCCACTGACATCAAAGATAATTTTGGAATTTCCCTCAGGTCTTTCATGTGGCCTCCTTACCTCAAAGGCAAGGTTTTGTGTGATGTGAATGAACCTACACTCAGTGCCTTGGGAGTGCCATGCCAAGCCAGACAGACAATTTTCTGCCAAAATCTCTCTGATTCTTTCTGTCACATTCCTAGTAGCCTAAACAAATTTGCATCATACCAAAGACAATAAAGAACAGCTGAAAATTAATATTTAACATATAATAGAAACAGAATGAAACTCCTGTAAAAACAGTTACCATTATAGTTGTAAAATATGCAGATTCTGAAATCCTGGACCTAGAGAATATGAAGGCTCAGGACAGCCAAATGGGTCACTTCTTTTGCAGATGTTGTCTCCTATATCTTTCCTGATAACATTCCCAAGCACATGAGCTCCAGATCTGATAGGGACTTCAAAGGAAATGAGGGACAGGTCACATTACAAAGTCTGCTCCACAACAACTGCAGTGAAAAACTGACTCCTTGACTTCCTCATTTATGGGCACTTGCAACACTTTGGAAAGACATAAGAGTTAACATTTCCCCACATACAGACAATTGGTTTCTAATGAATTTCCTCTGTCTGCTTGGTCAGCTCTGAGCAGAGGCAGCTCCATGGGGACGCCCAACACCTTTTGTGGAGCTGGAGGCAGAGAGGAATGTGGCACAAACACATTCGTTTTGGCAATCCTCATTTTGACCTAGTTTTAGCAGAGGACTGTGCCTTAACTTTAATCCAGTAAGATGTCCTATCACATTTAAAATAGGGCAAATTCACAGCTAAAACAGTGATATCTTGGATGGTTCACTGTAGTGAGCAACAGTGAACAACATTCCCTGCTGTACTTTGGTTACTGTCAAAGCTACTCACTAACAACCCCAGTAGACTTTTCATCCCAAGAATGACTTTACCTACTTATCATAGACACATTTGGCTTCCTGCAGCTCTTAACCTTTCTAAAACTAAATCACTAGACAATTAATTGATTTATCATTGTTGTTTAGGAAGAAACTAAATTGCTGGAAAGTGAAGATGTCAATAACATTATCTTGGATCAGACAGTGGCTTGGCATGGGATGTGAGTGGGCACATAAATTAATTTATGTGCTTTCAGGTAAAACACTAAAGTATCTCATAGTGAAACTGTGAAACCAACTAGCAAATTTCTGCAAGGATAGGATGTCACTGGACATTGTTAAATTTTGATTTAAATTCATTTCTACTTGTTCTTGCTTTATCTTCCTCCCAAACTGGTTCTGATATTTCTTTTGGGAGAAGAATGCCTCAGAGAAAATGAAAAAATGTTTGTTTTTCATTATTCTGCCTAAAAAGTGTTTTCAGTTGTTGGTCAACCCTCTCTCCTTTAGCAAACTCTTCCAGAGCTCTGGCTACAGCACAACCTCCCTGGTGCCCTGCTGGACCCAAGTGCCCTGCCATACTGCCTGCAGCTCCCTCTTTCAGCCATGAACCTCAGCCTCTTGGTTAACTCCATAGATGCCCTCTCCTCCTTCAGTCTTTTCTCCATTACCCCCTTCATCTTAAATGCTGTAGTTTATCCCTAAGCCCTTGTATTGGGAATAGGTGCCCAGGCCTGGCTGGGGAGGGCTGCCAAGGGTGGCCTCCCACGAGGAACACAATCTGTTCTTCCAACCCACCCACTTGCAGGACACAGCTGAACACCTCAGCCATAGGTGTGGTGCCTCTGAGAACGTGTGTTTAAGAAAGGGTAAATAATGCTGCGAGCAGTTGAAAGAGAGAAGTGAGAAAAATGTGTGAGAAACAGTCCTGCAAATACCAAGGTGAGAGAAGAAGGAGGGAGAGAGGGTGCTCCAGGCACTGGAGCAGAGATTTCTCTGCAGCCCCCAGACAGGACCATGATGAAGCAGATATTCTCACTGGGGAGGGTACCACACTGAGGCATATGTACATGCCCTGAAGGAAAATGCAGCCAGTGGAAAGGCCCCTGTTGAAGCAGGGGAGCAGCATGAGGAGGAAGGAGCAGAAGAGAGGAGCTGTTATGGATTAACTATAACCCCCAATTCCCATCACCCTGCACCACTGTGGGGGAGGAAGTTTGGAGTAAGGAGTGAAGGAGTGAAGTTGATGCTGTCAGGGAGGAGGGATGAAAGGAAGGTGTTTTGGTTTTTGTCTTCATTTCTCATTATTGTATTCTATTCTTAATTGGAAATAAATTAATCTTTCCCAAGGTGAGTCAGTTTTACCAGTAACATTCATCAATAAGCAGTTTACCTGTTATTTATGTCAGCCCTTGAGCTTTTCCACCCTCTCTTCTACTTGTCTTGTTGAGTAGGTGGAGAGGGAGAGAGAACCCAGGTGGGCATCTGGCAGCCAACTATGGCCAATCCACCACATCCTGCATCCCCACCCCAAAAAAAAATAAAGGGAAGATGAAACAAAATAGGACCACCACTCTGTTTTTCGCTCTGCTCGAGCACTGCATATTTGTTCAGCCCAGAGTACATCTTGCATAAACAAAACAAAAATCCAAATTGCTGGAACACAGGCTGGTTTAATATTGTACAACTCTGATTGCTAGCATGTTAAAATGCTCATGATTCATAATTGTTCCTTAATATGATTACCCACAATCCTGTCTGACTTTGTCTCAATTTCTTACTAGTGGATTCCTTGGGGGCTCAGAGAAGCACTAAAGCTGTTTATAATGGGAGCATTTGCAGAAGGGATAAAAAAGTAACTGTGGCAGAGAGGAAACAGTTAGGGAAGATCCTTTTCAAGTTCATTGCTCTTTAACACAGAGACCTCCTGTGCCACCACACTCTTAAATTTCATCCATGCAGAGGACCAAATTTTCACCACATATCACAGTTAAAACTCTGCTCGTGTGTTTGCTGCCTGCTCTGCAAGTAAACCACTCCTAACACGTCCTTGAGTCCTCACACCTTGTTACTCACCTGTTTGCCTGCAGATTTCCTGGCTGTAGAGCAAAATATGTTTTAAAATAGCTCTGGTAGGCAGTCATTCAACTCATGCATCTCATCTTGTCTCTGTAATTGCACCCAGAGGCATTTGCCACACTGCCCCTGCTCCCAGAGCTGTGTGCTGCATGCTTTGGCTCACATGGCTTAATGCTAATGACAGGGATCACACGGAAGCTTTTGATGGTTGGTTTAATGGCCAGCACAACCTTCTGAACACATCCACTCAGTAAATAATGCAGCATTTCCCTGACATTTATTCCGGAGAATACCTGACAAGTTTATTTTCCTGCTTATGGAAGTAATTGGCACCCTCTGGTGGTGTGTGGCTCCTACTGCTTGACTGCTCTCCCCAGATGCCATAAGCAGCACCAAAAGTCTGGTACTGATTTCTGCAGTGATGGTAAAATCACTTACAAGCCCTGGGAAAAAACACTGCTCAGTTCTGAAAGCAGACTCAACTACATTCAGCTGCTCAGATTTCAACCTGCCATGCTGTAAACAGTAAAAAACAAAAAAGAAGAAACCATTCCTTTTTTCAATCCCTACCCATTTGAAAAACCAGACAACCCCAAACCAGCCCACACTTTAATATTTTATTTAGTTTGAGATGATGAAAGTTTACAAAAATACCATAGACAATTAAAATGGAGTCAAGCAGGAAAGATACCAGGAATATGAAACTTGGAGTTACTTTCCTAGGTGTGTGTGTGTCTCTTCCTACAGGAAATGTTATACTAGAATTAAATTCAACTTTTTGTTTAATTTTGTTTGGTTTTGGTTTTTTTTTTAGTTGTGGTTGTTTGTTTGGTTTTTTTTTCACGTTTTACAACAGCAAAGTAAAATTTCACTGGCAGAGCTAATCTAAATCAAATTTCGGATTGGTCTGACTGACAGGTAGGAACAAGGAAGCGGCTTTACTGGTGCCTACCTGGTCATGCAGAAGATTATGTAAGCTCCCTCAAAGCACTTGTTCATAGAAAGGGCAGCACACAGAACTGCACGCATCACATGTCATGTTATGAAGGGCAATAAGGCAAATATTATCAGACCTGGGGCTGTGTGTGCCCTCATTCTTTTTTTTTTTTTTTTTGTCAATGGAGCATTACTGCTGACAATATTGAGAATGTCATGGCCATTACTCTGACAGCACATGAACCAGTGGGGAAGAGATGACCGATTTTTCAAAATCACATCTTTTGCAGACGCACATTCACATTTGTAAAGTACAGGTGGGAGCTGCAGTTTATTCAAAGCTGCTCCAACAGCCATTTTGGCTGCCAACTAGTAATTGGAAATGTTCAATGAAAAGAATTATCTTCATAGTCTTTTTCTAACGAAAAAACATGGCATTTTCCATAATGGCAACAGAGCCTTGTAGCTGTTTTCATGGAAATTCAGATCATGCCTTTTCTCTTCAGAAAGGGAGCACTTTCTCTTAAGAAAGAAGATCCAGTAGCAGAGGGATCCACCATGTTTTGGACCCAGTTTGCTTATATCAGAAGTAGGATGGTAGAGAGGGGCAATACTCTTGAGTTTTTCCATCGTTGTCCTTGATGATCACCATTATGAAGAGGAGATTATTGCCTCTCTCTACCTCATATATAGTGACACTGAAATTAGGATCTGCAAGATAACTTATTTTATTGGGTTTGCACAGCCAAGCTTTGGTAGTGGCAAGGTTTTAGGGGTGGCTTCTGGGAGGAGCTGCTGGAAGCTTCCTTCATGTCCAGCAGAGACAATCCCTGGCTGCTCCAAAGGTGGACCTGCTTCTGGTCAAGGTTGGGCCAATTAGAAAAGATGGTGATGTCTCTGTTGATAACATATTTAAGAAAGAAAATAAAGTTATTGCACAGCTGTAATTGGAGCCAGAGAAGAGCAGGGTGAGACCACTGACCAAGGTCAGTGGAAAAGAAGGGGTAGGAGGAGGTCATGGCACTGGAGCTAGAATTCCTCTGCAGCCTGTGGTGAATGCCATGATGAAGTAGCTGTGTCTCTGCAGCCCGTGGAAGTCCATGGGGAAGCAGAGATCCACCTGCAGCCCATGGAGAAGACCCGCACCAGAGCAGGTGGATGCCTGAGAGGAGGCTGTGAACCCAAGGGAGGTCCATGGAGAATAGACCTACCACTGGAGCAGCCAGTCCTTGAAGGACTGCACCCCATGGAAGAGTGACCCATGCTGCAGCAGTTTGAGGGAATGATTGTGGGATGGACTCACTTTGCAGTGGTTTGTGTCGATCTGTTGCTCATGAGATGGACTCACATTGAGAAAGTCCACGGAGAATTGTGTCTCATGGGAGGAACCTCCTGTTGAAGGAAGAGAATGACCCCTTTCCTTGAGCAGCAGGAGAAAAAATATGTGATCACTGACCATAACCCCCATTCTCATCTCTCTGCAGCACTGGGAGATGAGGTAGAGTTTGGGAAGGACGAAAGGTGTTTTTAATTTTTTTTTCAATATTTTACTTTTCATTATCCTGTTCTGGTTTTATTACCAATAAGTTCAACTAATATCCCTAAATTGAGCCTGTTTTGCCGCTAACAGTATTTGGTGAGTAATCTCATGGTTCTTATCTCAGCTCATGAACTCTTTATTATGTGCTCTCTCTCCTGTCCAGTTGCAGAGAGGAGTGAAAGAGTGGCTTTGGTGGGTACCTGGTATAGAGCCAGGGTTAACCCACTACAGTTGTGCAAGGCTATCTACGTCAAGCTTCTACTGCCAATTTATTGTACTCCTAATGCAACCATCTTCCAAAAGCTCCAGAAACTTTTTTGGTAATTAATATTTTCCAATTAATTTTAATAAATTTCATATCACAGGAAAAAATTACAGGTCAGAAGTATCTTTGAAAGTCACATGGAAAAGATTCTTATTCCAAGAAAAGCTAACTTCAAAGGTATTTGAGGCCCTTTGTTGATCAAGATTCTTCCTATTCAGCAATATGCTACAACATATCTGTTAAAGAAATTTAAGAATTCAGAGAGAAAAACTTTTCCTTCCGCATCATTAAAACTTTTCCTTTTGGATGGACAGTATTTTGTGAGACTTATGTCAAAAAATAAGCTATAATTATAGAATTAGTCTGAATGGATTTGGTAAGAAAAGACCTTAAAGGTCATCTAGTTCCAATCACCCTGCTGTGGGCAGGGATGCCATTCATTGCATCCATTCATCCAACCTGGCTTTGAACATTTCCAGGGATGTGACATCCACAACTTCTCTGGGCAAACCATTCCAGAGCTTCACCACCCTCTGATTAAAGAATTTATTCCTAATATCTAATGCAAATCTGCACTTTGTTTGATACCATTACCCCTTTGTTACACCTCAGTCTCTTAAATCCAGGGCTAAACATGGCCAGACACAAAGGAGAAGTACTGACCAGATATCCTCAAAAGGTAAAAATTTTATTGGCAAATTATGGAAAATCAAAGAACTTTGGCAAATTATTTAGTACAACACAGCACAGAATCAGCCCATTCAACAAAGAAACCTTTAAACCCATTTGATGTTATGATGTTACATAAAAAGAGAGTTAGAGGAAGAAGAAAGAGAGAAAATGGAAAGACAGGGAAGATATAGAAAAACAGACAGAGCTACCAACTCCTGGGTTCCAGAGATATAATGAGTAGAAAATTCAAAAATGAAGGTAGGGTGAAAGAACAACATGCTTGTCTCGTGGTCAGACTTCTTAAAATCTTGACCTGTTCTGGGCCTTCCAGTCACTCAGCCATTGTAGGGGCTGGGTCAGGCAGCACTGTGGGGCTGCCTCCACTGTGCTCTGTGACAAACACAGAGGGGCTGGGGGATATAGGGGCAGGGCACTACCTCACCAGAGCAAGGCCTGACCCACACCCTACCACACATTCCAAGGAGTCTCTGAACAGATCCCCTTTTCCAGTCTCTGACACCCTTGTCCTATCACTATCTGCCTGTATAAAAAGTCCCTCTCCGTCCTTCGTGTCAGCTGTCTTAATGTTCTGGAAAGCAGCAATGTGGTCTTCCCAAAGCCTTTTCTTCTCCAGGCTTAAGCACCCTTGCTGTCTCATCTTGTCTTCATAGCAGAGGTGCCCCAGATCTCTGATCTTTTTCATGGCCTCCTCTGGACCCTCTCTAACAGGTCGATATCTTTCATGTCTTGGGGATCCCAGAGCTGGACAGAGTGCTCCAGGTTGGGTCTTACAACAGCTAAATAAAGGAGCAGAATCATCTGTCTTGCCTGCTGGCCACATCTTTTCTTACACAGCCTCAGGTATACTTTGCCTGAGGGACTGTGGGCGCACAGTTGGCTCAGGTCCAGTTATTTATCTGCAAGAACCTCCAAATCCTTCTCTGCAGGAATTCTTTCAATAAGATTGCCGTGACCCAAGTACAGCACCTTGAACTTGTTGAATTTCTTGAAAGTCTCATGGGCCCACTTCTTAAGCTCTTCCAGGTGCCCAGATGGCATCCCATCCTTCTGTTGTGTCAAATGTTGTTGCCTGCATTGCTCACTCAGCTTCACGTTATTTGCAAACTTTCTGGATGTGCACTAGATCCCAAAGTCGACATCATCAGGTCCCACAGCTTTTGGCTGTTTAACATCATCATAAAGTGATCCTGAACCTGCAATTTGCTTGTAGTGGTAGGGACTTCACTCACCCCCACGCAGAGGGTTAGGGATTGAGAGAAGTAGAAAGCTTGACACCAGTAAAGATTGAGGGAAAAAACTCATTGAGTGCTTCAGCCTTCCTGTTAGTGGCAACCAGTTCATCCTTCTTGTTTCTCAGGGGAGGAGGGGGGACCTTGTCTTTGGCCTTCCTTTTCTGATCTGTGTACTTTTAGAATCCCTTTTTTAAATTCTTCATGTCATTTGCTCCGTTCTGCTCTAACTTTCCCTTGGCTTTCCTAACCACATCCCTGCATATTCAAAACATATCCCTGTACTCTACCCAGGCCACCTCCTTCTGCTTCCACTGTCTGTGCACTTCTTACTGCTCAGTTTGAGGAGCAGATCCTTGCCCAGCCATGACAGTTTCAGGCCTGCCTTGCTCCATTTCCTACACATCAGGAGACAGAGCTCTTGTGCTCCAAGAAAAGTGGCCTTAAAGAGCAGCCAGCCTTTTGTCCTTAAGGACAGTCTCACAGATGATCTCATTCACCAACTCCATAAACAGCTGAAAGATTGCTCTTGCAAAGTTCAAGGCTTTGACTTCATCCTCATTATTTTATCACTTTTGCGGGCTGGGGTTATTCCTCAGTTTTGTCTTCATTGTCTCTTCCAGTAGCGACACCCAATAAGGGAACACCGACAAGGTTGCCCGGAACACGTCCTGGCAAAGCCAGCACTGCTGGGTCTATGTAGCCAGGACTACTGTATGGATCAGGTACACCTGAAAAATGCTTTATTTCTAATGGTGGAAAAGAAACAACATCTTCTTCTTTATCTTCTTTACATGATAGAATGTCCTCATTTACCCTAAGCCCTCTCTGAAGCCAGATAAGCTCTCCAAATTTTATTTACAAAGATTATATTAGCCTTCATCGTGGTTAAAAATATAGAATTTAAGGCCAAGATTTTAATTTTGTTGCCATCCTCCTCCGTACAAAGGGTCACTGGAAAGCAGCCCATTTATTTAGCAAGGTAATCAGCTACTGATTGATCAGTTTAAGGATGATCATATTTCTAAAAATTCAACAGTTCTAATTAAAACTAAATCTAAAAAAATAATTGCTCTTCATTTAAATATTTACAATATAATTTAATCTTTGGCTGCATTAAATACTATGCAATATTAATTTTGTATTTACATCAATATGTGCTATTCTGGGAAGTTTTCACGTGTTCTGCACTTCAGCTTACCACAGCAGTGGTTTGAAATTGCCTCAGAACATGAATTTTAAAGTCTCTTCATACAGTATGTGGTCTTTAGAGTCAATTAAGTTGAGAGGGGGAATTCTGGAACTGCCAGCTAAGACTTTTCAAGGTTGGTAATATTCTTTACTAATGTCTGTCACTTGTCCTCAGGTCTTTCCTCCCTCATTCTCTCCCATGAATATACGTGTCTATTTTGCTTCATAAGGTAAGGAAAATTTAGTGTGCTGTTTGTAAGTTTTGATTTTACTTTCTATTCTGCATTTTCTTCAGGTTGTGCATACTATTTATACTGAATGCAGATCTCAGCTGTAGTTACAACAGTAATCTAGAAATTATTCTTTTCCATCATGCCAGCAATTATCTACTGAATTTAATTTTGAGTATAGAGAAGACAAAGATCAAAAATAAAACCATCCACACATACAAAAGAAAACATGTAATCTTTTAGATGAAGCCTGTTATTCTTTTCTGCACACCTGTGAATACAGTAAATTTTAATCCAGCTGACAGATCTAGAACAAAACAGAGTTAACATAAATATTTGAACATAAGGCATTGTATGCCATGCATGACACTTGCTCAGTCTCTCTCTGCTGTGGGTCTTTGGACATGGGAATCTTTGTTGTGTTTATGTAGGAATGTTCTTCTAAGGAATAGAGATGTAAAAGTCATTTTCTGGAAGATCCACCAGGTCAATCCAACTGTTTTATCTTCCCCTCAAAACCCATCAGCTGCAGGGGCAGCCAGCTTTGTGTTGGTCTAGCAGGGGCTGCATGGCTGTGACTAAAGTTAGGGATGAGGTTAGGATTGAGTCAATAGACACCTCTGGGTTTACTTCATACAGGTTACTATGTCTGAAACCAAACTAGTTTTAGGATCTGTCAATGTAAGGTTTCCTGTTCAAATTTTTATTTAAAGCACTCATTGCCTCTTGACTCAGGTGTTTCCATGTGATAAACACCATAGGACTTGATGCCAATGTGTAAGTTGGATAGATTTATCTTGGCGAACTGAAGACTTGAAGTTCATTGCAAGGAGGAGGCATTGTAAGGCTGCTGAGGAAGCAGCAGTAGCTAACCATGTGTTTTTCTTCTCTTGTGCAACCCAATAACTTAAACACATTGTAGACTGTCCATGCACTCCTTTCTTTTAGAACACAAAACTCCAGCATGTTTCATGCAAGTCTATAATTCCATGGGATTTTAATAAAGATTGTAGACTGTTAGTCTTTGCCTATTTCCATTCTCTTTACTGTACCCAGAAATCACATCATTTCAACATTTCACCTCAGTTGCATCACTGTGATATTGGTGTGCTTGATGCCAGCCAAGTGGCAGTTCCTTAGCGAAACAGGTATTCCAACTGTGTTAAGTTTCAGGTACTGTCTATATTTATGTGTGACCCTGATGTGCTTGTTTGAATTAGATCTTTGTCTCCTAATGGACACAAGAAGCCTGATTTTCAGTTGTCAATTGATTTAAATGTGCATGACAGTTTCACAAAGGAGACAGAGGAAAGAGGTGGTCCCTTTTAAACCTTTTACTTTTCTTTTCAAGAAAACTGTCAGAGCATGTTTCTTCACATCTTTTGTCTGTCTTGGCTTGTATCAATCCTATTAAATGAAGCTGGAATTCTGGTAAAGCACCATATCTTGGTTGTGTTGTCTTTTTGAATAAATCAAAAACGTATTTCTCTCACTACTAACCAATCATTATTGCTTTGATGTTTGAACAGAAGGCAAGAAAAGAATCTTAAAATTAGAATTGATTGCTTGGAGGTGAGAACTTTGAACAAAATGAACAATTAGGAAACAGCTATCACCAGCTATTGTCCACTGCATAAATTCCTGTTCCTTCTGCATTCATTTATATTACATCCAGACCAGAATATCAAAAGGAAAGTTTGGTTTGGCATATTGCTCATATTACCCCGAATTTCTTAGAAAGGACTGTTTTGTCCATGATTGTGTTTAAGCAAGTTCCTTTTCTTTGCCATTAGGTGTCTCTGTAATCCTTTGTAAAGCACTGCAGGACTTTTTCAATGTTTCCTGACTTAAAGTACAAGTCAGTATTCTTTCTAACCCTCTCTATTATGCTTTTATTTGGGACCTTTAAAGAAAACAACTAGGAAAAATTCTACAGTGTTGCATCCCAACATAGAGAAGTAAGGAATTTCTTAATGCTGCTTCGTCAGAATACAAATAAAAGTCAAAGCATCAATAAAAAACCTTCTCTCAGTATACTTCTTTCTCAAGTTGAGGAAAACTGAGAGATAAGCTCTTACAAAGATAAGGTATCCATTGTCTGTTGAATCTCTATGTCCTCAAAATCTCTGTACCATCATGTAATTATTGACTGATTTTCTAATCAAAATATATAAGATTTTATTTTATCTATATTACAGCTATCCATAATATTAATGTTGTAAATCATCCAGCTAAATTTATGCAAGATACATCTGTATCACCATGCTATTTGAGCAAAGGAGTTAGGAAAACAGAAAGAGATGTGACAGAGCATCTCTCAGCAACTCCTGTTACTTTGCAGTGAGAGATTAATCAAAGCTGCCCAATCAAAACAGAAATCTTCGGAAATAATCCTGACATAGGTAGCAATGAGAAACAAGAGTTTTTCATAGTAATCTGTAGTATCTCAGCACAAGGACACCACATCTGGCAGATTAGTCAAAGACACATGATCTGCCCAAGTATTAGATACCTCTGAAGCAAAGGCCAGCAGCCCACAGGGCTTTCTGAGGAGTGACAGACAGTGTGACAGCAATTCCAGCTGTGGGCTGGTGTAGACACGACTGATTAAGCTGTCAAAAATGCTTCTAGATTTTAGGGGGGTGGTCTAAGAGGAAATCTAGTTATATTCTGGTTTTCATATTTTTATTTTGGTGTACCTTTTTTGGTAAAGCTAATATAGGTCTGGGGACTGGGCTAAAATCTGTGCCTGACTGTATGATATGAAAAAAAATTGATGCACACATCCTCATTGCATATCCTTTTTCCTTTAAGGATTCTGGTACCATTATTCTTTAGGTTTATTCTTACAAATTTGCAAGCAGTTGCAAAATCCAATGTATAAGTTATAAAAAAGAATTTATTTCATCCAAGACTCATCAAGAAGTGATAAATGTGAATTCCAAAAAGTGCATATTATGAGAGCCACTTTTTTAGAGCAAAACCACATTTTAGTGTCAACTGAGTAGATGCTTTATGTTGTAGAAAAAACAGTTTAGTGTACCATCTGTTGCTTTTAATAGCAAACGAACAACATGAATTGTAGTTAATACTGTTGATGTAAAATATAAGAGGGATGTTATCACAACCGCTCACTGACAGATATAAACATGTTTTGAAATATGAATGATCTCAATAAATTCAATATGCAACTTTTACAAGCCAGCTGTTCTCAAAAGATAAGGCAGTAAAAGATTTTTAATGAACCCCATGCCAGGAAAATGCAAGCTCATTTCTCTGGCCCACATGATGGTGGGAGAAGCATTTCCTACCTAAAGCACACATAGAGTGACAGCTTCACTTAACCCCTTCCATCTTGGAAGAACTAATTATGTCTTGTACAGAGCAACAAGAGAAGTGGTATGAAAATATCATCATGCATATATGTATCTATCTATCTATCTATCTATCTATCTATCTATCTATCTATCTATCTATCTATCTAATCTGTCTCTATGTCTGTATCTATCTCCTCAGAAGAGATCCTGTGACAAAGATTGTTTACAACGTTGTCCAGAAAAGTCCAAATAGCACTACTTCTTCATTTTTTACTCTCCATATGAGATGAGGTGAGTTACAGCACAGGTCTTGGCCCTGTAAATGCTTCTGTCCTGGGACATGGCACATGAATAACAGCCCAGCCAATGGACATACCAGTTGCCTTTGAGAAATTCAGTATTGAATCACAAAGGAGTGAATCCTTATGACAGCTTCCTCATTTTAATACTGAGCATTATGCACCCTCTATATAAAACACATTTTCAACTCTTTGGATGATCAAGTTTATTGTTTAGGAATTTTATTTATGCTATTATTATTAAGAGCAGCTATACTTTGTTTCCCTTCTACTAGAGGGTATCTCATTGCTTCTCATATCTGCAAAGTGTTCTTTCTCATCCTGAATGGTTCAAGAAAACAGACAAAAGTATTTCTTGACAGAGAAGGAGTCTCTGATATCTTTTAAATATTGTCTATTAGAATTTGGCCTTTTGGTGAGAAACTTTTGCTAGTGTTGTTAATCACCTAGAACACCAAATAGATTCTTATTATCTTCACTAATCTGAAATAATAGAACATAAAAAGAGCACTTAATTAATGCCATTTTTTTAAAGAGTTTTCAGATCTCATTGAAAACATACAATTTATAAATCATCACAGGTTTTAATTCAGCATCCCTGTGTATTACTCACCCATGATGAATTGTATTCTACTTAAATAGAGCTAAACTAACTTCCAGCCTAATTACTTTTCTGTACCTATGCTGAATATTGGTCAATAATCGGTGTAAGCCATCTAGTTTGGGTTAATTTAGCAGAAAATTGCTATCAAAATTATCAGAAACAAGTGACAAGATAATCTCATAGAATCCAGAATCTGGGTAGTATGATCTGGCTCCTTTGATTTCCTTTATAATATTTTTGTTTATTTAAGCTTGTTTGAAAGTATGGGTGTGAATTGATAAATTAGGACAATGGTGGTGCTGGTAGATTGACATGTGGCACCTGAATTTACTCCTCTGGGAGTAGGGTGTTAGGAAGTTTGTGGAAGTCTAGTGCATACAAATTAATCTAATTTTATCTAACTTACACATACCCTGCATTTTGACTGCTGAATCTAAACTGTAAACTTGCACATTTGAAGATGTTTATCTCAAAAGAACTGTTCTTGAAACTTCAGGGTATTTTTTCATGTGGCAAATGTGCTTAGTCCTGCTTTGCCTAACTTTCATAAAGCCTTCAACTTCCAGAGTATTGATCAAATTGACATTTCTTTGACAGAACTCCAGGGAGCCCTGTAATGTTCTTGGCAGTTCCAACACTAATAAAATTGTTTCTTTACAGATGGCAAGGACTAACTTTATATCCTCAGAAGGAGGCATAAAGAGACAAGTAATAAAATGGTTTTCAATAACGAAGTTCATTATTGCATGTTATATCTTCACATCCATAGCCAGGCCATCATAGAGACAATAGTTTTAAATACTTAACAGGTAGACATAGTGATGCTTAACTGTCCCATCTTCAGTCCTGTTATCAGTAATGACAGTGACCATACTCTATTAGCTCTTTTCAGGATTTTATTACTTGAGATGGTCACACTATATCTAAAGGAAAATTAATAACTAAAGGAAACCAACCTGCTCAGAATTCTATTAACATTACTCTGATTCTGTGTTTAAATTCAGGTACATAGACTCCTTCCAGGAGCTGTTGCTTTATGTGACATAACTTTTGCTCAAAATTTTTCAGATCCAAACCCATTTCTTTACCTGATAAATGTGGAAAATATTAAATTTTACTGTTACACAGACACAATTTACTGAGTGCAGGGGACTCTTCATTTGTTCAATAAGTTTTTAAAAATCATACAGAGAGAGCTTCCATAAATTCACAGTTATCAGATGTGCACAAAGTTTTCTTATCTTCTCTCCTGGCCACAGTGCTGTACCCAAGCATGTATCTCACTCAAGCAGTAGTTACAACAGAGGCAATAGTGAAATTCAGTAACAAACTAGCTTAAATATGTATGCACACATATGCATATTAAATTCAGCTGGGAAGAGATTCCTTACAATAAATGAAATCATCCTTCAGATTTGAAAGAGGATTTGGCTTTACCGGACAAGGCTACAAAGCAAAAAGATTTATTATTTTAATTATATAAGACAGTAGTAATTGTTTCTGATGTAAAACAAGTCCAGAAGTCAATGGTATTCGAATGAATAAATGGATTAGACTGTGGTCTGCTTATTGGTTAATTTACACACCAGTCTTTTACACTTTGTATAGAGGCATAGTTCTTTCTTCATTAATGAAAGAATGTGATATTGCTCCACCAGTTAACAGAAATTCCCAGAATCTAAAAAGAATTGACTGATAACTTAAAAAAAAAGAAAACGACAAAAGCAAGTTCAGGTATGCTGACATAATAAAAATTGAAATTAATAGATTCCACTGATAACCTTACTTAGTTTGATATAAAATAGCAAAATACTTCTTGTAGCTATTTTGTACATAGTGATTTTGATACTGCTCACATATTCAGGAGTAAAGAGCATATTGCATTTCATTGATCTAATTTACTATCAACTCCAAGTAGTGCCAAGGATTGTCTTTTCACTGTTTTTAAGCTTCAAGTAAAACAGTTCTCAACACAGTTAGTTTCCCAGAATTTGCAGATCATTACATATTCTGATGTGGATCACTGGCAGAAAATTACCACAAACTAAATTAGAATTCTAAATCTGTGCAGCCAGTCATGTTATTTCAGAAACATATGACACCTCAAAAATACTTGCCACGCATTGGTCCATTTCATAAAAATCTAGAAATATATTCTGCATATTTCTGCAATATTTTTCTGTATGAGAAAGAAATATATATAAAGGTATTAAAAGCAGGTGCTTGTAGACTTTTGCAGTGAGGAAGACATGAACCTTAGCCCTCATTTTGTCTGTCATAAATAAAAGTTGTGCTTAAAGCTGAATTAACAACCATTCTATTCCATTACTTTTTCATTTCTTTTAAGTTTAAAATACATATTACTTTTTTATTTATAGGCTTAAGATAATTTTTATTAAGCTAAAAATTCTCTGAGGGTTCTGTTAGCATTCAGTGTGTTGCTGTTCTTGACAGGTTAAATGTCAAAACTGTCAAAATTTATAAAGTAATGGCTCAGAGACTGTGGAATGGACCAGCCATCTGGGAAAGTAGACAAATCAAATAAGCAGGAAATAACAAAAACACAGCGAAGCAACCAGACTCCTACAAAATGGGAAATTTCTGTTCTTGTCCGTGCAACTCAGATTAAATAATTCAGGACTTAGTTTTGGTAAAGATTTTTCAGAAGTTTGGGGTTTTTCCCCAGATATTCTTTCCAGTTCTCAAAATCTGAAACATTCATGCCTATTTGGCATGTTGTCTTATGACTGATGAATTCATGTAACTTCTACTTGAATTGGTCTCATGGGATCAGTAGTAATAGTCTAGAGGAAACAGATTTTATATGGTCAAAAAGTACAGAGGCAAATGTCCCTCTAACAATTTACAGAACATCCCAATTAGAAGATTTATTAGAGATCTAATTGTTTGACTTGCCTATATTAGTCATGTTTTACATTGCCCTCCATGTGGATGGAAGGAAATAGTTTAAGTGCATCACCTTCTACACACTTCACACTTGACCTTGGACAGAATGCAAATGAAAGAATGAAATTGCTCCTCAGCAGGACACAAGCTTAATGCATGGAAAGGATTGTTTAATTTTGGTTCTCTTTCAGCAGAACAGCCCCAGTGAATGCTCTTTGCTGTGAGTTCTAAGGAGAAGAGCTGCTCCACTCCTCTGAATGCTTCCAAGCCCTGCACCAAGCCCTTCCAGTTGAAAGGTGTATATTTAATTTAAGTTGCTGGACAGAGGTATTTTCCTTATGCAGGACCTGGATCTGGTGTTTACAGTGGCTTTTCTTTTCTCTATTTACTCATCATTACATGTTTACTGACAAGAAAGTCCTCTCCTTTCCCGGGGCAGAGTCTTTGCATCAGCACAGGAAACTAGGTGTAGCCTTTAGTCAGGATCAATTACAAATACTTTCTACTACAGCACTGCTATAGAAATGTATGTCCCTAAAGGCAACCATCACAGTACTGGCAAGAAAATTACTTTTTATTAGAACCAGACAAATCACATGGACATGTTAGGTAAACCATGATTTTCTGTATATTCTGAGGCCTGTTGGCTTCGCAGACAGCAGGAGGGATAATGCTTGCATTTATATCCCCCCAGCATTAAAGAGCATATGCTTGCCCAGCTTGTCTGGTAGACACCAGTGGAGTTTTGCCCTTGACAGCTCCTGTTTATACAGATGGTTTTAAAAATGTTACTGGAAGAGAAAACAGCCTGCACTGTAGGAAGCACCTTACACAGGAGCCAAGACTTAACAAGGAAAACTATTTTCATCATTCTCTCCTGTTTATCCAGAAAATATGAGGAGAATTTGAAGGTTGGCATTAAAACTAAATTTAAACTTATTTTTGTGTGTTATATTTAGGCATGTCAAGATTTTTTTAACATGATATTTTGAAAATCCTGTTTAAGCAATTTATTAGAGATCTGGTTATTTGACTTGCCTAAATTAGTCAGGTTTTGTGTTCTTCTCCAAGTAGATGGAAGGAAATAGTTAGGTGAATCACCCTTCACATCTTCACCCTTGTCTTTGGATGGAATGAGTCACTCTTTAGAGAAACCTGCACCTTCCTGACGGCTGCAAAGGGAACTGAGCAAAACCCAAAATAGGTAACTTGTATGTAGGACCAGTATTTCATTCCAGAATCACTTCGAAGTTAGGGAAAAAATTCCCATCACTTTCAGCTGCTATAGGGCCTCCATCCTTTGTCATGGGAACTGACAGCTGTAGGACTACTGCTACCAACCCTACAACAATAATGTGCCTCTGCAAAGTACACGCTTCTTTCAAAGGTGCGGGTGGTGGAAGTTCTGGTAGCTGGTTTTCCTGATCCAGAATATGATTCATTCTCATACACTCACAAAAACAGTCCTGTCCCAGCTGTCTGCATTCATATTTGGCTAATTTCAAATCCCTACCCTCAGAACAAGCAGAGCAATACACAAGAGCTGTCACTAACTTTTACCTTTCCACCTGCAGTGAATGAAGGTACCTGGGATGAAACCTGAGCTTTGTGAGACTTTTAACATTGACTTCAGCAAGACTGAGAGTGTGTCCCAGAAACACTCCCCATTCTGTGGGCTAAAAGCCTAAACTTAAAAAAAAGTATATAGCATAACAATAAAATATATGCAAATAGTTGATTAGCCATGTTACATTACCTTTAACATCAGAACATGCTCACCTCCTTTGCAGGTCATGAAAACTGTTCATAGTATGTCTTGCCATTGCATTTGATGTGGTGGTAATACTACATTGCTGTTTGCTGACAATAGTTATTTAACAGCAACAATAGGTAAGCCAGCTATAAGATAGACAGATACATGGCCAGAGACTGAAAGAGAAATTGAAAGAAAGAGCTTCCAGAAATTGACAGGACATGACATTATCTGGGATAATGGAACTGAAAAGTCTTAATGTTTTTCTCATTTTTATGAATTCTAATGATAAAGTTAAATGCTTTAAAAACCCTTATGGTAAATTTGTAAGCAAATGAAACTGCTATATTTGGAAATTTTTTAAGGATTGTTTTTGTGTGAATATCATAAAATTATGCAAACACACTATCACATTCATTAAATCATAGAAATCAGGAAAAAAAAAAACCAGAATAGTCAAATTCAAAGCATAAACCTTGAAACAATATTTGAATAAAGTTTTCCTATGTCACTGGTCAGCAGTGCACAAGTTTGAGGAGAACACAGTTATCTAATGCTCAATATATCTTTTTCTTCTACATTACGCATGTCCTCCAAACAAATTTTTTCCTGTACAGGTTTCACAGAACACAAACACCTTTAAAGTACAGTGCAGTTTTGTGCACTATTCTATGAAGTCAATCTGCACTAATTAGAATTTATTTTTAAACCACAGTTCAGTCAACTTAAGATGAAATGCAATAAAGGCACTGCTTGGCAGTACTGTGATGAAAGCTTTACTGAAACAAATGGATTTTTATCTGTTTTACGTAGATTTTTAGGCACAGCACCTGTAGTACTTGGAAGCAATTCACTTCATTAGGGAAGGCTGCATTAGCCCAGGGAAAATCATAATGAAAGAGAGGTAAGAGGTTGTCATGTTAAAGATAGAGGTTTGTTTATCGGGGGAGGGGGCAAAGCCCTGTTCTGATGAAAGAAGTGAAAGGTAACCAGACATCACTAGAGACACAGTGCATTCAATTTGTGCACAGACATCTGGCCAGTAGCTGCTTTGGTGAAGGAGGTGTATAGAATTGGAGTTGTGTCCCTGCTGACAGTGTATTGAGAAGTTATTGGGTACATCTGAGAGCCATTTAAATGCAAATATAATGTGAGTTTGTCATTGACTAAAAACAATCTTCCAGGCAATGGCATTAATAATTAGAAACCATCTGGTACCATGAAAGCTTACAATACTTTCAGTATTTCCACAGGCCAAAAGGATGCAATTTATCTCCTACTAAAACAGAAACACCTATGCTATATGTCAGTGCTCTGACAAATATTATGCAAAATCAGATCCATCTTGATGTTCTTCCTCTGGGCCAGTCCTGGAAAATAAATAAATGAGAAGTCTGGAAAAGAGAACGCCGTAAACTTCACAAAGGAAATGTAAAGAGAACACACAGACAGAGATAAATACCTGAAAAGATGAAGGAGGTGTGTTGAAAACTTTGCCTTCTTTTTACCTGATAAGATTATGAAGGACAGAAAATGAGTTGATAACTTAGCTGTCAGATCTCCTTAAAAATTATGATCTGTATTTTCAGTGTTTGGTATGTAGAAGTGGATTCAAAATAAATAATGTAAACAGTTTCCCTTAAAAGTTTGGGAGTTGGAATTTTCATGCTGTAGAGACCAAAATGAAAATGTTCTAGTCTGCCCATAAAAACTTAAACTGCTCCTCATCACCTTTGTTTTCAAGTTAATATACCCTAAAGAATGTATGGGCAGGTTATTCTCTATTCAAAATAATTCAATAACATCACACTTTCAGTCTTCATCTGCGAGATTAAATGAATACTGAAAAAAGATAATTTTAAATTTAAATTGGTAATTGTCTTCTTCAACACCATGGTCGCATGACATTTACAATTGTCAACTTCACTTAGTAGCTTGCATGAGTTGAAAACAATACAGAAATCCAGCTTCAAAGTTTATTAGTGATAACCAGCTATTAAAGATATGGAAGACAGCAAAAATTAAGATATTTAATTTTGAGAATTTCAATAGCTAAAGACATTACAGGAGAGGCCCACTCTAAGTACAAAAAAATTGCAGTTTTTTTACACAATGAAACTATCAAAACATCTCATTCTCTGCCTATCAAAGTAAAGAGGCGGTGGTTTATCCACTGCGGTTCTGATCTGAATAA
Organism: Fringilla coelebs; assembly: GCF_963513975.1. NCBI lineage: Eukaryota > Metazoa > Chordata > Aves > Passeriformes > Fringillidae > Fringilla > Fringilla coelebs. Next base: position 58,671,208 of record NC_140028.1, read on the forward strand.
TGCAGATTTTGAGGCTGAACAGTCAACATCTGCAGATCATCTCAGAGCCTGTGTTTCTCAGGTCAGACTATAGTGTATAGAAACTGAAGCTGTTCCTAAACCTTATTCTTACATGTGCAATGTCATATCTCTATTTGCTCTTGTAATTCAAGGAATATTTTCTTCCAAAAACTTCTCTCAGAAATAAGATATGCCAGAAGTACTGAAACTGAGCCATCAAAATAGTGAATAGCAAATGTATTGACTGTGTGTGGAGAGGGTGTTTAATTGTCTGTATGTATTTCTCTGTGTGTGGCAGATTTTCACAGTTCAGGAGCAGTATTTTTGCTTTGTGTAGGTGAGTATGGCAATTGAGACTTTCTTTCAAGTTCTCAAGACACAGGATTTCCTATGTTGTTGATTTCCTACTTGCACTTTGAAATATATAACCTTTGAGCAATGATTTCCTAGGACAAATCAATTTAAGACTCTCAGCTGTGAATCAAAAGAATTTTTCTGTTTCTGGGTATAAATTGGCAGATTAAGAGGTCTTGATATGCTTTTTCTTCTAACATGCACTGCTTCTATACAAAATCTGGTATTTATAAAAAATCACAACACATTAATGGATTGTTTTATACCCTTGCTTCACCATTGCACAATGTATAAAAAAATCAAAACACTTGCCAACAACAATGCTTCATTCAATATCCCTGTATGTAACAGCTGCTTAAGTAACTAATTTTCATATCAGAATCCATTTTCTCTCTTTTTGTACATGAGAGGAATTATTTTCCTATGTGCTTGTGATTTTCAGTAGTAAATAAACCTTAACCCATGAGACAAACCTTCATAAATATTCACTTCCCTATAATTTTCTGTTCATTTTCTATGCCACCTTGTCCATCAGCATGGTTTTCTAATATTCAGCCATTTCACCTCTCTTATCAGCTAATGCATACACATTATTTTGAAAAGAGAAACTAGCAATAAGGTATTCCAGATATATTTAAAACAGTGATAGTTTCATAGATAACTGCAGAGCAAACATCACTTCAAAGATTCTTAAGAGTGCAGGTCTTAGGTGGTCTGTAGATAATACAAATACAAATACAAATACCACATAAATTTTTTGCAGAACAGTGTCTGAAGCAGGATAATATGCAATTTACCACACCACAGTGACATGCTTGAATGAATTCTTGCATTTCATATTTCTGGATGCTTTAAAAAACCTCAAAACCAAACCAGAGGTAAAGGAAAAAACGGATTTGTCTTAGGTAGACAACTGAAAAGGAAGTTTAGTGACAGCCCTGTAATTTGGTCACTTTGAATTTATGCTCTGTAAAACACATGCAGATTCTTTTTCAAGCTGTAGATGCAACTCATCATCCATAAAGTCCTTATTTTATAACATCACTCACTCAGAGAACAGATCCTCCAAATCCCCATTCATATTTTTCTCATGACATTTCTTGCTTGCCAAAACTGTTGAGAGGTTTATAGTGTTTGTGCCCTTCACAGTTTGTTAGCTGATTTTTACTGAATTAAAATATATTATCATAAATGACAGAAATAATTTACAGAGCTTAAAGGAAAACAATTCCAAAATATTTTGGCAGTATTATCATAGAATTTTTTCAAGAATATAAAGATGCATGTTATAAACATTCTTGTGCAAGTAAGGAAAGCAGATTTATTACAGAGGGAAATCTATAAATAAATTTAATCAGTAATACTGTTGATATCTAAGAACTAACAATAAGAAAATAATGCAATGAAGGGAAGAGATTATATAAAAGAACAAGCTTAACATTTATTAAAAAATTATCCAGTATAAGAGCAAATTTCAAAAACCAGTGGCCCAAATTCAACCCCAAAACTGTATGTTTAATTCACACATAGAGATTTACAGTTTAATTGCAATATAATCTACAGTCATATCAATCAGACATATTCTAAAACTTTGTAAAATGTAATGGTAAATTTTTCAAGTGTTCAAATAGAATTTTTGACCTATACAGCGTTTTAAACTGCAAAAATGGGGTCAAATAGGATCACATCAATCAAGGGAGATACATACCATGACAAGAGTCACCTGGTAAGGCATTGAACTTACTATAAGAAAACAAATTATAGGGTAAAATAATGATCCCAATTACAATCAATACATGCTTTGATCATAATGTTTCCCCAAATTTGTGTAAACCAACAAGATTAATGTATTTAATTTCTAATGGGAAAATAAATTTGGATTAAATATAGCAGCAAGAATTCTTGAGGAGTTTCACTGTATCATATCTCCCAAAAAGATTTTTCAAGCAGGTCCATTTCCACTTAAGTTCTCTTTCAGCCAACCAAAAACTCTGCCCTTATTGAATTACTGTAAAAGATTGTAAGTGCTGTAATTATCTCAGAAGCGCCAACAATAGGTCCCATATTATTTATTTGTTTTGACCAAAAAAAGAAAAAAAAAAAGTTAACTAAACATGACAAATAACTCTTTCAAAGGTGCCACATAAAACAAAAATTTTCTTCCTCTCTATGCATGTCATTATGCCATGGAGGTGAGGAACAAAATGGTCTGTAAAAAAAAGGTCTGTTTTTGACAGAACTTTCTACAAGTACAAGGCAGCAATCACTTCAGAGTGTTGGCAAGAAATAAAGAATATGACCAGCTTCACATAGGAGGAAAAGGAGAAGAATGTATCAAGGGTGTCTAAATTCAAGATGTCCCTGAACATCTGGCAAAAATTTCAAGCTCTTTCTTCTTCCCTTTGCAAATCACTTGCCTCAAAGTTGTGAAAATTACTATTGGCAGTGTCTAAGTCCTCTCTTCTGCTACAAGAAGGATTTCTGGAAGTCCAAAGGCTGTATCAACCACTTCACTGTTCAGCCTCTGGATTTTGGTTGGTCCTGATAGCAAAGTTTTAAGGTTCTCAGTTTGCGTCATGGGGATGGAGGAGAAAGCAAATTATATGTTCAAATATATACATGTATTTTTTAGTTGCCATATTTGTTTCTTTCATAACAGCAAGAGAGATAGAGGTAATTCTGGGACATAATTAATCAGATCAATATGGAACAATTGCAGTAGCACGACAAGATTTCTGCTACAAAAGTGTTCTCTTTAGAGACGTTTCAGACACAGAGACAGTCCTGCAGATGCCCAAGTCAGATACCATGTAACTAACTAATCAAGACTATGAAGCCAAAAACCCTGAAGCCATTGCTTTGCCTGTATTACCAGGAATTCAGGATTTCAGACATTTACATGACTTAACACATTTTATTCAGAAAGTACACAGGTTCAAGAGTTAGGGGAGTTTGTTTTTTTTTTCCTAAGAAACCCACAACAAACACTACTAAACAAGAACTTTTCAAACCCCTTCTATTTTTTTATTTTTAAATAAATCCTTTAGTTGCCTTCAATTTTGTACCATATTGACATTCTTTAGAGAAACTTGAAAATCATCAGTCTTCATAGACTAATTGATGATTTTGTGTTAGTACTATCATTACAGCTTTGGTGACAGAAATTTAAGTCTCTGTTGACATTATTGTTTTTACTTCTGAACATCAAGAATTCACATACTAGAGTTCTGGGAGTTTTAAACTTAAATAATCCCCTTTCCCTTGAAAACTAAGAAATATTCAGAAATGTATCAGCTTCGTTTCTCACAATTTAACAGTTTATTTTATGAACATAAATCTCTACTTCCTAGACCAAATATTCTGAATGTGACCAACAAGGCTGAGACTTTAAAGGGTTTTCTTTGCTTTTAAGCTACGCTGGATGCTCCCCATGAGCAGTGAGTCACACACACAGCCATAGTCTTGGGTGAGGTATGGGTATTATTGTCTTCGGTATCTTCTAAGGTCTCAGGAAAGGATGCCACTTGCTTATAGCAGATTTTGCTGGGAGTTTATTCATTTTAGGTAGTAAAGGCCTGATCCAAACCCCGATGAAGTCAATGGAAAAAGTCTCCCATTGACTACAATGGGCTCTGGATCATGCCCTAAGTCCATTCTCTTCGTTAATCCAGGATTAATAACAGGATGTCTTTCCAGTAGCCTGGAGTGCCTAAGATCCCAGAAATTTCAGCTGAACGAATTCACTTTAGATTTTCATTCCATTTGGAATTTGAAATATGAAGTCACGATCTTTTTCAGCGAGAAGAAAACTTTAAATGGAGGCATTTTCAGTTCCTGGTAATAGTCAAACCCACCAGTTCAGTGAAAATCCTTGGGCATCCTAATGAGAAAACAGGAAAAGCAAATGGAGCCAAAGAAATTCATGTTTTTCAGGGCACACTTCAGAAATACAGTGTAGACTCTGATTTGACCAATGAATAGATGCGTGTTGATGCTTTTGGAGAGATCAGTGTGGAGCCTGACTACAAAGAACAAATTAAAAATTATAGCATACTTAAATATATAAAGCTTTTGCTGTACTTTTAAAAATTAACAGATAAGGAGAGACATGACATTTTTCAAAGTGTCTTCTCAGTTTGCACAACAAAGCACCATCAGTTAATAAATAATGAAAAGTAACAGAAAGATATTACAAATGGCAATATTACCAAGTTTTCTGAACTTGCAGATGTGAATTGTGAATGCTATACTAGTACAAACTTTGACAGACAGTGAGTGGATAGAATAAGAAAAGTGATATTAAATCAGATATAAAACATATCTGTATTAGGATCCATTTTATATAAAGATAAAAATCTGAAACAAACACAGTTCAGTATATTACTGTTTAAAAATTGCATTTCTGATAGCATAATGGATAAATCAGCCATTCCAAAGGATCTCTAGTGCTAGTCACTATTCACATTTCATTAAATTGCCATTAGTATTATTTATTATTTTACCTTGATTACTCATACTGACAAAAATGGCTCAAAATTTGAAGCATGTTTTTAACCCAATTACTAATTGTTCTGCTAAATAGTAGCATTCAAGTTGCCATGCACCTTATGATAAGGATATTTATAGAGTTTTACTCTAAGACTTAAGAAATCAATGGAAATTTGCCATCATTTCAATAGTATTTGCTATTAAAATATGAGCACATTCATTGACCTATAAATTCATGCAAACATGTCACCATCCTCCCACTAAGCCAGTGAAAGGTTAAAGTTTTGTGCTTTCAGTTTTACTTCTTTTTTTCAGTGACATTTTTGCAGTACTCTTACCACTCACATCTAGTTTTAAGCAATTTAAAAGCCTGCTGACAACTATTATTAATTTTAGAGATAAAGGAAAGAGGTCTTAAAACTTCACATCAAAATACATCAGTTTTCCAGAGGAATAGGTGTATTTTGCATAAACATAAATAAAAACTTGCTCAGCCAAGGAATCTCCCAAAATACAGAAAAACCTCATGTTTAGATCCATGGCATGAATCATCATGGACTCATATACTTCTCTCCAAAATATCAGAACATTTTAATAAAATGATGTCATTTTTATATCTTTCTTTGCCTTGATGAATTGAAAATAAATAAAATATAATAATATATTATTCTTTTATATATAATATATATAATAATAATAATTATTATTACTATTATTATTAGCATAAATATAATCATGTTTTACTTTGCTGTAAAATAAGCATGTAATTTTTCAAATCTTCCTAGTTTCTGCCAAAGAAAAATTTGCCTGTGATACAAGATAACTTTAATGACATTGAAACTCACATATTGACCAGTATCAAGGAACAACTGAGTCAAGTCTAACATGTCCTCCTAACAAGTCCTTTTTCTCCTCCATCTGAAAATTCTGGCCAGATATACTATTTTAGCTTAGAATATAGTAGCACAGAAACTACCCCAATTGCAACTCTGTTGAACAAATCCAAAGACTGTTTTCAGTTTAACTCAGTGTCTTTTTTCCATCCCTTCATTCATGTTGAAATTAATTTTATTCAACATTGGTTCATCCAACTCATAGTCTGAAAGGGAAAATGAAAGGATCCCATCACCTGGATCAGGTGAGAAAAGGAGAAAATTAGTGCAGTTTAAATGCTGTAGTCTGGAGCTAATATAGACAAAATAATTTTCCATCTCTTTCTTTAAATAAAAGGCATTAATTGGTTTTCATGTGGTTTTCAATTTATCCATTTATCATTTTCAGAAGAAAGTTGTGCCTACAATCAGCAAGATCAATAGTCATCAAAGCTCTTTAAGCAAGATTTAGCAACTGCTTCCTTAACATATATATAGCTCAGCTGCTAAAGTTGGTCTGCACCATTGGATTATAAATAATATCTTGATCTGTGGTTCCCATTTGATTTAACTAAACAAATATTGCATTCCTGTCTTACAGTGACATTGGCAAAATTTCAAACCCTGGAAGCTGTCCAGGATGTACAGTGCATAGAAAAGACTATACATTGATTTTCAGACAAAAGAAAAAATATCAGTCAAGAGAAAATGCTTTACTGGAGAGGTCTTCACAGCAAAAGGCTGAATTGAGAAAAATACTTTCTTGCCCTTATTACAATTAGAGCAAGGAACTTAGAGTGTGCAGGAAAACACTCAAGAACCCTCATAAGAGGGAAAAGTTAATGACATGATAGCATCCAATATATTCTTTAAGCTAGTGTTAAAGTCAACAATTAGACAAAGTTATTCAGACATCAAATAGATTGTTTTCAGCAGTTTTAAGTCTTTTCAATATACATGAGACAGGCATTTCAGATCAGTCTGTAACATTCCTTAGAGACCTAGAGAAGTCAATAAACAAGGTCATAATGAATTTGCAAGGCAATTTTGTCATTAGAAAACCTTGTAAGTAGCTAATAGCTTAATTCCTACAAGGAATGGGAATTGCCCTCATGCATCTAACACCCTACACCTGTAATTTAGGTTTTAAAATAAAACAGTAGACTTAATCACACAATTAAAAATAATGTTTTACCAACATGGCACATCAATAGATTGGGGGGAATTTTAATTTCTCCCCTTCTATTATTAAACCCAAGTAAAAATTTAAATTTGCCTTAATTTCAGATGCTCTAGAAAGGCTTTCAGTTACCATCTCACATATACCAATATGCTGTGTGAATGTGCGCAGAAAAGTGATAGCTAGCATATTTTTGGTGTTTTACTTAAGGCCCAAATCAATAACTGCAATGCAAACCCTTTGCTTAGAGCAAAATTAGGATTTTCAAATATTTGCCTGAATGGAGGGTAATATATTTTTGTTCTGGTATTAGCCAGTCAGTGCTACTGGTACATACTCTGCCACCCAACAAGCACATGGTCACCAGAACAAATCTGAAGGAAAATCAAGCCACAGTCACACAGAATCATAAATATTGTCAGAGACTCTCAAGATCATCTAGTCCACCCATCAGCCTTGCAGCACCAGAATCACCCCTAAACCATATGCCTGAGTGAGAAACCTGGGCTCCTCTTAAGTACTTCCAGGGAGGGTGACTCCACAACCTCCCTGGGCAACTTATTTCAATTATTAACCATCATTCTCAACGATAAACATTTTTCTAACATCTAATTTGAACCTTCCCTTGCACAGCTTAAGGCCATTTCTTTGCATTCTTTTAACTAAAAAATTACAGAAGTGATTGACTCCCACATCACCACAACCTCCTTTCAGATAATTTTAGAGTGATGGGGTCCCCTCCTCAGCCTCCTCATTCCCTTTCTCTTTCCCTTCTTCTCTCCCACCACTGAAATAACTTTCTTCGTGTAAGAATAGACCAGCATTCAAGAATGTTTTAGAGGTGCTGCTTTGCCCACATCTCCTGCTTCAAGCTCTTATCTGAATCTTCAATCCCTGATATCACATTCCTTTTACCTGTATTGTCAGGGATACAGCCAATGACAAAAATTGGATCAAAAGGCCTTATTTTCAGTTGTCCCTAATGAAAGCACTGATCTGATAGATTTAAAAAGAATGGATGGATAAACATAATAAGGCTTCAGAAATTAATCCAACTATCAGTAATAATAATCTAGTTTTCACAATGGACATTTTGTTAAATATAAAGGATGTTTATTTTTTCTGTAGAGTCTGATGAACAGGGATTCTTAATGATCAAATACATTTTTTCCCTTTTTTTCTTTTTTAAATTAAAAGAGGAGAGAGAGAATGTGTATGTTTGCTCTCATACCCCTTATTCATCATCTCATTTCCCAATTCATCCTCAAGCAAGTACATTTGGTAGATTAAACCTCCACTAGGAAAAAAATAATGTTCCTGCTTTTTGTCTCTTTAGAAACCATCAAAACTAAAGCATATCCTGAAAAGTTTTAAAATAAAGCAGCCTCCCTTTACCTACACACAAAGGAACTCTTAATTAAAAGTTACAGAAGGACAGACGAAAAAGCAATAACACAATATCAAAGAACATGTGGATGAGAAGGAAATGTTCACCCTGAGATATTTAATATTTTAATTGGTTATCTGGAAGAAATAAGAAACTGCATGTTATGAGTCTGATTCTAACCTTATTAAATTCAGTGGCAAAAAGCCCAGTGAGTTCAATGGGGCCAAGATGAAGCTCTAATTGAATTAGAAACTGACTTCAGATAAAATATGTTACCTCCTTCCCCTCATCTTCCCATTTTAGCAAAAAGAAATAAGAAAGATTTATTGAAATTCGTCACAGAGGCAGTCAATTGAGTTTGTTTTGACCTGGATCAAAAGAAATAAGTATTCACGACGAGAGTGGCTTTGACTATAAATTCATTTAAATAACAATACTGGACGCTGAGCTTTCCAGTAGAGGCTGACTACTCTACTGAAGTGTTTAAAACCTTTCCTGCACTAAAACCTAAGTTGTCTAAAAACCTTGGAGACAGGGTAAGTCTATTTAAACACAAAAAATATGAAACTGTCCACTAAAAAATAGGTGAAAATTCAGGATTAGTTGCTAGGAAAAGACCACTACTGTGTTTATAACCCCCTCTGCCAGTCAGCATTTGCTCAGATAAGGTGCAACTTCACATGAGGAGGGGCTGACAAATGAAAACTTCCCTCCCTTTTACTGTTTGGAAGAAGAATTATCAGTTGTTACTGGTAAAGCAGCAGCAATAATACACTAGGAAAAGACCTGTTTCCCTTTTCCATCACCCCCTCAGGGTCTTTTTCCTCCAACTGCTGCTGGGTACTACTACCCCTGTGACCTTGGTCATCGGTGACAGTGACTGTGTGGAGAGGAGGGGTGGCTGCTGTGTAAGGCATGTGTTGTGAAGCATCTCTTCTTCTCTAGGGATTTTTTTACAGCCCTCAGAAGCAGGAGTTCCCAAATTCGACTGGAATAGCAGAATTGAAACATGAAAAGACAGAAGCAATATCAGAGACTGCCTTCAGCTGGAAGGTTTCAGATACTGTTACCTGAAGCTGTGAATTCAGCTTAATGGAAAAATATTCTAAAACTAATTGCCTGAAGCACAACACTGTAGTTGTTCTTGCATAGCTCTCTGTTAAATAACTCATGTGAGAATTATTCCTTTTCTTTTTGAAGACAAACTTTCATTATATTAATAGGAAAATGAAAGGAGTAAAGAGGAGTCCCATTCCTTGGCCCACTGGTTAGAGGCCAGTTTCTTTCATGTGGCAGGCTAAGCTTGAAACCTCCCAGATCAATTTCAGAGTTTCATGGAAATGAATGTAGGTGAGCAATCACCTACTCATAAATTAGAAGAATGTCAGACAGCCTTAATCTGCAGCTCATGTGTTTGGTTTTTTTCTTTGATGACAGAAAAGAAGTGCTTTTACAGCAGCAGGACTTTATTTACAGCACTTTGATTTCTGATGGGCTGAAGAGTCTAAAAGTTTTAAAGTTTTTCAGATGAGGCTGTTTCCTCTTTGACTCTCCCTGCAGTGGCACAGGCTTGGGGAAATGACAAATACCCATCTTTCCTTTGGCTTCTGTTGTGTTTCAGCCAGAAAAGGTTAAACCCTCAAAGATTTCAACCAAGATTCATTCAGCTTTGAGACATTAAATATCTTTCACTAACATTCATGAAGGAAGATTTAAAGACACAGAAACCAATAACAAAATACAAATAAAGTTAGGGTGAAGTTTCCTTAGTAATGAGCTGCTTGAACAGATATTTCCTAAGAATCATGATATTTTAGCTGCATCTTTTTTCCTCCAGAATAAAACACTACCAGCACCTTCAGAAAGTGAACTGATAAGTCTTTTTAATGTATGTTCATAATCATATAAATTGAAATACGTTTTGTAATGCCAAGCATAAAATATTCTGGAAACAGATGAAAGGCTTCCTTTGTATTTCTCTGTCCAACTTCTTTGTTTAATATCAGTCCAAATACTTGCAGCATTAACTTGGGCACATTTGCAGTTTTCAGCAAGCTGATGACTGCTTATTGCTGTCTGGGGACATGCAAACTCCTGTGTTGGTAATAGAATACCCATGTATCTGGGAGATATGCCTACTAAGTGATGGAAAGCATGCCACATTAGAAAATTGATTGCATATGTCAGCACAAGCACCACATTTTAACAAATCAGTCAGTATTAAATTCCACAATATGCATGACTTGGAGTGGGGAGAGATTCGTGACTTTTGTTCAAACTTGAGCTTTCTGCAGATTTTTTAATCTAGAATGAATTTCCTGCTGAAATCAACAAAGTCAAAATGCTGCAATATTCTCATTTCATGTTTATTGCATTTATGAATTTCATGAAACTTCAATAACGATCTTGGGGAAGGCTTGCATAAGCATCATCTTTGCATGTTATGATTGAAATCCTATATCAGCACAGAATTCTCCCCAAACAATACATTACCCAAGCAGTAGATGCAGAGATAAGCATTACTATTGCCATAAAAGAAAAAAATCTCTTTTATGCTTTTGTTCTCCCTTTCTCCTTCACAATGTTTGCTATTATTGTAGAAATCAGCATATGAAAAAGGACAAAAGAAAGCTCCTTAGAGGTGACTCCATACTGCCTTTTCTCTAAAATGTCCTTTTCTAGGGTTTTGTGGATTGCATCCTTGAATGCGACATTATAAAATATCATTGTATTTTGCCCCATTTTTGAAACAATGCTCTATGATTACAATACTGACTAGATGTCATAGCTATGCAATGTTTTTTCTAGGCTCAACAAGAGTTCCATATTGTAGTTCCTGTGATCTATATATGATCTATATATGATCTATATATGATTTATAAAATAAGTGAAGTAGTGGAAATTGTGAGAACTGTCTTTCTAACCCCATTAAACAGCATTTAAGAATTTAGAGAGTCCATAAATTTTAGAAGTAGATGAAGACAATTCAACTAAAGTGTTAGCAGACAATGCCTGGTCCAGGTTTAAAAACAATCTCCATAAACTCATTAGAAGATTTGCAAATTATTCATAAGGAACAGAAGTGGCTCCACCCCGTATTATGTAGTACATTAATTTCAGGCACAATTGTACAATTATTTATTTACTTACCTCTGCTGGGGTTTTGCTTTTTTTTTTCTTATCATCTTCCTTTGACTTCCATGTTCTCCTCAATAAGCTTTGAAATTGAAGACAAGGACTGTTTTCATATAGCAAAAATACAGCCTGGTGAATTGAAATATTAGGGGTTTTTTCCACCTAGCAGTAGAAGGCACCACGTGGCTCTAGTATTCTAGATTGTTCTTCTCATTGAGAAAATGGATTAGTAATCTGATAAAAAGGTTTTCTCCTTTCTTCTGACACAGCTGGTATTCAGCACTGCCAAAAGTCAGCTTCAAACTGGATAGCAGATCCTGAGAGGCTGGAGAGCTTCGAAATGTTAATAAATGTCAAGAGGCAAGATAACAAAATTTAAATCTCAAGAACTTCATTCTCAAGCAAAATGTCATTTGAGCCATGGCATAAAATAAGAAACATTTGATAGGCGTTTATCAGTGAACAGGTTTCAAGAATGCTAAAGAAAATCCAGACAGAGTGATAGAATGTATTTTAAATTAAATTAGCTACCCTCTAATTTCTACTTTAATTTGGTAAAATATAAAGACAAATAAAATGCAATAGAGCTATGTTAAAGGTTAACTGAATTAAATTTTTCATCACCCACCAATCTCTGTTATTACCATCATAGCTGGAGGTGGGTTTTGTAGTCCTAACAAAAATGACAAGAGTCCATCAGAAAGAGCCTCCTGAACTATCAGCTGATTTAGTGCCACCAGCAGCAGAGGGTGCTGAGCCTCAGGGGCCAAATGACAAGATTCTGATTCAGGAACTCTGAGAAGCCTCCTATTTACTTAATTGGCTATTATGCCCTTGGTTTGTCACAGCTTTTAATCATATACCTTAATCATATACCTTATAGTAAGGAAACCAAAGGGACTAAAATTTTGCAGTATTTCAAGGTGTATTTACTAGGTTCAGAATCACACCCATGCTTCTAAACATTTTCGTTACCATGATCTACTTCTGTTCCTTCTTAAATACTGCATTTTATACCTCCCATTTAAATGGATTGTTCATCACCATGCAAAGATTGTATAGAAAGGAGCTTGTGGAAAATCTGTTTGATTAATTCTGAGACAGAAGAAGCACTCATTTTCTCAAAGCATTAAAAAGGTTTCTAAATGATCCCTTACTTTTTACTCCATATATTCCAAACAGATGTATGTTTAAAACTTCATGCTATATAAAGTTTATGTCCCTGTTGAGATTTCCATAAAAGCTTATGCCTGTTGAGATTTGTCTTTTGATCAAATCCAGTTGAATAATAAAATCTGACAAAACTAAAATTGTGCAGATCTTCTAGAGTAATTTCCTATTTTTATTTTTATGCATCTCTAATTTAATAATTTTCTAGCAGTGCATTGTGATCCAGATAAACTCTAATGACATTTGATAGACTTTTTTATAAATCTGTAGACTATATGCCAGCACAGGAAATTTTTATTTTTGAGTCCCTGTAAGCTACTGAATTACAAAAGAGATGGTAATCTGATAGACACATAAAGGCTACAAAGTTTGCATCACAAAAGGGAGGAGTAAAACTAAGAATCCTAGCTGAATTAAAGGAAAAAAAATCCCAGATCTGAAAACTGTTGCATATTTAATAAAAATGCCATAAAGTCCTTTCTGCCTTCTGCTATGAACTCTAAGTTTTCCATGTTAGCATCACTCTCTTTTTCAAAGAGATGTGATGTTAACATGGAAAACTTATCATCAAAGAGAAGGTGATATTACAAACGGAGATGTCATGTTGGTATTTTAAAAATGTAAGATTTAAATTATTTCTAGTGAAATAATATTTGCCTAGATTAGTGTAGACTTTCTACCAAGATACTGAAAGCTAACAAGATACTTTATGTCACTGAAGTTATTCTCAAATGACAGCACAAGTCTCTGGGCCTGGATCTTGGCCATGCAACTTAGATAACAGTTGAAGAAATTCTTCCTGCAGGCAGAGCTGTAATGTACTGTTTCATTACTAAAGTGCTGCCAGATATACTCAGAATATCAAACAAAATCACCCCATGGGTGTTTTCTGCACCAAAACTAGTCAGTAGAATGTGGGAGTGAAAATGTTGGAAAGAAATTAAAAATGTCTTCCACTTGGCAAGGAAAACTCAAAATGCAGAGACTTGTCTCTGAAAAAAAGAAGGACAGTAATTCTTTCTGACCAGCAAAAGCAGTTGTGCTTAAAATAAAGGATATCAGCACCTTACAGATTTTAAATGTTAAATTTGTAATTTTAAATTAGTATACAAATATAAAATCACTCATATTCCTGAGCTGAATTTTATCTTATAATAATATGAAATGTATTTAAAAAATGAAGGCTAGGATTGGGCTTGTATAGTAACCAAGGGATCAAATATTATTGTTGCTTTGATCATTGGGAAAATATGCTTACTTTAGATTTCTAGTGTTCACTTTCACTGTTTTCCTTCTCTTTTCAAACTTACATGGATCACCTAGGTATGGAGCATTAAATTTCCTTTAAATGACTGATATTTGAAACAACAGGAAAGAGTAGATGGCTGGTGTTGAAAACTTCTCTGGCACTAAGAAATGAGAATGAAGCTCTCCTTATGAAGTATTAATCAATTTTTTGGCTTCACTAAAGATGGTGGAAGTCATCCACTTCCAACAAACTGATTTTTCCTAACTAAAACTTTCACTGAACTCAGAAGAAAAAGCAGGATCTAGAAAAAGGATATGACTAAAGCATGAATCAGGCACTGGAGTTTTGCAAGTAAAATCTCAGATGAAAAGTGTTTTCATTTAGTGATGCAGTTGATCCAATTGAATGGTTCATTTAACCAGATACATTAATCTAGCATCTGTGCAAAAAAATAAGCATCTTTGTTTTTTCCCAATAGCTGCAGCAAGTACCACAGGTATTTTCACATCCTACTAAATTAAATATCAAGTAATTTCTTTCCTGTAAAGGCACTATTTTTTAAAGTAGCTAAGTCTGTTTATTATGTAGCTTTCTGGAGGACTGACTGAAGAACAGAAAGCTTAAAAGACCGAAATAACTAGATGTTGCAGATGCTTCATGTAGCAGCGCAAGACTACCCTCATAGGCCCAGTAAGTCCTTGTCTGCCTCCATTCATGTAAGAAGCTTTTAAGTTTTTCAAGAGGTTTGAATAGAATTGGTACTCACAGTTGTAGCATCCTTCTCCTTGGGATAAAGAAGGCTTGAACCACAGTTTTTCTTTATCTGAGAATGAAGGGATGAAATGATGCTGCATGGAGATGCTGCATGTTGGTCAGGCCTGTTACTTTGCTAAAGAAATCTAAGCAGTCTTGTTCTTTCAGTTTTTCATTATGGGCTTCTTAATTTGTCTCTCTTCTCCCAGCTAGGATTCATTGCTTGAAGGGGATAGCAGCTTCCCTTTTTTTTCCCATAGTGACCTTGTTTGGAGATTGCGGATCAGCACAGTTCCTTTTCCTGGGAAAGAAAATGGATGGAAGCAGCAACTCCTGCTTCTTCTGGTAGCTGATGCTCTTACCTTGGTGCTCTTACCTTACCTCTGCCACACCATTGGCAGGTGTTTGCCAGGCTGTGCACTCTTTTAGTAAGTATGTGAAGGAGGCAAGGACATGGATTTATGTTGTGTGGAGATACATGCTAATATAAATGCAGCACAGAAGAAAACTTAGAAGTGTTGGGCATGGTTTGACAATGGTGTGAACTGGGAGAAGAAACAGGGTGGATGAAAACTGAGGTATGGCTATAGCAGGAGTGGTCATGCCAACACATGGAGGTAGACAGCCCAGACAACACTGATGCACAGTCATTAAAATGCAGACCCAGTATACCCTAATGAGCCCATCCTCCTGTCCATTCCAGGGCTTCATAGCTTTTCTTGTTTTACATAAACTGAGGGTGATTAGGATATGCTGAGATCTCATGTTTTTGTTTTGCTGTTTATAGGCAAGGTATGATTAAGATGGCTCTAAAGTGACAGATGGGAAAAGAGGTGGAGGATTCAAGGGTAACACAAAGGCAGAGAGCTGGTAGGACTTCAGCATTTTCAGTGAATTTTGAGGTGAGATGGGAACAGAACTAAACTCAAACTAAACTTACTGTGGGCAGAAATGAAAGGCAGCAAGTGATAAAGATGTAAAGTGATCATCAAAGAGTAAAGAGAGATGATCCTAAGGTAATGATGAAGAGCAGTGGAGTTGTGAATGTAAGACTGCACATCAAGTGCTGAGCCACAAATGAGGAGATATTTTCAGATCAGATATAGACTTCTATGTTCAAAAGAGTTTTGAGTGGTTCAGCTTTTATCCTTTGTATAAGCCTGTACACTTCAGCTGTGCTCTCTCAGCTGAAGTATCTTTGTGGTATCAGGGAGATTCACACAAAAAAGTAGAAGACACACCAAAACCCCCAAATTTTGTTTGTAGGACAGTGTTCTGTGAAGTATTAATTCTGTCTTTTGGAGCTGGGCATGAACAGAATGCTTTTATTTGGTGGTTAAAAAATTTATCTGCACTAAAAATGTTTGCAAATTTGGGAATAGGCATGAGCAAAAGTCCTTTATATTCTTCTTCTAATTATACTACCTTTCTGTGTTTCTTTTCTTTGTCTGATTTTTTTGAAGGGTGTAGGAAGGTGTGGGGGCTAACATTTTCTCTTTAACAAGAAACCTTCCTACTTTCTCTTATTCTCTCTCACTGGCTACATTGTTGATAGATTCAAGAGAATATCTACAGCATAAAAATTGAGAAAAATTGAAGGATAAGGTGCAAACATTTATCAGACTCTTTTTTTCCAAGCTGTTTTTAGAATTGTGAAGATAGAAAAAGTTTACATGAGGATGATTTACAATATGAAATTCCTGAGTTTTTTAAATGATGCTGCAAAGAGAGTCCTTGACAAATTGCAAAGACCATATTTCCCGGAGCAGAGAAAAAGGGTTGGGTGTGGCTGTTCAACTATCGTGCAAAAAGAAAATTATATCCATAATACTGCATCCATGGAGAGGAAAAAAAAAACAGACCACAAAATTATAAACAATATTTCAATGCACTATGAAAACAAAACCTCATTTTTAAAAAGTATGTAAGAAATAACCATACTGTCAACATAGCTGTAGATCACACTCTTTGTACCAGTCAAAGCAAAATTATCTAGAAAATATAATTCTTAGTTTTAGTTTAAGGCAAACATGGGGTAAAATGCATGAAACTAAGACTAGCAGCTCAGCTGCTCCACAGTATTTTACTGTGTTATACAGTATTAACACATACAACAGCCTAAATTTAACCCAAACTTCCTTCTCATAAAATTTAAAACTTGTGTGAACTTCCTTCTTGTTTTAAACAAGTGGATTTATAATAAGAAAAAATTCTGATAGGAAAGGAAAACTGTTTACTCCCAGCAACAACCCTTTTTATTTTAATATTTTGAGTTTCATAGGTCACATAAAGATATCCTACTATTGTGTGATAAGAAGCAAATATTATCTTTACTGTTTGCCATATAGTGGACTAGGCTATTATTCACACTGACTAAACCAAGAATTCAATTACTGGAAATTGAATAGTATTTTATCTGTGTTTTTAATTCAGTTTTGTTTCTATTTTTAATAGATATAATTTGACCCTGTTACTCCAGTATACATGTATTTTGTACTTACAATGTATTATGTTTTACGGTAAACCTAGCTATTAGGCACTACGTTCCTAAAGGAGTTGCCAGAATCAAGCATTAAAATTCTCACTTTGTTTGACTTGTACTGTTTACACAGCATTTTATGTTTCTCCCTCCTTTTTCTGTGGCACAATTAGATATTTTTAAAAGAAAGCAAGGGTGCGCATGCAATATAATTATTTATATCCATGTCTTCTCCAGTTCAGTTCTTTCACTTAAAAATTCACTGGAAAATCTTAAAATTAATTTTATTGTGTACTTTTCTAGGAGGGACTAGACAAACTCTGTGTTACAGTGGGATTTAGGCACTTAGATATAATTAAACAGCAACTTTAAAAAAACAAGTTCAGCATATTTCTGTGAAAAACAATATAATTAATTCAAAGGTTAATCAATATTTAGATTTTTCCTAATTTTATACACTATCTTCAATACTAAATATCTATAAATATCCACACAAGTGTCGGCATGTATATGCATTTCTTTTAGGAAGCCTTTAATTCTACCTTTATTTTATAAGGGATGCATGGGTACATCCATTTTAAGCATGGATGTGGCAAATATCTTAACATTTACTTAAAAAAAGGGATGATGAGCTAGGACTTGAAAAGGTTAATGAAAAAAACAGCAATAAATCATATGAACTTGTGAAGAGATACTGATCTGGAAACGAACTATTAGTGCACGCTGCAAACCCATGTAACTGAGGGATGACTCAATATCTCTCAATGACTGCAGAAGACAGAGGACTGGTTTTCAGCTAATATGTGAAAAACAAATTATTCAAGTTAAAAAAATTAGTTGTAAAATACATTGTAAATATAAAAGTAGTCAAATACCTGAAACCCTTCTTCTCATGTCGCTATTATGTCACAGTTTTAGAAATCAGATTTTCTGTTGTTTTAATGATGCAAATTATATATTATATATTATGTATTATATATTGAAATAGCTCATCTAGATCACCTTATTTTTTATGTCAGTCTTTCCAGTTTTCTTTTTTTCCCATGTACTTATAGTTTAGGAATGTAGATGGAATTCTTTACAATTTTTCTAGTAAATCTAGCAACACTTTTATGCAGAAAAACCTAACAACCATGAATGACGCAAGATATTTCAGAAGGAGCTGAGATTTGTTTTGGAAGAGAACTTGAAAGATACACTTTAAATAGATAATGAAACTATGATTTTATGCATGGTTTTTGAGTTCTTAGATGAGGAGGCTTTCAACTTTACATAATAGTAGCTCTTCAACCTATAGTAATTCCATAACAACATAACCCCTCAAATTTGATTTTGGTGTTGGTTATTAATACTTACAGCTTGAATTCCAAACATAATTTTATCTTACATAAGGAAATGGTTTGTGTCTGTATTTCTAGAGTTGGAACCCAACCATAAGATTTTTGTAACTGATAAAAATCTGCTACTCTACTGTACGGAAGTAAACTTCCTAATAATTGCCATGGAAATAAATTAGTTAAGAGTACAGAATGGAATGCAGAGATTATCACAAACCTTTTAACTGAAATTAGGGGATCAACCTATTATGAATTATGAATTCATTTAAATATTTAAAAATTAATGTGTTCTGTTCAGTAATTGAGGGATGAGAGGCAGTTGATTCTCTGCTCTATCTGTTTTTCAAGTTCTTAGAAACTACATTTTGAGCTTAATCTCCTGAATTACACAGGATTGGTAAATTAGGTAAAAGAAAACATTGCATTAAACTCAAGGTACGAAATTATTATACATTATTTTATGTATTTTTATATAAAAGTTACAAGTAGCAAGCATATGACACAGGAATGGAACAGTAACAGCAATAACTGTGAATGCATGCTTTTTACAATGTATCTAATAAAGGGATTTTTGCCAACTCAAATATTCAGTAACATACATGCAGATTAATTTCTCAATGTCAAATTCAGTCATATTGCTAGATGCTTATCCAACAAACGTTTCTATTGAAGTGATTATGGATGGCTAAATACCTGATTTCAATAAATTGTTCCTGAAATTGGGAATTTTACTTGCAACAAAAAGAAGAGAGAAAAACAAAAAGATAAATGACTGATAAGCATAATAACCAAAGTCTTATTGCCTTCTAGTAATTTTACTCAACACTGCTGAATTTTTTCATGATAAGAGAATAGCTGGTCAGAGTCCATAAAACCTCTAGCTGGTGTTTCCAAGGACGATAGTTTCACATTTCATTGTAGCATGTTCAAAATCACCCAGGAGCGCACTATTCTCAAGCAGTCTATATAATGAAAACAACGTACATATAACAAAAGTTCAATGTAAATCTTCTTCTACATATCACACAACATAGAAGTAAATAACAGACATAGATCAACTTAAAGAAAACTATGACTTTAAATAAACAAACAAACAGATAAACAAATAAATAAATAAATAAATAAAAGGACAATCTCAGCAAATAATTTCTTCCTCAAGTTTCCAGCAAATCTGTAAATATATTTAATAATTAAGGAGCACTTTGTGGCCAGAAACCAAATTAAAAAAGAAATATATTTATGTGCAATGGGAATATCTTTCTAAGGAGGTAAGGTATGCCTATACTTCTTAGGTTTGCATAAAGGCAATTAAATTAAATTGGAAAATTGTCCACTCTCTCTTTCAGCGACCTGAGATAGTTCATTATAGAATTTTTCATTCAGAGTTTGCATGACTGCATGAATAGTTTTCTGAAATCAAAACTAAGTTAAAATATGCTCTCTCTGAGGAAAAAAAAATGCATAAAAATATTTACTTAAACTATCTACGGCAATAAAACCATTAATGGATTATTTCACTGTAAAATTGCTTTATACATATATACACATAAAATATATGTACACATTTCTATGTTTATATTTGCATATATATAAACTGACAGACTAGCAGCTGTCCATAGCTTCATTGAAACATCTGAAATTATATTTATTAAGTGCTGATAAAAATTATACAAAATGAAAAGTCTAAGAAAATACTCCAAAAAGCAAGCTTAATTTGAAAATATTAACTTTAGTGCTACAGAACCTCTAAATTTATCAATACTAACACACACTCTTCCTCCAACACTTCAAAGATTGGATGAAAAAATTAACTGAAAACACATAGTTCCACATCATACTGACTTAAATTAAATGGCCAAGTTCACATGCTGGGGCTATAATTTGCCATAAATAATAATTAGTAAATAAATAAATGAAATGCAAAAGCCATGCAAAGCACATGACTCTATCACGTGGCCGGAATTAAGACAGTTCTTGCTAAGGGCTGACTGCAAATCTGTCAAGAATAAGGAATTAACAGATTTTGCTTAGCTTGCAATGCTAAAGTGGTCATCTGGCTTTCAGTTTTTTAACATTCAAACCTGTTTCCATACAAGATGACATACAATTTGAGACCTAATATGCATTTTAGCAATGTAACAAATAAAATGGAAAGCAACAGATGGTTCAATTGCTGTATAGATATGTTTACTTACCTCAGGTTTTTCTCTTAGACCCTAGTTGTGTTGTACTCAGACTCATGTTTGCTTAGAGACCCAATGAGGCAGAACCTGGAATGTTATGGCTATTTCATTCAAAATAATAGTGTTTGCATAGAATAAAAGAAATATATGCATATAGATACTTTATAAACGGTACACTTTGATAATCTGATAGATATTAAGGAAGTAATTTACATAGACATGCAATTGGATTAAAATAGCCAAATAACTGTCTTTTTTTTTTTGAGAAAGAAATACCTTAATGTGTAAAGAAAATATGGAGGGCATGTAAACAATAACAAGAAACGCATAAATAATGCATGCAAGAGAAAACACAAATATATTAAAAAAGGGTTATGTATTCCTTTTCAAATAAATTGTTCATAAATTTTTTGTTTTTCTTTTTCTTTTACTTGTAAACTTTTAATCATTCATATTTATAGCAATTCAAAGTGCAATCCACAGAAGAAATAGCTCTTTTATTAAAAATATTAACCTTTATTTTTCTTTTTTAATTTATTAAAAATATTCCTTTTAATTCATTTTATATGTAAATATATATGTGTTCATTATGTTGTCTCATGTTCCAATCTGTCTATCCGTGTTTATTTGACAAACCAAAATACTGTGTTCAATAATGGAACAGATACAGTAAAGATTTGGAAATACTGTCATTCATTATAGAAAAGGTAATGTGCCATGAGGAAAGGGGTTTCCTTACTCCAGGACTGTGTTCCTCACTCTTGTGTCATGCATCAAAATGGATACATGTATCTTTAATTTTTTGATGAATTTATTTAGAGATGGTTAGACCAACAGTGGATGATATTCAAGGCCACCTCTGTTACAAGGAAATGTAATGTGGCAGTTCCAAAAATCTAAATTCACACAATCTTTGGTTTTTAAAAATTGAACCTATTCTCTATTGACCTGTGTGTGTATGCATGAGGGTGTATGCAAAACCGTAAAAGAAAAAGAAAGAAAGTAGAAAAGTAAAACGGAGATACAGGATCCTTCAGGAAAGAGGAGAAGAGATGAGAAAGAGAGACAGAAGGAGATAATATAATGGCATGTGCTATCAGGAAACAGAAATTTAAACAATAAATAAAGAAGAAAGAAAATATGTCTTTACTGATCAAAGAGTGAATAGGTTTGGGCAATCAAGTCCTTACACAATAGTTAGTCTTCATCAAAAATCTATTGATACTGACCGCTGAACAGCTTTATCATGTCTGGACAGCCTGTGACTTGTGGTTGGCACCTCTTCAATTTCGTCTATCTCGCACGCATCAGCAGCATCTTGTGAGTAGCTATGCTTCATGACAAGGATATTTCTCCTGTTCATGGGCTGAACAAGTGGTTTTACAGGCTGGGGTTGTATTTCTGTCAAGACAGAAGCATCTCTTGTGCTGAGGTTACTACGGCTGCCCTTAATACTAGACACTTGTGATCCACAGTGATGGTCATGAATGCATTTTGAAGAGGATCTCCGCAGTTTATGATAATTTTCAAAGTCATCTGCAACGTCAGCAAGGTCAGCTGTAGTCCCTGTCCCTCTAAGGGTGCATAACTCATAATGAGGAGGCTCAAACACCTCCTGGAACACTGTTTGATCAAAGTCTGCTTTCCTTTGGACAAATTTTTTACGAGGCTGCTTGATCTGTACTATAATAGAGATAACAATGAGGATGATCACAATGCAAGAAGTCACCCCAATTATAGTCCCACTGGTGTTGGTAAGTTGGTCCAATAGGTTTGCTTTTCTTTTTTCTGTGTGACAGGGAATAAAAAAAAAAAAAAAGCACAGCATTAATTGCAGTTCAAGAATATAAACAACTATAATGGGTTCACAGATTACTGCAAGGCTGAGCCTAGTCTATTTCTGAGTTCCCTTAATCAATCTCACCAACAAAAAAGCAAAGGGTAAGAAATCAGATATTTGTGAAAGCCAAATAAGCGCCACACAAATCCTTTGTGTGCTTATTCACTTGGAAACTTATTTATTCAGGGTATATCCCAAGTTTAATTATACAAAATAATTATTTCAATTTTTTATAAAATCCAAACACCATAACAAGCAGATGGCTTCAGTGTCACCTCTGAACTCCATTTGACTGCTAAAGCCCCCAAGACTTTTACAGATGTTCTCTTCATTATTTTCTCTCTCTCCCAGCAAATATATGCAGCTAGGACATTAGGTCCTATGAAAGAATAAGATTTTACACGATTTAAGTCTAATATTTTTGAGTGGAATGGGAATTTTGGCAGCGTTCAATGAAAAAGCTAAATCAGGAGAAAATAGAAAAGGTATTCAAATTTAGATTTCAGAAAGCAAAAAAAAAACCAACAAATTTGTGCAAGTTATTTCTGCTTTTTTTCCTCCCCCTTATTAATTACCAAAACCTTTCTAAACTGCCATAAAAATCCAAAAGCTGATCATACCTACTACCCTTTACTCGGGAGCCTCTAATAAGTTAGTCAGCAAATTCTGCATGTGAATAAAGCGGAAAAATGAAGTAAAATAATAAAATAAAACCAGTCTCCCCATCCTCTTGTGCATCTTTCTCTGTAATTGGCTTTCACAAGGCTGCAAGGACAGGATCGTGACTGAGCCTTGTAGAAATTCAAGTTGAAAGGGTTTGCATAAGTCTCTCTCAGGCATAGCAAGACAACTGTGGTTAAGTTTTAACACCCAGTTTAGTGTAATTTTTCCTGGCAACCTAGGACACATGAAAGGAATTAAGAAAAAGCCTTTGAAATGGAAGTTGTTGGCACCAAAACAGTAACATTCATCTCTTCAAAATATCCTAGTTACCAAAACTTAACTCTTCAGTAGATCATTGTCTAAGCTTGCAGATTCACTCAGTGTTTCTCTAATTGACTGACATAAACTCTGGAGAAAAAGCAGAGTTAGGAAAAACAACACTGCAGCAAACAACATTTTTGCTGGAATCAGCAAACCTCCTTTTTGTAGTCAGAAAAACAAGGGAGGATAAATGCACAAGACCTGATAAAAGATACTTGACAAAGGAAAGATGAAAATCATTCTGGAAATTGAAGAGTGATGAAGGTTTTCTATTTTCCTCTGTTGCGAAGAACTAGAGAATGAATAATTATTTCCCAATTGTCTGTTTAGTTTCTTTGAAGAATATTATGCTGTGCCAAAGTTTAGCTGTGTTCTTTTGAAGTATATGTTTTCATTTGTGTTTTACCCTATTGCACTGCTTGTCAGGATTTTACAGGCTTCAGTAGATTTATGGGCTGACTGCTAATCCACTTCATTCTGAATTTTTTTCTTGATTGGTTCCTAAATTTGGCATATCCCATGCTTTCAGGAACAAATCTGCAATAGGGGGGAGACAGGGGGATACAAGACAGAAGTGAACTGTCTCCCTAGCCTGCAATGTAAGTTTGCTAAGCTCTTTTCCCTGAAGGCAACACAGATGCTGTTTTGGGACCTGTTTGTGTGGTTTTTTTAACAGAACCACTGAAATATTTAGAAACCATTGTCAGTACATGGGTAGGAACATCACCCCCTGCCTATGAAATAAATATTACATCTGATTTCCAGATGTAATATTTACAAGCTTGTTCCTTGCACTTCAATTTCACTAGATTTTAGGTAGATTTGGTTGCTTTCTTACAGTGTTAATTCCACCTTCCTTTACTATTATGGGCATAGCATACCCATAAAAAGACAGCTAAAAGACACCTGCTACTCATATATTACTCCACTACAAAGGCAACTATGGCAAAGGAACCAAAATATAGCATTTAATTATACTTTAGATTGTACGGAAAGCAGAGGCCAAGTGGTCAAGAAGCCTCCCAGAAGTGCATAAACAGGCAGCAGGACACAGCCAATACAACACCAGAGGAAAAAATGAAAACACTAAAAGTAAAATCCACTGGCATTTTTTTACCTTCCTTTATTTTCTCTATTGCTTCATGTATGCTCTCTCCGAATTATTCTTCTGAGCTTTCACCCATTTGGCACATACTTAGTAAGAAACTGAAGAATATATGCTGTATCTCATGCAGTGCAAATGACAACTTTTTCAATTCTACGTGTTACCTTTGCAGTGGTTTTCATCCCAGGGATACACACAGTTCTGGAGTCCATTGCAGACCAGTGTATTATTTATACACATATTACTGTGGCAAAAGAATGTGTTGGCTTCACAAGGGGCTAAAAATGAGAGAAATGATAAATTATATTAAATTAGCAAATCATTCAGCTCTCCTCTACAAACACATCTAGGAGTGGACATGTATTCTATAATAGAACAAAACTATACAACATGTGTTCCTTGTGCATATTAAATATTTAACATGCAGCATGGAGAGCACTCAAGTCATAGACTGTTTATTATTCTGTGGCAAGAGGTTCTCAGTTTCATCTAAAACTGACTGAACCTTCCCCTAGTATGGCTCTTCTGGATGGAGTGGGTTGGATTCCAAACATTGCTGGGTAGTCTCTGATGTGTTATCAACAGTTTAACCTCAGATCCAAAACATATCACCCTATGGCTGCTACAAAAAAGAGTTAACTGTATCCCAGACTGATCCAATGAGTGACAGATAACATCTTTAAAGTTTTTGATGAAACCTCAATTTTATAAGAAAACTTGTGTGACTCGAAGACAAGTACTTGACAGTGCATGTCAATGGTGTCTGACCATTTATACACAGAGGAAGTAAAATTATTCCAAAAACGTTTTAGTCATAAAAAAGGCTACAGTTAAGAGGCACCCTTTTGTTTACAAGTATGAAGATAAAGAAGCACAACAGTCTTCAGTGTCCCCGAAGCCTATGGCCTAGAGGAATCATGCAGATTAAAGCCGCAGGAAAATGGTGCTATTAATGTCCATGAATTATTACTGTGAAGAAACCGCCTGAAAGCCTTTGGAAGGTATTGAAGATGCTGCTAAACTGTGGTGTTTACGGAAGTATTGGGAGATCATTAGGTGTTGGGGTTGTGAAGCTATTGCTCCAAAAGTGCACAATATATTAGAGATAAATTGCTCCTCATATCTCTTCTTTAAATGAGAAAGACTTCTGTAACTTAGAAGAGCTACAAACTTTGTCAGCGTTAAATTGTCAAAAACGAACTCCTTATGTATTTTTTTTTAGTTCAAGGAACCTTAAAGTGTTATTATAATTATTTTTAAGGGAGAGATAAATAATAAACTAAGACCCTTAGCTAATCAGAAAGAAGTTATGATGCTCAAATTACTCATACTTCGAGTTTGATACTTCACAGAAATTGTTCTCCTCTGCAACTTTAGAAGCAGTTCCTATGACAACATAAATGCATAGCAGAGAGAATAGTTTAGTGGTTTGCAAACAAAGGACAATACAAAGGATTTGTATTGCAGGACTTAATGACTCAATAGATCATGTCAATAATTCTACTTACCAATAGTGTTTAAGTTAAAATATCCATAACTGGCATATTAGGAGCAGTTATGGTGTGTTAAGCAAAGAGTAAATGCCATCAAAATCAAAAAAAACCACACCCCAAATATGCAAACACTCACTCAGATATAACACTATATATACTGTACCTCTTATCCAGAAGATATCAACCAGCCTATCCACTGTTCAATTTTTGTTTTTAAATCTGGTATACTATCTCCTGAGGTGCAGAGAACCTGGTCACATTTTAAGTTTGTTACAGAAAGGATTCTACTTTATGCTGGGCAGATCAGAAGAACACATGTGAATATTATAAAAGGGAGGATATTTAGGGACAGTCCTTATCTGTCTGTTGCTGTCACTTGGGGACAATGAAGGCTGTGCCACATCATGATGTGACACACCACGTAGATAACACATCAAAGGCATAATCGTCCTTTCACACTCTAGCTGTTTCCAGGCAAGGTGAGGATCTTTCAGGATGTTTCCCACATGCAGAAACAGTCTCACTGCCTACTCTGAGTAAAAAGAAGTGAGAAACCTAAGAAGATCTAAAGAGGCATCCATTCAAAATACAGTGTACCAAAAAAAAGACCCAAATACCAAACAGAGAAACTTCAAGGAGTGACGCAGGAAAAATGGGGAACAAAAGCAAACAAACAAACAAACATTTGCAGGATTAGATAGGTTATGCGATGAAACCCACAAAGGAAAAAAAAAGAACATACCAAACAAGCAAACAAAAAAAACCCCAACCAAAATGCCAAAAAGCATTTAGAGTGGAATGAAAGATCTTAGTAGTGAAGTCAGAAGGACAGAGTCCTGTCTGAATTCAGAAGTAGAGTGGTGATAAGTAGAAAAGGAGAACTAAAGGAAGGTAGCAAGGAAGGGAAAATAAGACAAAGAAAGAGCAGAGTCTATGGGAAAAAACAATGTCAATTGGTTATTTTATTCTTCACTAAAAGAAAGAGTGAGACTTTCTATCAAATGAAAAAAATATTGGGAAATGTTCCATAGATTAGAGAAAAATAAAGAGCAATAAAAAAGACCTTTTTCAGATTTAAGAAGGAATAATTATGCAAAAAGCTGACAGGGACGTCTGGAAATGAAAAGGAAGAAAAAGAGGGAAAAATGAATGAAAATTTAAGCTTTCTTAAATTGTGCTATTGAATGGTGGAGGAAGAAAAATCATATGTGAATAAATGTCAAAACAAGATGAATGGCGAAGCAAAACCATTTCAGAACCCGTACAGCAAATTTAGCATGAGAGAAACCCAAATGTAAGATTCAGAAAACTAATGACAAACAACCCCCCCTTGTTCATGTTCGTAAAATTAAAATAGCCAGGTTCTCTCTATGGTCCCATGAATGTGGAGTGATTAAAGTGGACAAGAAGTCAATGTGTTTCCCCTACCCTAATTAAGGTGGTTTTTTTTAATGAATGAAAGCATAAAGGGAAGCTGAAAACTTGTCAGTCCCGTTGCACATTGGGAAAATTTGCTTTCTTGCCCAAAAAAAGGCATAGCAAAGGAGTCTTGGGATGCTACATCAAGGACATTCTAGTAATAAAAAAAAAGAAAAATGAACTGATGGTAAACCAGATTCTTTCACAGCAAGATGGATCTGGTCCTGATGCAGTCTTATAGCTGTTGCAGAACCCAGGATGACAGTGGAATCAAGTAATATGTGACAACAAGCTTGTGGATATTTTCACAAAAGGAAACTATTGCTATCATTAACTTCAACTAGATAAAGCAGCACAAACCTCTCCACACACCAGAAGCTGTCCTCTATCACACCATGGTCTTCCCCATCACTATAAATGCCTTTAATATGAGAGAAGAGCAGGAATGCACAGAGCTCACCCAGGTGAGGAGCCAAGTGACTTTTTGGTCATGATTAGTGGAAAGCCCAGTGGAAAGCTACCAATATTGTACTTTGTGTCTGGACTACTTGATGAGGAACAAGCAGTCAATGAAATCCTCTTCAGGCAGGTGGAAGTAGCAGCACAATCACAGGCCCTGGTCCTTATGGGCATTTGAACCACAGGATATTTGTGGAGGGCAACACAGCAGGGTGCAAGCAAGCCAGGAAGTTTCCAGAGTGCATTGATAACTTCCTGACACAGCTAATCCCAGAGTTGATGAGGGTAGCTCTGCTGCTCCTCATACTTTTATAAAGAATCTGTTGGGAAGGTGAATGTCAGGAGCATGAGATGATGGAGTTTGGGATGTTTCAAAGAAGGAACAAACCAGAAAGCACAATCATAATTTTGGGCCTCAGAAGAGCAAAAGTTCCCTGTTGAAGGGTATGGGTGGACAAATGCCATGAGAGGTGGTCCTGGAAGTTCAAGGAGAGTTGGTTGATTCTGTAAGATCACCTCCTCCAAGCTCAGCAGTTGAATATCTGGAGTGCCTGAAAATCAAGTGAAGGTAGCAGTTATGGATGGACAATGAGCTCCTGACTAAGCTCAAAGTCAGAAAGGATACATATAAGTGGTGGCAGTAGGGCACCATGATCCCAGCAGAAATATGACTTCTCTGAGTGGAAGGAGCTGAAGTTAGGGAAGGTTCAGTCAACTGGACAGACATGAACTCCTGGGTCCTATTGCGATGCCCCCAGTAGGGGACTCACACCTCTCACTACTTTTCAGAGATAGTCAAGCCACTCATGACTATCTCTGAAAAGTCCTGCTGATTGGACTGGGCAGACAGGATCTTCAACAGATCAACAAAAGAAAATGTAAAGTCATGTGCCTTGGAAGGAATAGTTTCATGCAGGGGTACGTGCTGGGGACTGACCGACTAGAAAGCAAGCTTGCAGAAAAGGCTCTGGTATGCAATAAGGTCACCTTGAAAATCACCTTGAGCCAGCAATGTACCCTTGTGGCCAAGAAGGGCACCACTGTCCTGGGCTGCATTAAAAACAGAATTGTCAGCAGGCTGAGAGGTTCGATGCTTCCCTCCTATTTAGCACTGGAGAGACCTCATCTGCAGTGCTGTGTCATGTTCTGGGCTCCTCTGCACCCAAGTGAGCCCAGCAAGAGGCCATGAAGGCCTTTAAGGCTTGAGATATTGGAGGTGAGAGGAGAGGCTGAGAGAGCTGGGACTGTTTTGAGCAGGCTCTTGGCAATGCATCCAAACACCCACTGGGATGGAGTGAAGAACACAGAGCCAGGCTCTTCTCAGCAATGCCCAGGGACAAGACAGGAAGCAATGAACACTAAAGGAAATACAGAAAATTCCCTTTAAATGCAAGAGCTAACTTTTACTTTGAGGCTGGTCAAACACTGTGCAAGAGCTGGTTTACCAAGAGAGATTGCTGTGCTTCCAATACTGAAGATATTGAAAACCCAGCTGGGCACAGCCCTGAGCCACCTGCTGTAACTGACCCTGCTTAGTGAAAAAGGATTGGACTAGTCCATATCCTGGAGTCCCTTCCATCCCTTCCATGGCTCTCTGAAAAAACCCTGACTTCATATTTAGATTAAAAGTAACAGCTAGGAACACACAATTATGTTATTTCTCCTGTCTCAAAGCTGCCTTGAGTCAAGCTCTACCAAGGTACTGGCCTAGAAGTAAGTAAGAGAGCATATTCAGCAAAATAAACAATTCATAATAATTATAACATAACTGAGAAAATTTGAACCACACATATAATTCAACCTGATATATCTTGATGAAGTCTCTAATAAATTATTTGATTTTTATGATTTTTACAGCAAAAAAATACTATATTCTAAATTAAATCACTAACTAATAAAAATTTTATGAAAGTTTCTTCTTCTAGTTCGCAATTGAACCAATAATTATTTTTATATAAAATAATAGTTTTTATAAAATCCTATATACAATATTAAAATACCAAACATTTCCATTCTGCATTATTTTTAATGAAAATATTTTCTTTTTTATGGCTGTGAGTGCTATGTGTAAGAATACCTTGTATCATAATATTCAAGCAAATTTTATATTTCTTGAATTTATTAAAATGCAACATTTCCTTCTTTGCAACAGCTATTTACACTGAACACAAGATGGTGCTCTTAACCTAGAAGATATATGAGCATGTTAACAGGAATAGACATGCCAACCCAGTCTCTTTCAGGTATAGGAAACCTATGTTTAAAAACCCCAACTGTAACAATAACAACCCTCTTCCTGTTACTGAGAATGTAAATATGTTCTGTTTATAGTACAAATTAGGAGATTGTTGTATTATTTGTATTTCCAGAAGGTTTCCAGCACAGTATACAAAAAAGCTTCTGTTTGGTATTTGAAGTTTACTGCTTTCAAAATTCTTAAAAATTTTGAAACCAATGTAGTAACCTATAGGAAGGTTTTAGAAATGCATGTGCCCATAATCTACACTTTTTGATTTATTAAAAAACCCTAATATTGTAATTCTGAACAGCCTTAAGGCAGAGAAACATACAGTATATTAATAGTTCTTCAAATGACATCCTTACAAGGCTACATGAAATAAAAGCAGACATAATTTATATTTTTTAAAAAGATACACTAGTTTCACTCAGACAACAAAATAAATAGTCACAAGTAAGGCATTTATGCTCCAAAATTACAGAATTTGTAAATCAGTATGGAAATTAAATATTCCATGTTATTAATAATTATTATCTCATTGTGATATTATTACATACGTAACAAAACACACACTGTCTGTGCATTAAGATTCATTTTGTTGGGCATTGCAGGATACTCTGGATATCAACTGCAGTCATGGGCAGGCCAAAATATTTTTACAAGATGGAGCTAAGAGCAGATCTGTAATGGAACTGGTGCACAGCCTGGCTGCTCCTCTTCAGTCAGTGCTTTCTCCAGTGTATTTCTCACTATTTCTCAGCACCATCCACAGCTAGTGCACGTCCTTTGCTTCCAGGGTGTGAACTAGCTGAGCCAGCCAGCTTGGGTGTCTGTGCTGTACTTCATTGAACTCTGTGGATTTACCCTTTGAGCCTGTTTCAAGGCAGGGATTTCAGGCCAGGATGGGATAATCTTAGACAAATTTCCTACCCTACTTGTTATTTTTAGGCCTATCTCTCTCCCTCCTTTCTCCCCTTCCTTTCTTGTCATAACATTTTTGAAAGGTCTTGCTTCCTCCTAAGGGTGAATGGGAAAACTCTGAAATCTTAACAATGGTTAGATGTGAGAAACATTTTACACTGAAGTTGCTGGAAATTTCACACCTACTCCTCCTCTCCTCAAGATAGCTCATTGCATCATGCTCTGCACACAAAAATTCTTTAAGTACAGATCATTTGGATTTTCCCATTGTTCTTTGATGAAAAATAAGACTTTTTTTCCTCCATAAGTGAAGGAAAATGTAAATTCTTCGGATGTTCTTTGAATCATCTTTGAAACAGAAGTTTTCTATCAGTCTCTTCAAGGAAAAATATTTATTGAGAGGCAGTTTCACTTGCTTTATTAAAATTATAAAATTAAGATTGTTATAGCACTGTGCACTACAAGAATATTATTTGCCACTAATAAAAAAAGATTTGTTAAAAAACAGCTATTAGAAACTTGAAAATGAGATGGGCTTAATACTGATGCTTTCTCAGTCACCTTCAGACAGCTCTGTGAAAAACAAATATAACTTTTATGGGTAGTTAATATCATATACAGATCAATTATCTAGTCTTTGAAAAACACCTATATGTGGTTTCATGTTGTTTTGTTCAGGGTTTTTTTGATAGACAAACTCACCAGAGAATGGCAGGTCAGGAGCTTGTGCTCAGAGCTCCAGCCTGTGTTCTGTTAATACTCTGGGCACCACAAATAATTATTTTGTTCAGGGTCAGAGAGTCACTGGGATGCTTAGCCAGTGAGGGTTTTTCACTAGAGATAGCTGCAAATAGCACAGAAGGGAAGAAAATCACAGATGAGTGCTCACCAGTAACGAGGCAATCCCAATGGTTTCTTTTTAAAATATTAGTGTGGAAGCAGAGAGCAAAACCAGCAAAGCTGCAATCTGTTTACATGCCTAAGTCCTTGCAGAGAGAAACTGCTTCTTCACAGGTTGCACTAAACATCTTGCTGTTCCCTTTCTCAGTACTTCCCTTAGCTTTGCCACAAAAACACAGTCCCTAGTGCTGCATACCTGCACTCCCTCTTCGCCATTAAAGAACTGCCCATGCTGGGTGATCCTCCTCGTCTGTAAACAAGGACTTGAGTGCTGTCACTTGATCAAACTGGGCACTACTCTTCTAAGCATGGCCTTAGACTTCTGTCCAAATATGGGTTTTGTTCATAAAAATAAAATGATAGAACTCGTGCTTCATTAGGAAAGTTGAGTGTGACAGGGCTCTAAAACCAGACTTTGATCTCAAAGGGGCAATAAGAGAAGGAATGAAGTCTTTCTGGTCTGGGGTTTGTGGTGCAGGGTGATGGGCACAGGAAGAAGGAGTGCTACCAGAGGGCAGTCAGAGCTGGGGAAGTGAACATCTTGTCTGCTGTGCATACAGAGGGTTTTTCTCTTATGCCATACGCCCTGGTTCTACAAATCTGCTTTTAGGCTAAAGCGTAGGTGTGTCTGCTGAGGAGCAGATCTTTGAAGAAGCTGTAGGTGTAGCATGTCTGTCATTAATCAGGCTGGAGATCACTCTTCAATCATGGAAAATGAAATGAACATTTAGTCAGTGGGTGAGAAAACAAAGACTCATTTTTCAAGTCTTCTTACCAGATGAACAGACACCTTCTGATTATACCAGATTTTTGTTTACCTTTTACTGATTCTTATATTAATTTGTTGCATATTTAAAATCTAGTATAACAGTGAATGCCATGCACAAAAATATGACCATGCTTAGAAGATATCTTAAAAATTAAAAAGGTAAGGATACAAGGAGTTACAAACCCCAAAATGACAGTTGGAATAGTTAATAATGCTGACAGTGAAATATCAGAACATCACTATAAATTATCATCTATTAAGAATTAATCAGGTATTAAGAGTTACTTAGAGCTCAACTACTATTTTGACGATGATGAGAATCATTCCTGATTTTCTGGTGCAGGAAATTTAACAACCTCGTGCATTGTATGCCTTTTCTTAAGACATATTTATAGCCCTGCTGCTCTGAAAGAATCACTGTGAGAGGTTTGGGAACTTATAAGACCACTTTTTAGATGCCTACAAAAAAATGCATACATATTTTAAATGGATTTG
The DNA here is from genome assembly GCF_963513975.1 of Fringilla coelebs. Classification (NCBI taxonomy): domain Eukaryota; kingdom Metazoa; phylum Chordata; class Aves; order Passeriformes; family Fringillidae; genus Fringilla; species Fringilla coelebs. The sequence continues at coordinate 58,704,419 of NC_140028.1, forward strand.
GAGCACACTGATTGAAACATATAAAAACAATCATTAAAGATATCTCTTTAGGATTTCTCTGTTCTGCACAAATGTCAGGTCCCCAAGAAATGGGTCTGCAACTGGAATAAACTGAATAGACTTACACTGAAAGAAAACAATGCTCAGGCTTAGTAGCTTGTTTCCACAAGATACCATTTCCAGTAAGCAGAGCCTTGTGTAAGGGAAAGCTCACAGTCTCGACTGCCTAATTCCACACTGAGGAGAGGAACTATAGGAGCAACAGACCACAACACCTCCTGGTCATTCCCACAGGAACAGAAAATACTTTGTCACTCTTTACCACGCACATCACTGCAACATAAATGCATTCTTCTGTTTTGTTCCTTTCTCAGCTCTATATGAACCAAACAGAATTTTTCCCCCTCCTTCTTTGTCCCTGAATAGACACACAGGTGTCTGTTCCCTGATGCACATCTCCCTGAATGAGGTCTGACACTCCTTCTCTTCCATGCAGATGATCTAATTATTCCCACACGCTGCTGAAGACGTTGCAGTTTACATGCCATGAGCTGTGTCTCAGTGTGTGTGTCACTGACATCTGTTGTAGCCAGCTCCTGACAGCCAGCACCAGCGTGTGGCATAGGGCAGCACTTAGGGACAACAGACAAGACACAGAAAGTACCATTTGCCTCACCTTTAAATCTTTAAAGTTAATTCCCAGCAATAAAATCACAGATGCAGTTTCTATTTTTTATGAGCAGGCTATGTAGACCTATTTCAAAGTATTATTTATCCTTTAATAAATTTTCAACTTTTAGTGAGCAATGACTCTTCAGAGCAAATTTACAGAAAGAACATTATGTTAGTATTTTGAATTTCTCAGTCGAATATTTTTCAGTATAAACTATCATCTACTTAAAAGAAAGGAATAGCTTATAAGATGTAGCATGTCAGGTAAATATATTAGGAATATTGCAAGAGAAAAAAACCGCCACATTTTTCCTTATTATCCTTTAAAATATGAGAGCTTTGCAAACATACACTTATTCAAACCTTCATTTCAAGTTAGTCATCATAGTGCTTCACTCTCCAGCTCTTTATATGCTGTGAACCTCCAGTGTCTATGCAGTTGTTTCTAAGGTAACAGATCAAGATGCCTTGTGAAAAAAATGAATCAGATCTTGAATATTCAAGACATCTCCAGTTGCAGAAATGAGAAAAGGGCAGTAGCATCTCAACCGAGGGTTCTCAGTGTCTTTCAGACCCCAGCCTGATTTGCAGGCAAGAGTGATATAATCCACCCTAAGACTGCTAGTGTGAGAGTACAGAAGTGCATGCAGTTTCAGGCATGTAAAATGTCAGAAATTTTTTAATCAGAGCCATAATTAAGGAATTACGGAGGCTGCTCTCAACAGAGACTCGTTGCCTCATTGCAGGGTACACACACACAGAATACAGATGAAGAATGTGTTTGGTGGGTTGAGCCTTCATTCCAATCCCTGACAGTCACAAAGAAACCCTTCATTCTGTCAGACACATGATGCACAAACCAAAAACACATTAAAAATTAACATGAACCAGCACATTAAAACAAATGCACCTTTCTAAAGAGGCCAAATATGTATTATTCCTATCAAAGGAAACAAATAGATATCTTTCACAGGTCTTTCACAGGATTATCTGGGTCAATAGTTTTCAGTGAATGGAGCTATTGGGTTTTGTTGAAGGATTTTTGTGATTTGTTTGGTTGTTTCTTTTCTTAAACTGGCTAGAACTACATTTTGTTTCTTTTACAGGCTATATTGCTTATTATCTGAGTCCAGATTTCATATAAAAATATAAACACAAGTAAGGCATATAAAGAGAATATTAACCAAAATATGAAAGGCTTTTAGAAAGCTTTTGTTGCTACAAAAAACCCCAAAACTCTTTGCTTAACAATATCTGACACATATGTTCACTGCTATAGGCACACACCCACTACCTGTGCTAAAATAATCATAAGGTATTCTTCAAATGCATATCATAATGAGATCTGAAAAATCAAATTCAGAGAAAATGATCTGCCTTGATGAAAACTTTCAGGGTTGTATTATTTTCCATGTTGTGTAAGGAAAAACTTTCATGTATCTTGGGGATCAGACAAAAGTCACAGTTATATGACTGGATATGAGCACTTGTACCTGTTTGCTTGGTTTTGATTCTTGTGGTCTGTCTGCTGCATTAAAAAATATCGCTCGCTACAAATGCTTGGAATAAAAACTGCTTGAATATTTATACAGCTTGTTTGGCAACATGCTTCAGTGACTGCTCTGCGTAAAGAAAATATCAACAGATTTTGGGACTTGTATCATTGAACAAACAGAAAGGAAGATGCGTTGATTAGGGCCTTACGTTCTTGGAAAGATGTGAAGAGCATCTGGAATCGGCTGTTTCGACTGCCTTCGTCTGCCCACATGCGGATTACACCCAGGCCTGTCCTCAGCATCACGTCATTAGCAACTGTGCTGCAAAACTTTGCCTTCAAATCCTCCACCGAGCTGCTTCCGTCATACACTGCTACAAAATTCCTTTTGCATTCATTGGAATTCTGCATCTCGTAGTCCAAAAATCGCAAATAGATCTATAAATCAATCAAACAACAAAGTCAACATGTGCAGACATTTGAGAATGACTGAAAAAACATTAAGCAACTTTGCTCTACATTGCAGGAGAAAGAGTACACAAGAATTCCATCAAAATAATTTTTCTTGAGCTGGTGATCCGTAGGGCACTTCCTCAGAAGGCCATTAATAGGCAAACCGAGCACCCTTTCTGCTTCCTGATATTTTGTCTTGTTTCCAAGTAGAATTTCTCAGAAGATCTAGCTATTTCTTTGTTCTTACCCACAGTAAGGTCCTAATTTGCAAACACATACTTTTATTTTTAGAAGTATGTGCCATGGTTCTTCAAGCTAAAGGACAGATAAGATAGAAATTTCTTCTTTTACCGCTTGGCACGATATTGCTCTATTACATGACTGACATGTGAAATAATAAGGCAGATCATTGTTGCTCCCTCCCCAGAGTCAATGTGTCATCTCATACATTTCTGCTGCACTGATTCAGGAAGTGAGAATCTGAGAGACAGGCAGAACTCCATCATTAATCTTCTTATGTTTCCACAAGGATCTGGCCACCACCTCAGCTCTCCTAAACAAAGCATTATGATATACATTTTCATAATTTAAGTGGTTTGAAATCAAGCATATTTTGTGTAAACTCCTAGAAACCTATGTCTCTTGCATACAAGTTAATTGTCTCACAATGTAAAAGATATATTGTCCTTTGCAAAGAACTCTTTAAATCCACCTAAAAAGAAGCAGGGGTGAGGACGAAAGACTATTATTTGATATTCGAATGTATATGGATTTCAGGGAAAGCCATCAATTTTAAAAGCAATTGATTATAAAAGCAACATCAAATATTCAATTCACAGAGAACGCAAGTACTATGTTCAATAGATGATACGTAATCAAACTGCCAAGTATACTCCTGAGATTTCAGGAGAATGATACAGAAAGGTGGATGAGGGAGAAATTGTATAAAAAGGCAGTGAGCATTAGAGCTGTATGCATCTTCACTTGAAAAAAATTACTAAAAAAAGAAACCCCACTGTATTAGACGTCAAATATACTTATTTCCAAACAATTTTATTGACTTCAGGTATTTTTTTATATGCACAGAACAAATGTTTTATAAGCTCCTTTGCTTCTGCAAAAAGTTCACAAGCAGTGCTTACGCAAGTAGCAACAAGCCTCATAATTTCACCTCATTAATATATTAAAACTCTTATGGTTTTAGAATTATGTGCTCTCAAGCAGTCTGCTACAGTTTAATAATAGCTTAGATTTTTTAATGGGCCTCTTCAGGTATTGTATTATTTTGTATTTTCATTCCTTGTTATGCTTTGCATAAGTGTCCCTCTGAAAAGAATATCTGTGAAAAATTTTTGCCAGCAAATGAAATTAGGCATACCAAAGGGACTTTTTTTTTCTAATCTGTCATTCTTACAGTGACTCTTACTCATATTCCATCATTTCCATCTTTCAGAAGAGTTCAGAGGAATATATTTCAATTAAAGTGCAGTTAAGTGTACTTTAATTTCACCATATATCCTGGAGTTTACATACCAAAAATTAAGGAATCTTCTTGTATTGGCCTCTACAAAATGGAACAACTAAGAGAAATACACAAAGACATATTGAGATGGAAATATATCAAGGTATAGTTTTTATAGTGTTTCTCACTTCATTTACTGGTTGTTCAGTAAAACAGTGAAATGATACACACTACTGTGCTGACAGAGAAAGATCCCACATGGAGGAGGGAGATACGGGAACAGGCAGAGCCATGGTATAAGCATCCAGACACTGACCACATTTGGGACACAGCAGAGAGCTACTTCTGTGTCCAGACACCAGATCTCCCTTCTCAAGGAAGGGTGCAACAGTCACTGTGCCACCCTGGCACCCAGCTTCTCCTGGGAAGCTGCTGAGACAATCCACAGTACATCTCTACATTGCTTAAGGAATTAAGTGTGCCTCTTGCTTTTCTTTTCTCAGTTAACTGAAGCACTCTGCCTCAGACAGGTGTCCCAGTGCCTGCCAGCCTTGTCACAGTTCATGCAATGAAATTTTCTTGCAGCTGATTATAGGCAATATTGCATACATGTGACTGCTTTTCAGGAAGAGAAATGTGTCAGATAGATGGTTCACAAAGAACAGAAGGCTTGCAACATGCTTTGTCATTAATCATTACTTTTACTGTCTGCATATGCCTGTCATATGTACACCATTTATATTTATATGCTGTATATATACATATACATCTCTATGTATATATATGATAGATCACATAGTGGTCTCTCATATATATAGTGCCATGTACCACATCACATTTTGTCTGTTCCCGTCTTCAGGAAAGCTCATATTTACTCCAGAAAAAATATTGTATTAATCTGATGGCAGAACAATAATAAAACTGTACCTACTGGGTGAAAGGCCTTGCACACTTCTTCACATGTTCTCTATTTCTATCCTGCTGCCTTTATATATGCATTTATATGTACAATTGCATGTGCATATATATAAGCACATGTATTTCTTTTAAAGAGTATCTCATTTCAGTATGGAGATGTAATTTTTATGAGTTTTCATTCTTACAAGAAATGTGTGCTAATCCTCACTGTGGTTACAAAATATCAGCTCTCCCAGCAATTTCTAGCATTCATCAATTATTCCTGATCTGTTCAAAAACACTGTTCATATAGCAGTACAGACAAAATCTTATTTCTATGAGCTTATCATTTGACATTCTTTAGTTTCTGGAGGCACACCAGCCTTATAAAATAGTAAAATATTTCTTAGAGTAACAGTCATAAATACTGAAAAGGAATCAAGAGAATAATAACAGCATTTTGTTTTGAGTCTTCCAGTGAAGAAGCCAGAACCTTAAGTTTTTCCGAAGCCTGAATTCTGCTGTCAGTCATACCTGTTCATTCCTCTGTGTGGGAAATTCAGCCAACACCATCATGTATATAGACCTGATAGGTAGTGGAACTAATAGAAAGAAATATTTGACTTAGAAGTCTATGTCTAGCCTGTAGAAGAAAGATGTCACTTTCTCCAAAGCCATGAAGTTTCATAAATTAGAGAAAATAAGCTACTGATATTCTGAGGTGAGTTGGAGCTTCATTTTCGTAATAGTCTTTGGAGATGAGTACTCCCAGAATTTTATATAAAATGTTGAGGACTTTGTACAACACACCCTGAAATAAGGGGGTATATTTCAATCTATGTATTTCAAACAGACCTTTGGCTTAAGACTGCAGTGTATTTTTAAAATCTGGAAACTGATTACACAAACTGACAACCTGCTATTGGATCAGATTTTATTTTAAAGAGCTGGAATAATTTAATTGCATCTGTACACCCCTGCCAACTTGTATGGTTTCATTGCTATATATTTGCCATTGTTCCTGTCACTGGCTGTGAGACCCACACTGGCAGAATAAAATTACTAATAATAAATTGAGTTCCCCAGGGAAAGAATAAAACTGATTATATGACAAATTCTTATTAAATGCAAAATGTTCCCTATACATAGATTTTTGAAATCAGTGGAAATATTCTCATTGCTTTTGCTGATATGTGGATGTCACTAAAACAAATGCACCAGAAAGTGAGAGAAAAATTATCAATATTACTGGTTATTTCATTTACAGAGATCTTAGCCATTACTTCTACCATCAGTGGATAAGGAACTTTGTTCCCTGAAAGAAAATTAACTAAAGCCGAGGTCACAGACTCAAACACCACCATCTGCCTTCATTAAGCATTTTTTCATTGATGTGAATAGGAACTTTTGGAATGAACATTTCCATAGATACTGACGCATTATATTAGTATAATCAAGGCATTCTTGCTGAAGAGAACATCTTATTTGAAAGAAGAAGCATAACTGCCATATCTTCTTCTTTTACATTTTTTTTGCAAAGTTTTAATAAGACATTTTTGTCAAGCCATCAGCTCCACATTACTTAGGAGAGGGGCCTGCTCAAGTATTAGATTAACTGAGTTTTGAGATGTCACTGTAAATGCCAATGTCATTAGCAACAAAACTGATAAAGTCTCGCTGCAACTGTGGCACATTACATTCAATCACATAATATTTTAAATAACTCTTATGTCACCTGTAAGTTTTGTATGGCCACCGTAAATAATAACCAGAAAATGAAATGCTGGGAAATTCTTACTATTTCTTTTCATTTAAATTTGAAAACAACAAAAATCTCTGACTTAACATGCTAGGAAAAAATCCCGCAAAATTATTGTAAACTACTAATAATATATCACCTCAGTAAAATAGTCAGATTATAATCTACTCATAGTGAATCACTTCTGATGAGTTCTGCTTTTTAATCAATCACTGAAGGTTAGGGATGACAACATGATTGATCAGACCAGTCAGGAAAAGCTTCAAACCATATCCCAGCATATCAGACTTAATATATCTGCAGAGACACTCAGTCGCCTTAAACCAAAGCAAACAAAAAGCCATTGTTCAGCTGCCAAAAGTAATTTAAACATAAGAGAAAAACTTCCTCTTCATCCAAGCATAATGTCCAGGTTTTACATACTCTCCTTCTGGGTTTGGTCGATTCACTTGTAAGCACAGCATTGGGTTAAATTGTCCCATTGCCCAGTGATCAGTTACAGCACCTGCTTTATTCTACATCTTTTTCAGCTCTGTGTGATTAACAAAGTACTTTCAAGATGATACCTCCAGTATTTAGGCCTGGGAAACCCAGTTTTTTTAGAGCAGATTGTGCAACACTAATTGAACTCCTTCAAGTTAACCAGACACCAAGTACACCAGCCTAAAAAGCATGTTACCAATGAGGCTTGAATTTTTCATCTGAAATGGTCTGTCCTCTTTCTTGGATGCTATTTTTTTTTAATCAGCATTACTTTATTGCAAAACTGTTAATAATACATGATCTGTTGCATTTTTGTTTGTTATTTTGGGGTATTATTCTACATTTTTGGTCCTTCTGTTACTAGTCTGAGACCATGTTGTGCAAACAGAGAGCTCCATGCCTCATATTTTCTTCTGTTCTAGAGCTTGGAGAATAATGTCTGTCAAAGATGACAATTTTATATGGTACTTCTAAGATACTGTGATTCACAGCCAAGGCTTGCATATCAGAACACCAGTTTTCTAGACAGGCAAAGCTCTTTGGATTTCTTTGCTTTGTCCTATTTGTTTCTTCAAACTCCTGTGACTATCCAACAGCTGACACTTACTCTGTCAAGTCATCCTCATTTTTTTCTTTTACAGTCCAAAAATGCTCACAAGTGAGCAATATTTACAACTCCTTGGTACTATTCTGCTTTTTAACACTGAAAACTGGAAATCAAATCCTGATTCTGCTGTTCTCTTTGACAGACATTTTATTACTTTCTTTAATAGCTTTTTTAAATTACATTTCTTAATAGCTATTTGGTTTGAGGATGCTGAGGTTCATTATATGCCTATACCTGAATGGAATAAATTCATGGTAACTTAAAAGTGGGGTTTTGACAGTGTTACTCTGGCATGTGCATTGACATGCCTTCATTGCAGAGATTCTAAATACATGATTCCAAGCATGTACTTATCTTACACCTTTATCTCAGAAAACTATTTCACATAAGGGATTTTATTAGTTTAATATAGATAAACAATATTTTCTACTTGTTTAAACATAATTTGTTCACCTTGTACTCCCCATATATACATATGGTGTGGTACTTTTTAAAATTATTAATATTTTTTGCCTTCTCTGTATGTCAGTAAGCTTCAGAGCTTCTTCAAAGAAGGAGATCATCTGAAGCTTGCAAAAGTATCTCTGGCTGTTAGGTTATTCAGCCTTTAAATTTTATTTTTCTCTAACATTTCAAGAATCACCACTCAAATGGCTCTTATTAAGTTTTATTGCACTACTTAAAGTTCCTCTTCTACAACTGATGAAGAAGTCTCCAAAAATTAGTGTATCTTAGTCTTCCAGTGCCAACAGCTTACAAGCCAATCTAAGAGCACAAATTTCCACTGCACATGGGAGAGCAGAAAATGTTTTGGTTCAGTCAGATCAGTTCAAACAGACTCACTTGCGGCTCCGCAATTTTCTTCACCTCATGTTTCTTCCTGACTGCCTAGGAAATGCACAGCCCAGTCTCTCTCCAGACTACACTCCCTATGAAGGCAGGCAGCTGGAACCAAAGAGTCATCCCTCCATTTGGTCAGGATCATGCCAGGTAGCAGAGCAAACCCGCAGCAAACATACAAGTGTCTTCTCAGTCACACTGGGTCCCACTGCCCTGCTCCCAGCCTCATTCCTCACCAGCCAGCCCTGCCACGCTACCAGCCAGCTTGTGCTTGGGCCAGCCCCACTGCCTGGGCAAGCCCAGCCACCATGGGCTTGTCCCAGACTCTTTAGTCATGTCCTGGCACTGTGGCCTCCCTCATCCTGGCCCCCTCCCATGTGCTGTGTATCCCCTTCCCACTGCTCCCCAGTGGCTCTGGTTGAAAACAATGCCACCACTCCTGGCAGCTCAGGGTTAAGGATGCTGCCAGGATGTGTCAAATCTAGACACTCATTAATTGACACTTTGGGTTTCCTTAATCTCTTGTGTCAAGTCTTGCGTGCTATAACCTTTGTCCAATACCCTGTTCAGGTTGGGCAAGAGAATTAGACATCACTTTGCCTAACTACCTTATAACATTATTTTATTTCTCATGGTGCAAATAAAGAGGCTATTTCCACTATCTGTTCAACCTAAATGTACTTATTGCTTATTCCTCCAGAATAGAATATTTCCACTGGACTACATTCAAATTAGTTCCTGTTTTAATGCTGTTCCCTGAGGTGCCCAGGGTGTCTGATAATAAATGGTGTTTCTAATAGCTCACTGTTTTTTTCCCAACATTAGAATATCATATTTGTAAATATTTTATTACTCTTACTATCAAGTTCTGCTGTGTTATTTTTTCTACAGGGCCTCTCAAAAAACAAACATGACACAAAGGTACCTTGCTGGGAAAGTTGCCCACCAAAGAGAGCACAAACATGGTTCTGTCTTCTTGGGGGTTTTTTTCAAACTATGCTGACCCATCCAACATAGAAAAACACTTGATATTATCCTCCAATACTTCACCCCTAACAGAAAATAAGAAAACTATAATTCTATTCATTTAATTATTTTCTAGTCCTAAAAACAAAATCTTTTCTAGACCAAAATCTTCTAGACCAAAAATCTTCTAGCAAAAAATGTGCAGTCCCAGAATTTTTTCAAATCACTGTGCAATGAGCTTATACACTTCCTTCTTTAGGCCTTGTTCTACACTGAAGAATTTTCAGATCAGGAAATCCCTCCAGAACTTTATTGTTCTGGATGGGTTAGCACTTTCAGTCAGCAGCTCTCTTCTTAGTTTTCCACTCTTGCTCTGAATACTAATTGTGGTCATGTTCTGCATGAAGTGCAGAACCATAGTGTTATTCCACTCAAAACTCTCAGCTATCTTACTCAGCAGGAACTGACTTTGAATGATTACAAGAAACACAGACTTTACAACTAGTCACTTTCACTATATAAGACTCTAGCTCTGCACATAAGTTGTGTTCAAACTGCCTTCTGCACTTAGAGAATGTTTGGCTTCTGCATGCATTTCAGATTTATTTTTCTCTGTGTGTGTGTCTGTGTCAGGGGGTGTGTGTGTGCATGTGTGATATAAGGTAATCAATTATGTCTCTATTTTAAGTGTGTGCAACAAATTTTCTGCCCTCTGTCCCATTCCTGAGCACTGAGGGTAGAAGCATTTGACCCAGACTGCCAGTTTGAAGCTCAAGCTTAGAGACCTCAAGTACACACTTCCTGGCTGATCTCATTGCTCATATATTGAGCTCAGACTTGGCTGGAATCTGGAATTGGAAACCAAGGGAAGGACTTGCATCTTGCTTCTGCAGACAGTTTAGACTGGATGAGCTTACGCCAAATGAAATTGCAAGCAACTCACATTCTGGCACAGTTTAATTAAGAAACTAAAGATGAAAAAATCCAACACAAATTCTCTCTGAGAAACTCTTGCCTTTTAGGCATAATTCCCAGTAACAAACTGTGCAGCCCAGGGTACAGGAACATGTGGGTTTAAAGATGTCTGCGTAGCTCTCACTGTTCTTAGCAGGAGAGCTTGTTTTCATAGGTGCAAACTGACATAAATTAAAATGATGTCATTAAGTAACTGTACTGAATATGCCATTAATTCAAGGTTAGATAGGGACGAAGGAAGCTGACTGTAAAAAATGGACAGTAGATTCCAGTTCAATTGAATCAGACCCATAAACAATCTTATCATAAACCTTACTTCATACAAAGTTCTTAAAAATATATCCACTTGTTCCTCCTTCCTTAATATCTGTATATTTTTCAACTTGTCCCAGTGTGATGAAACCATAACTCTGTGTGCATCTATGCATGTATATACTTGCTGTGTGTACATAAATATATCTGTTTGAAAAACCACACTAAGTTGAAATGCTAAACTGGACTTACCCCCCAAAGATGGACCTAGCCTTGAAAAATATTTTTTTTTCCCTAGCCTACTGTGAAACCTTTCAACTCCATGTTAGGAAATACTGATTTATATACGTTTATATCGCTCAATCTCTCCAAGCAGGTAATTCTGTAAGATGGGAACACCAGGATCTCTCAAGGGATGACCCAGTCCAGCCCTCTGCCTAAAGGTAGGATTATTAATGTTTCTCTCATTTTTCACAGGTCGTTATCTAACCTGTACTTTCAGACCATTAACAATGCCAGCTGAACCAATCTGCCCTCCCTGATGTTCAAATTTTCTTCCTTTGTATTTAACCTGAAACTTTCTTGCAGAGTGTGGGACCCTGAGTTATCATACAGACATTGGCATCACAGCATTTCTTTTTCCTTGCAAGAGCCTGTTATTGCATTGTATCACTCTCCTTCACACAGTTTTCTAGATGACATTAAAAAACATTCAGTATTACTTCATTTTTCTAAAACTTTCTTGTTGCTTTCCATTCCAGGTGCCCTTCAGCTAGGATACACTTCTTGGAATGCAACACAACTAAATGCAGATATAGAAGTTTATGAAAAATTAATGAACTTTAATTTTTAGCCCTCTATTAAGAGTAGTAGTTTAGTATTCTTCTGATAGACAATGTATTTTCAGTTACATAAATACCTAGTTTAGAGTTTTACATCAGAACTGAAGTATGGATAAATACTACAAGTAGGTAAAAATGTGATTTTTAGCAGGGCTTTGAATCATATAGAACTTCAGAGTCAGACCAAGTAAGAATGTCACAATTAGACTATATGATCAACTATAAACTTGAATTTAGACTATAGGGAAATGCTATTGGCTTAATTAACTGTGCCAATTCTAATAACAATTCTGTGTTTTTCTGCTTTCCTTCTACTAATACCTAAATACATCATAGAATAGTTTAAATTTGAAGGGACATATAAAGGTCAACTGGTCCAACTTCTCTGTCATAAGCAAGGATGTCTTCAACTAAATCCATGTGCTCAGATCCCCATCCAACCTGGCCTTGAATGTTTCCAGGGATGGTCATCAACCAGCTCTCTGAGCAACATGATCCAGCGTTTCACAACCCTCACTGTAAAAATATCTTCCTCATATCTAGTCCAAAACTCCCCTCTTCTAGGTTAAAGCACCTTGTCTTACCACTACTGATAAAATACTTGTCCCCTTTTACTTACAAGCTCCTCCCTAGTACTGGAAGGCTGCTATAAGGTCTTCCCAGAGTCTTCTCTTCTCTGGACGGGACCAACTTTCATCTCTTAGCCTTTCCTCACTGGACAGGTTCTCCATTCCTCTCACTATTTTTGTGGCTCCTCTGGAGACACTGCCCAAGAGGTCCCTGTGCTGAGGACCCCAGAGCTGGATGCAGCACAGCAGGTGGAGTCTCATCAGACCAGAGTGGAGCAGAGCAGAGGGGCAGAATCTCCTCCCTCACCCTGCTGGCCACGCTGCTTCTGATGCAGCTCAGGACACTTCTGATGGCTTTCTGGGCTGGATGTGCACATTTCTGGGGTATATTCAGCCCCTTATCCCCCAGAATCTCCAAAACCTTATCAGCAGGGCTGCCCTCCATCTGTTCTTCCTGAAGTTTGTATCGATACTGGGATTTGCGCTGAATGAATATAAACTGCCTATAACACATGGAATAATCATTCATCAGTCCAATCATTTCATATCACTACTTAGCGTAGCAAAATGGGAAGCTCATCTACTTAATTGAAAACCTCTATCAATATTAATTTTATCCAAAAGTAAAAAAAAAAAAAATTATAAGATGAAAGTATATTCTGGAAATCATTTGCCTGTAGTCTTTATGAGCCAACTCTTTTCCTATACTTTCCCAATCGAAAAAATGCTGATACTAATGACTTTTCTCTTCTGAAAACCTTTCCTGAAGAGAAACCTTCAACATTCATCCATGTGTCATTCTGATGATGAAACAATTACATATTCAGTACAGTTTCCTCACTGAGGTTATATAAAAAAGCCCTTATCAGTTTAAAGGCAGCAGAGAGTAGTGCATACATAAATGCTGCTTTCTAAAACCTTTCCAGTCCAATAAAAGACAGCTAGAAAAAGTATACTGTGGGGTGTCTTTTACACAGGGAATGCAAGTAGGTGGGAGGCATAAAGCTGTTCCTGTTGCAAAGAGGGGAGAAGTGGTAGTGTAACCAGCAACAATTAATGCATATCATAACTGATAAGTTATGGATAAGAGAGAACATCAAGGGGAATCCAAGAAAAGTATTTTTGAATTCATTGCAGCCCTCTCATATTTCTTACAAAGCCCTGGCTTGCTGACTGTGGAGGAAAAGAAATGAGAACACTTTTTGTCTGTGTCTCTAAACCAAAAGAATTAAAGGCTTCATACAGAGGAACATTAATTTACTTTAGGTCCATTTTCATAGTTCCCACATGAGAAACAATGATGACCTCAGGGAGCCAGCAGTGCCCCCTTAGTTGTGTCTATGTTAGGTATTTGAAATATGTTGAAAATTAAAATTATAAGATTACTTCCCACTTTAAAACACGCATTGATTCTTTAAAAATATGAGCAAAATTAAAGATGAATTTAAGAAAATTACTTATGGCACAAAAAACACATTAGTATTGCCCAAATCATCATTTATGAAGAAAGGTGGTTATTTTGGCTGAGATGAAAAATTACCCTTCCACAGCAGAAGGAAAAAAATAGTTTACAGTTCAAGCTGTAAAGTTATTAAACAAGGTCTGACTGTACTAAGAAATGCACAATATATTAGAAAAGGCAATTTCTTAAATTAAATGGCAAATCAGCAAGTGGATGAAGGACTGACCTTGGATCGGGGTGGTGCTCGGATGTACCATTTACAGTCTACTGCTTCAGTTTCAGAAGCTTTTCCTTCTTTAACAATTTGTACAGATTCCACAATTCCTTCAGGTCCTCCCATCTCAAACTCACAAACTGAATAACAAAACACCAGAAAAAATGAAACCTGAACAGCAAACAAAAATGTTTTCTACAGCAGAGTATAAAGGCCTCCAAGTTAGAAAAAATCCCAAAAACAACATACCAACCTGGCAATGGTTTCAAAACGCCGAGGTCCTTAAAATCTGGATCTTAAAAACAGAGAAAGACAAAATTAGTTTTGTTCAATATCTAGGATGTTATGCTAATGTGTTCAAATTTTATAATGCACTTTAGTTATATAATTATACATATACTTATTGGAAATGGGAACTGTTTCAAAAATATGGCAACACAATAATTATTAATGCAGAAATTATTGATACCATCATACCAAGTTATTTTTTTCTGTTATGAAATCCTGCTTTTCTCTGTCTCTCTCTTTCAGAAGGGTACAAAAATATTTCTGCATTCATTAGCAAGTGAGAACATCACATAGCTAAACACATGACATTTTAATACATCAGCATAGTGAAAGCAGATAAAATTACAGATCCATTCAGAATCTTTTTGCCTATTTTGCATTTTGAAGAATAATCCTCAACTTAACTAGAGAAAGCCAAACTTAATTCTTTGTTTATGAGTACTCTGCTATCCCTACTGACCAAAAGGAGACACTTTCTTTGTCAGAAGCATCCTTTTGGTCTTATTGGAAAAAAATACCATAAGAATTACCATTAGCAGTCATTATAAAAACAAGGTAATAAGTCTAATACATGTGCCATCTTCCATCAGATAAACATGATTGTATTTACTATCTGAGAGGGCTTGTATCATGCCTTCATAGTAATACAGAGATGAAATGAGTTGGTCTTAGAACTGTGCTTCAATAGACAACCATCCATATACAAATCATCATTTCACAAAATTTGGCTCAGGTTGAAGATACTGCCCAAAACCAGAAATATGGGAGGCTAAGGCAATTAAAAAAGTGATTTCTTAGAACAGACTGGTCTTGTCTGGGAAATTTTTATCACTTGCATTGCTTTTCTACCTAAAATGAATGTTGTGCACTGTTTTTCACATTTACACATGAAACTGATCTTGTTTCAGAACTGGGTTAGTGTAGAAAGAGCTATCAATAAAAAAATGAAGAAGAGAAGCTTTGGAAGAAGGAGATGTATCAAATGAAAAAAAATTAAACTCACCACCAAGCCACAAAAACTGCTCTTTCCCTCTAGCCTTACTCAATTAGGAACAGAGAATCATAGCCAGATAATATAACAAAGTAGTCTAGTGCTGTACAAGCAAGATCAGCCATTTTAATCTAAACAGTCAGAATGTGTTGACATCAAAAACTGGAGTTGTAAGATCACTTCTTATATTACCCATCTATAACCAGGCTGCTGTTCTTCCCAAATTTCTTTTACAGTTGCACAACATAAATCATGAGTAATTACTCATGTTACAGGACTGCAAATATAGCTGAGTAGGCAATTAGTATTAATTGTTGCATATTTTTATAGATCAGTAGATAGATATGATTACCAACAACCCTAAAGGTAACAAAATATTTCAGCTAATGTACTTGGGATGCTGATATCTAGCTCTGAAAGCGAGATACTGAAAGGAAATCTGCTTTTACTTATGGTTTGAATTACGGTCCCAGTACCTCATGTAACTATTGCATTTCTTCCTTTTCCTGAGTTTGCAAGGATTACTCTGATATTCTGAAAACACTCCACCACATTAGTAAAGTACATAGGAGGAAAGAAAGGAAAAACTGTCCTGCTAGAATTTTCGCCATATGAGTTTTCATATAAATCGATGTTAGTAGCAAGAATCCAGGCTGAAGTGCAATCTAGACCATATAATTTGACCCACAAAACAGCTCTGAAAGTATGTTCTCATTAACAAAACAGTAACACTGTAACAACACATACAGAAATGCACAATCTGTTAACATTCTAGAAATATGGTAGACCTGCTCAGTTTTAAAAAATAAATTTTTTCAAGTTCTCAACATTTCAAGTCTGAAAGGGAAATAAAATCTATGACATCTGGGGTGATAACCTTGCATTAAATATTGCTATTATACCAATGCTACTATAATAAAAACAAAATCTGTAAATAAGGTATTATCATGATGCTTAAAATTCACCCATGTTTGAGCATATTTAACTAGCAAATATTTGCTTTTTAAATAGTGTCCCATTAAATGGATTAGATTTTAGCAGCTCTTCTGTATGTAATTCAATCAAATTGGTTTTCTCAGTTTGGTTGGGTCAAAACATTAATGCTATATAAACACTGACTGGCTAGATTTTCCAATAGATCAAAATCATGTTCCCATGAGGAACACCAAAGACTGGAAAACTTTTCTATGAAAAATAAGATGGATCACCCATAAGTAGAGAAAAAAAACAGAGGCAAAATAGGAAGCAATATGGAGCTGCTAGAGACAATCCAACAGAGGGTCATGAATTTTTTTTAAGGGACATATAAGGAAAAGCTGATAGAGCTGGGACAGGTCAGTCTGGAGAAGGGAAGGATCAGAGGTGATCCCACCAATGCATACAAAAACCTAATGGAGGGGCGCAAAGAAAATGAAGCCAGGCTCTTTTCAGTGGCGTGCAGTGGCAGAACAAGATGCAATGAACACACATTGAATCACAGGAGGTTCCATTGGAATATCCAGAAACACTTCTGCAGTATGAGGTGACTCAGGGCTAGCAAGGTAGCTGAGAGGTTGTGGAGTCCCTCTCCTTGGAGATACTCAATAGCTATTCAAACACCATCCTCGGCAAATAGCTTTAGGTGAGCCTGCTTGAAAAGGGGGTTGGAGAAGTCAACCTCCAGAGATACCTTCTGAGACCAGCCATTTTCTGATCCTCTGATGTTGTAATAACTAAACAATAGAATTGGATAATGGTGAAGTAGCCAGTTATCAGCCTAGACCTGTCATCTGAGGTAGTAGCAGAAGTTAGACAAATCTCTATCAAAATGCAGACCTGGTTTTGTGGAATTTGCTCTGAGTTGCAGGAACATATACAGGCAGGGTTTCAAAAAACTCCACTAGGTCTTCATGGGCAACTCTAAAGATTTTGGATGCTAGCTTTGGAATCGATATTTTCCATGAAAACCATTCTACATATCTTTATTTTTCATTTGACTGTTTCTATGCAAGTAGTCTGGCTCTTCTGAGCAGCTGGCAAACATGGAATTTAAATAGAAAAACAGGAGGCCAATTGTAAAGAGTTAGGGTACCTGACTGCAAAAAAATCTTATGGAATGAAGAAAATTGTAAAGTTAAAAAGCATTGTACATCAACTGGATTAAGTCTTCAAAAAGTATGTACATGACCTTGTTTACAAGTACACTGCAGCATCTTATGGGATTTCCCAGCAGAGGTATATCCACACAGAAATACGTTTACCCACCCATGCATGCATGTACACATGTAACACCTCACTCCACATCACTTACACAGAAAGTGAAATTGTTTAAAATTATATTTGGTGAATAATTTCTGTAAGACATAAGGAAAATGCATAAAGTTCAAGGTACTGATAGGCAACATGGTATTATGCTGGTAAGTATTATTGCAAATCAATTTTAAAAGATCATATGTTGAATTAAAATTCCATACTTATATAAAGATCATTCAACTTGTCTTCAAAGAGAGATGGCACAATGCTTTTAAAAGTAATGTTGTGATACAGAAAAATTGGAGTATTTTTACTGTTAAAAAGGCAAAATTTCCAAGAACACCTCTCACATTTTATTCATCTTTCCTTAGCTTTTCATATAAAATTCATCTGGGCACTTTCTTACCCAGAAAACTTCAAACCTGCTGCTTTCACTGATAAAAAATAATAGATATCTCACTCTGGAAGTCAAAAGATATAAGTCAACATTTTAATATCTCTTTCAGAAAATTGAAGGTTGACTTTATGTGTTCCTGATCATATTTGAACTACAGTATATTTAATCACACAATTTTTTTTTAATATCGGAAGAGCAATACATACAGTAAAGAACACAAGCTAGTGCTGTACAGTTAAAAGTCAAGAGGAAGGAAATGTGTAATACAAAATTCTGGTGCTGAATAACTTTTGAAGTATTTTTCTCTTTTCTTCCATAAATGAGAGGTGGAGGAATTATTTGATCTACTTGAATAAACTATACATTACAAAGGGCTGATGTTTAAAACCTAAGGGGGTTTTTGTCATTTGTGAATACAAAAACCTCCTTTGTAATGGATACATACAGAAAGTATTCACAATAGGTTGAAGTCTTATTTCCTAATCAGAAGTAGGGAAACTGTCCACTTTTATTCACTGATCAGACAGCTGTAGATATATCTTTTCACTTCTCTGTCTTTGACTATAAATAGGTATTCAACTCCTATCCATCAATATTTAAGTAATTTTAATACTTGCACATGCTTTTCTATCAGACAACTTATTAGAAACCTGATTTGGCATGTATATACTCATAGAAAAGTAACGAGAATTGCACTATACAGCAAACCACTAGTTATTTATTTGTAAGTTTACTAAGTCAAGTTCTTTTACAATGATTTCTGGACGCCTAAACCTGCCTTGTTCTCTTGGGGAGTGAGGTATAGTTCTCTATAAAAGCAGAGCTTGCACAGCTCAGAACAGAAATGTATGATTATTCTAAGGTATTTTATGTCATTGCCTCATAATATTTGATGACAGAGTTAAAGTAATGGAAGAAGATGGCCAAAAGATTTTAAAAGCATAAAAATCTTCTCAAAGAATTACTAATATAATTCTAAAATAGAAAATCATTTCTGTATGCAAACATTTTTTTGTGTGGGGTTCAAAGGAGACTTAGCTATTCTGCTGGGGAGAGTAAAGAAAAAGCAGTAAGAAAAAAAAATATGAAGTTAAGTTGCTATGCAAAACCCCATACATTATTTCTTATTAGCCTAAAATGAAATTTGTTCTGATGGCTCCTTTCATATTTGTAGTCTTCTTGAAACTTCCATATATATTTCTATATTTGTACTAATGATACCAAAAGGTGTTCAAAGAAAGCCTCTAGTTTGCTAGACACTGGGGAAAGTTCTGTAACAATTATGGTTGGCAATATTATGTGCTGTATTTGCTCTCTATTTTCTATGTTTTCTTTTTGAGGACAATATTGTGATCAATTGCAGCTCCTTTGAAGACTACATATTTGTAACCTAAAATAATGCTTCTCAAATTTTCCCTTCTTAACACAGTCATAAAAGAACTCAAAGTTGGTAAGTGCAAATGGAGCAGTGAACATGACTCCTGCTATTTCACCTTGAACATCTATCTGCCATTAGATCAGCAAAAAGTCATATGAGGGCAAATATTGAAATTACACAAGCTATTATCCTAAAGTTTATTTCTATAATACCTTTTTCATTTTTTATTTTTTTTTGTTTGTCGCTTTACTACTCTCAGCTCATACTTATAAAGTATTTGTTTTATGTAATTAATATGTATAGTGATTTGTAAACTAATTGTATTGCTATGGGGACCTCAGTAAAATGAGATATACTGCAAGTGTTAGCAGTAGTTGGACATTTGTATGCCATAATTAGGTGTTTCTTTGTTTCATCGCAATGTATTTAGAAATAAAAGAGACAGCATCAGAAAAAAAAAAAGAAAACAACAAAAAAAAATCCATGTCTTCGAGTAACTTTTTGCTCAGATTGGTCAAACTGAGCCGACAAGAAGCACCTGAATAAATTCTGCTGGAACAGAGCACATGATAGCAGAAGTTGCTGTTAAACTTCTGTTTTCATGCACACAGTGGCAGGCTTTGAGATTTTAGCCTGCTTGTCTCCGTTGTCTATTCTGCAAACCCTTTAAAAAGTAGGGCCTTTCTCCCTTGTAAATTTTGTCATGGATGGGAGCCATGCTGGAAAGCAAAAGGTTTAATGAGATTCCAGGTCTCAACCTCAAAGGGTGTTTCAACTCTTTGATATGTGCTCCAAAGCCCCAGAAGTGAGAAGTGCTTTTTGGAACTGTCCTAGTGACAAAGGAGAACAAGAATGGGCAGCAATGTCATACTCAGGCTGATGAGTGGAAAGAGGGAGTCCTGGAGCCTTCCTCTGTGTGGAATCATTTTTATTATGTTCAATATTTACACTAGCAGCTGAGCGCTCCAATCAGGCATTATATTCCCTTTATGCAGCATATTCTGTGTGGAAATGCAGGGAAAAATAATGTCATGATGAATATCTCAAGGGCTGCATATGCCTTCACCTGCTGGTTGCCTGAAAATATTGAAACAAGACTGACTGAGCTCAGGAGTCCACTTTATCTGAGTAATGCAGCCTTGCTGTGACAGTGCAGCTGACTTGACCGCCAGGACTGACTATCAGTCAAGGGCAGCACCTTGTCTGTGTCTCCCCAAGATAATATCCTGGAGGCTTCCTGTAATTGACTGATGGCCTCTCAACTGGGCTAGGAAGAGAGATGTGCAATGCTATAGTGGTTTTCCTGAATAATGTTAAATTCTAAGTATTCCTAGTCATGCAATTTCAGCAGGATAGTACTAAAGGCTCAGGATTTGTCTCATCATTTTTTTAATAGATGACTCCTAGCCCAGTCCAAAGAAATAACACTTTAAGTTCATGTCAGAAGACTAGGGCAAAAAATGAGCCCAAATGTTTAGGCACAGCTGAGTACCAGGCATTACTTCTGCAGACTGAACCTATGTACATATGCTTATTTCTGGCTACCACTGAGTGCAGGATATTTATGCTGTACCAGTCAGCTGGGTGGATTTCACAGGACAGAAGGATCATATAAGAATAACTTTGTGATTTAAAATAGCCTTTGTTGTTTTCATAGGAGAAATGTTTTCTCCTAGTTTTACCTCAGAACATTTAACAGAATTAATTCATTCACCGTAGTGTTTTTTTGAATAGCGACCTCTTTTACACCTCTCTTAGTTAACAGAATACACTACTTGTGCTGCTTCAAGTAGCACTGTATAACCCATTGATTACTGCACATTGTAGCACATTTCCAATTAAAAAAGAAATACAACACAGTGTTTACACCTACTAATATTCTCCTTGGGGAGCTGGCCATGCCAGTGATGGCATCTTTTTTGAAGAAAACTGCCTCTCACATGAGAAACTCAAATATCTCCCCTAGTTTCCACCTGTGAATAATTCACTTTCCACTTTTACAAGGTAGTTCTTCCACTATTTCCATTTTTTTTTTCTACTACAGACTAACAAAACACCAGGTGATCTTTTGCTAAAGCTAAGAATTTTGTCAGAGAGCACCAAAAGGGAACTGAATTGTGTTTGTAAAAACAACTGCTTGCCTAATTACCTTAATTGCTATATATCAGAAGGAGAAGAAACAGACAAAATGCTACAGAAAATAGGATTCTTAGAGTAGAAAAAAGTGAAATAGCCATAGACTGAAAAAACCCCATTCATTAGTTTACTGTGCAACTGCTAGATTTTTGAAAGTTGTTGAATGAACTATATTCTAGTACTCTCCTGTAACAAAGTCATTGTATGATTCAAAAAGTCAATGTCACAGGATGTTTTTAAAATGTATTCTGTATCCAGGGTAGAAATCTTTAGGATCAAAGGAAAAAAATCTAGGTTTTCATCCCCACTGGAACCTGAATGTTCTCTTTCTAAAGGAAAAAAATTAGGAAAAAAAAAGTAGCATATATCAAAGGAAAAGTGAAATTCATTTCTTAAACCCAATTGTCACCTCCAATTGTAATTATATATGCCCACCACAACACTTTCAGTGAACAAGAAGGGGAATTATAAAAGCCACACAGCTCAGTGAGTTGCTGAGAAATGCATATTAACACCAAGTCCCAAAAACAACTGTGGAAAGAGTAAGTTTTCTGTCCTGTCGTTTTAGAATTCATAGCAGTATGAATTTCAGTGACACCAGGTGTTTCCTTTTTCTTCTGCTACTTTTAGGAGGTTTTCTGGCTAGAAATTGTCCCTGTCAGGGAACACTGAGCTGTTGACCTCCGCAGTTTCCCCAAAGGCACAGAATTAGAAGATGTGTTTTTAAGAATTTTAGCTGCAGAGTATATTGGGGAGGGTCTTTGGAGAAATTCTAACACAACACTTTTGCTTCTTCATCTTTTTAACTGCATAGAGCAGCAGCTCTCTCTGAGGAAATGTTTCAGAAAGAACACAGCTCTGTGTTAACTGTGAATTCCCTATATAATTACCCACTTACATTACCCACAAACATGAATTTTACATTTTATTATACAAGGTAACCTTCAGATATTAAAAGGACATAAATAATACATTGGATGTAAGCAATAACCATTCCCTCTTCTCCAGTATTATGCAATTCAGCTTTTCCTGAGACTGTGGGAGGAAAAAGTTTAGACAATTTTTGGTTAATCTTGACTTTACAGCCAGGTTTTTTGGCCTTCAGTTAATTTGTTTCCTGTTGGTTATAACTCCATTACAGTGACATTCAATTTTGTTCAAATTGATTTTTTTTTTCTCCAATTTCATGCAATTAAAAGTGCCAGAGAAAGTTCAAACCACACTAAATTCCTTTTACTGACCTAGAGTTGACATAAACTGGGAGAAACAAGACAGAGGTCAGCTGTGACTTCTATTATTGTGATGTGAAAAGTCCTTTTCTCAAAAAGCTTTACTATGTAAACCAAACACAATTCATTCCAACTCTAGCCCCAAACTTTTCACTGAAATTAACAACTAAAGATTGCTTTTCATAAACACTAACATATGTTTTACTGCATGCCTGTAGGAAAAAATCAACAGGAAAATAAATTCTAAACCAGGGGGTATTTTCTTTGATCTTTTTTACTTTTTCTTTTAACAACATGCTTCTAGTGGATCCTCAGTCCTCTCTTAGTAGCATTTATGGCACATGCTCTGTGTTCACAAACTAAGTGGTTTGTCAAGACCATCACAAACAAGTGAGTCTGTGGGTAAGTGGAGATTTGGATAGAATTTTAGTAGAGTTACATTCACATCTATGAAACTCTTTTACCTCTGACTTTTCCTTTCCCCAGAAACTCCAGATTCTGTTATCCCTATATAGTGATTATATTAAGTATAGATTGGTAAATTTTTAATTCTACTATCATAACTTTAAGGTTTTAAAATTATTGTTTACATGGAATTTCACTGATTTACATTTTTTCCTCCTCTGACCAAAATCTAGCAGTCTGAAGAAGTAATTTTCTTTTCACTGGATTAATTCATAATTTTAATACTGATTCTAAAAGAAGCCACAATCTGAGGTGAATTTAGCAATTGATTGTCCTGCACTAACTGACTGGTTCAGCCCAATACAGAGAATAAATAGTGATCTTCTGCATCACATTAATGAAAAAGACTTTGTGATTCATTGAATCACAATTTGGAAAGGCAGTGTTCATAAGTCCTTATGTCTGCTTTACACAATACCCAATATTGCTATGCAAGTGGCAGAAGAGACAGAGAAAAGAACAGCAAAGTGGGTGCTGATTAGAGATTGTCTAGTTCTACCATTGATGTGGTAATATTTAGAAGGAATGAGGTCTCAGGAGAGTTTTGACTTGCAGCAGAAGCAGGTCAAAACACGATGGCCAGTCACAGCTCTCAGGATTGTTAAGCAGAGGTCAGCCGCTTACCCAACAAGTAGACAATAATTAAATTTCATTTGACCAGATCAAGTTTTTGACTGCCAAACAGCAGGATTTTTCCTAGCTTGAATTAAAAGAGTCATTTAAAGTTCTAGAGATAAAAAGAAAAAAAAAGTAAAATATAAATTAAACCTTTCATTTAAAAGTATTTGGTAAATAGTTGATCTATATTTGTGTTAAAATATCACTGATATGCAATATTCTAGAATACAAATAACTGTTTGATTGCTAAAAATTATATGTGTGGAGGATGCAGATAAAATTACAGAGCTCTAAACTATCAAATCTGATTTTTAAAATTTTAGGCAAGTATGTAATTTGTTTAAAAAAATTCTAAAATTATTTTGTAGAATTTAAGTATGGAATTCATAGTCAGTAGCTGTTAATAACGGATTGTCTAAACCTCATAATGAAATCAACATTTAGGAATAAAATATTATTAGGAAGTATTTTCTGCATTCTCTTTTAATACTTATTTTCACATAGACTTGAGAAATGAGCTACAGGAAAATAAAGAGAAAAAACCCAAAAGAAAACAAGAGAAGTATAATACAATCTTTTGTTAACCCACATACTGCAACCAGCAGATTTGATAACATTGTCTCTTGAGCTTCAACTATCAGATAACATCTGGCAAATGATGCATGTAAGTCCTGTTACACAACATCTTCTGGCTTCTCAGTGTCATCTAGGGGACTGATATGTGACTGGAATTACACATTTCACACTGCCTGCTTCTGTCATGCTAGTACAAAATTGTAACAATGGATGTGTCACAAAAACGAGTTTATTTATTCATGAATTCTCAAAAAATCCATTGCAATTCCCTTTTTATCATCTTATTCATGACTCAAGAAAACTTTCTTAACAGAAATTGCTGGACATTACACAGGCTTTTGACATACAAGTATTCAAATAGATTTTTGCAACTCTAATTTGTAGTGACCTCTGGAGCAATATTTTGGAGGGGTTGATCAAAAGTATTTGCTTACTTATTTTCACAATTTTACTTTTAATGTATTGCCTTCAATGGTATCCTTAATTGTTTTGTAAATGTCATCACCCTACATATTAAAAGATAAAAATTAATTGGAAGTACATTTTTTCACTGTGTATTCCAAAATATTTATTTCTCATCGACATTAAAACTTCCTCTACGAACCTATTTGAGGAAACCACAATGTCAGGCATTCATCTCCCTAGTGAATTACAGACTACACTGGGATCATGTAAAGAATGTACATTTGAAATAATCAAGATGATGTTTCAGAAGAAGATTATTATTATTATATAATAACATAATTTTCTCTTTCAAAAAACTATCCATAATTACTGGTCCAATTTTATTTTAAAAAAGACCCTTTGACAGTGGATGCACAAACAAAAGCTGTAGTGGGAATGTGGTAAAAAATACACTGGAAATTTATTTTATATTTCAAATTTTAAATCCAAGGAGTGGGACCAGTACTCACTGCAAATGATTGCAGAACTTGTATCACTTCATTTTACAACTTGTAAATCTGACTGACCAAGTGAGTTGGAAAAAAAAAGCTTATCTGAAATAATTATGTTCTAAGCAGAAGATGATTGAAGAAAATAATTTCATTTCAGACAATTCCAGAGTAGCTTTTTTAGGGACAAGGGTATCTAGAGGAAGAATAGTACAGGAAGACAGAAAAATCATTAATCATGATTTTCTAATTCCAACAAAAGCTCAGCTTACTGTAACAGAATATTAAAAAAAAGAAAAGGAAAAGCTGAGTAAGTTGAACCTATTTAAGGCTATATTAGTTTGATACTGATCAAATGGAGAAATGCTGAATTGATATAGGTCTACCACAAAATTTGTGTGAAGGTAGAAAACTAGTTTTAATTCATGAAAAGAGTTGAAGAAATGGTAGTTTTGCTCTCCAAAACTTACAGATATTTAATTTTTGCTTGGTTCCCTAGATAGAAAGGTAGAGGACAGTCTTTAAACATACTTACTTTTAAGTAAGAACCCAAGCCTAGAGATTGCCTGGATTTAGGCACATGCTTATATGTAGGCTTCCTGAAATTCTTTGCTAAATTGAGACTAGATTTAGTGGCTTGTCAGTGCAGCATTTGAGTATAGTAAGCTTAAGCAACTGTTCTTTGGAATTATCCTTGGGCATATCAGAAAGTAATTTCAGAGATTTTTGATGGATTACAGTGTTAAATTATGGTAGCTGTTATTTTTATTTGGCCTGAGGACCCTTATGAAATAAACAGGTTTTGCAGAGAAAAAAATCAGGACACCTATCATTTGGATTTGTCACAAAAAAAAAAAAGTGCAAATTGAAAATATGTACGCATTGAACATAAATTGAACAAAAAAAAAATCATTTGTTGATTTTCCCAAACAAAAGATTAAGTATATCTCTATCCAATGTGAATTAATAGTATAAGGGAATAAAAACTTGCTTAATCTATTCATTATTTACAAACATTAAACAACACCCACAATGAGCAGGTGACTCTTGCATGAACCCAACTATATTAAAAATTGAATCCTTTTAAAATAAGACTTAAGAAAAATTAGCTTCTCTCTACCTCAATTTGTCATGATCATTTTTAGGACAGCACACCTTGTTGTACAGATGTCATTAGACAAAGTTTTGATGGGAGGTTTGTTTATATCTCCTCAGTGTATGCATAAGATGAAAGTATATATTGTGAAAGGAAGCTGTCAGAAGGTTGAGATAGGCTATAATTGTACAGAGAGAGAGAGAAGGTGTAAAAAAGAGGAAAAAACAAATCAGACTAAGTCAGGATGTTCATAAGCTTGATTCAGAGCCTTGATTTTCTAGGAGTTTTGTGTCTAGTAATAGATATATTGGCCAGATTTAACCATAGAGATGACACCTACTTCTCACAGAAATCATTGTATGTTCTGTTTCTCACATGAAAAAGGTTTTACATGATAGTATTTCCCTACCCCATGACAGCAGTATTATGCTAAAGATTACAGACTCTTCAATATCTTAGCACATAATAGGGGAAAAAAAGAACATGGATCAGATGCTCTAATGGGCAAGGTAACTTTATTTGCAAAATATTCAAAACAAAATTTGTGTCAAAGTTGAATGAAGCATGATCTTATTTTTAGACCTGACCATCAAAGAAGCTCAAGTGTGATATCTGAAATAAAAGTATTACAGAGCCTGCATTGCTCAACAGGACAGTAAACAAATCAAGATAGATCTCAGCCATCAATATGGAAAAAGATATATTAAGATGACAACAAACATCTATTAGAACTACAAATATGCAAATAATATTCAATGGAATCCACCTCAGTACTGGCAGGAAAAAGAGATTTTCTGGATTGTCCTCTTTACAAAAATATGAGTACTCTCCTTGGAAAATGATCCAAAGCTAACCAATAGATGAGTGTACATAAAAATGACAGAGGATTTGCTTCTTATCTGACACATTTCATTGTTCACTAAACATTGCATTCTGCCAAAATATTCAGTTCTAGAAACAGAAACATGACTCAGTTTTGCAAAGACTTAAGTTTGAAAAGCTACTAATTATGGGGCAAGAAGCCTGTTTATTAGTTACAGGG
The DNA here is from genome assembly GCF_963513975.1 of Fringilla coelebs. Classification (NCBI taxonomy): domain Eukaryota; kingdom Metazoa; phylum Chordata; class Aves; order Passeriformes; family Fringillidae; genus Fringilla; species Fringilla coelebs. Next base: position 58,731,708 of record NC_140028.1, read on the forward strand.
AACTGAGAGACTTCTAACAAGAGTTTGTATATATTTCTTTAAGGAGAATTAGTTAGAAGCACTATACAAACAGTAAAAAATCTGTTAAGGAAAGGTAAGTATCTCGATAAAGTTCACTATTTATTGCTGCTAGAATTGAGAAATGCTCCATCAAATAAATTAGACAATAACTAGAAATCTACAATCACAGTTACTTGAACCTATGCAAAAAGATGACGGAAAAGAAATTATATAAACATGGGTGTTACCTAATATATACTGACAGCTAAAGAATCAAACCTGTCACAACTGAATGGCCATACTAAAAAAATAGTTTTTCTGCCCAGACAGATGGGGCGCATTCAGACTGATTAGACAAAAACACTGGGGCAATTGCTAAGATTTATTGCCTATACCAGTAATACATTATAAACCTGTAGATACAATGCATAAAGGATAAATTTGAACAGATTGAGAGAAATATTAGTGAAGAAAAAAAATTCCTTCAATGTCAGCAGAATCTCTCCAGATATCACATGTCCAAGGTCCCTAAGAGAAACTATTACAGACAACGGAGTTGTCAGGAGGAGACCACAATACAACCACCCTGGAGTGCATCCCAATATGAGCTATTAGAAAATCTGCCAGATGAGAAAATCAGGTGACCTGGAAGAGCTTTGAAGAGTAATCAAAAACTCCTTATTCATTACATATGAGACAAGTTTCCTTTTTTTCCCCTGAAGAAGTAAGTGCTATAATGTTTGAATGAGAACTACCAAGTTACACAACAACAAGCTTTGGAGGTTCTGGAGGACGACTACCCAGGCTTTCTGTTCAGCACAAATTCCATATTACCCTCCCTGAGCTGCCATTTCCAAGGGCTTCACAAATGTTACAGAGAAATCAAGAATTAATAGGGAAAACAAATTTCCAGGGCCTGCTGGTTGTTTCCTCATTTTATAAATGTTTAAAGCAAAGGGTAGTTAGTTTATATCAGACCTAAGGTTAAGCTAACTCAGCATAGTATTTACATGAAGTCAAAAGTTTATCCTTAGGGTAAAGAGGATAAGAAAAAGACCACATTTAAGTAAAATCCTCTGCTGCTTCTAAGATTTAGATTTAATTGTTTTGTAACAAGTAATAATATAAACTATTTATAGAATGACAACGGTATTATAAAAATGCAGCTTACACTAAAAACATTGGTTTTCTAGGACTAATTTTCAATATACATCTAAGCTTCCTAAAGATCCCTCACAGGTACTCCAAAAAACACTGATGTTTTGTCAGAAAAATGAGGCCCCTCTGAAAAGAATATTTATCATTGCAACATCATAATCACCATTATTGGTGAGGTCACCTACAAATGAAGAAAGGTGTTTCCTATGGAGGTAGAATAGAATTATTTGTACCTGTACTGCTGTAGAATATCCAATTAAACATTCTGTAGAAGTCCATGTCCAGCCTATTATGGAATGAATACAGAGAAGGGATTTTTGTAGAGAACACTGATGGGTGCACTGACGTCAGGGGAAGCAGTAAGTGTCCCTAGTTAAGCTGTCATTTTTCTTTACTCCAGTGCTAGAAATACTTAAAACTGTATCTCATATGTCTCTTGCTCTTGTTTTTACATCAAAGTTCAATGGTGTAGGGATTTAAGTGTTCAACTTCCTTCTGTTGGTAATATGAAACTCCCAGGACATAGGGATTTCTAAACTAGGAAGTTCTGTATTTCCCTTTTGGGTATTGTTGAAAGAAACATAAAACTATGAGATGGCAAGACTTAATAAGAGATCTGAGAACCTCATGAGACCTTTCAGATACTCATTTGCTCCACATAAGGAATTATTTTACACTTGAAATTTAACAGAAACATGTGATCATGATTTTCAATGTAATGCATCATCCTACTTGAGAGAAATTCCTTCCCTTTCCCAAGACCAGACGCCCTAATGCCTTGTGAACAACAATGAAGTGCCTGACTCTTATGAAGTGCACTTGTAGAAGCACAACAAAAGTTCATAACACCAGGAAGCTGTTCATAGCAATTTGAAAGGGCTGGGAAGTTATGTGTCAATAAATAAAACAGATTCACACTTCCCCAGGTTTTTTTGACATCACGTGGTTCTGTCTCAAAAGTTTAGATGAAGTTATAAAGAGTAATTTCTCATCTTCCAAACCAACTCTGATCCCAAAAGAAAAACATTGTCTGGTTCAAGGTTAAATGGCTCTGGCATTGTTTGTTGGTTCTCAAAAAGCTTAACTGTATTTCAAGTTGCTAAAAAGTGATTGTCATAGCTGATACTAAATTAGAAGTCATCAGACCAGGTTCAGAAGAGTAAACAAGAAAGTATAAGTGACTTATCTCACATGGATATTCAGCTATTCCAGGTGCCTGGGAAATATCCCTTGCTTAAACACATTCAAGGCAGGAGATGGACATTAGATGACAAAATCATTTGATAATATTTTAGCTAAGTTTTTTTTTAGAATTGTGATTGAATTTAATAAATTCTCATTAAATTCTTCATGAGTTCTAAAATATACAAATTCCCCCACAAGGAGAAATTTGGGTTGTTTTTATATTTTTCCCTCAAGATAGATGACATAATTAATCTATTTCTCTGACATTCACTGTAATGGGAATGTAAATGTACTGTTACTCCAGTTAGAAAGTGTTTCATATTCCACTTTTGGGACACAAGAGTACAAATCTTTTTTTTTGTTTTCCATTATCAGGCAGTTGAATAGAAAACATTGCTGACTGACGTTTATATTAATGAGGCTAAATAAAAACACAGATGGCTTCTACTAAGTGAAGGAACTGAAAGTAATGATGTGCTATCTTAAGCCACTGTCCTGCAAAATCAGGGACCAGGATAAACAGAAATCTGATTATTCTAGCTGAGCAAGAAAGCCCAGATAAACACAGCCTCTCTCTGCCTGAATTCTTGTCTGTACTAGAAAAAAGAAAAAAAAAGATTCTTTTAAAAGAAGAGTTGTCAATAGTTTGAAGTAGTACTTGGATTTTTCTACACAAAACAGTGATTCAACACCACTTTGGAAGATAATCTTGAGATGAAACTTTTTAGAAAAAATGAGTGTAATAGATTGAGTCAAAGAACCCAGAGCTATGAAATGAAATTTCAGGTGTAGGCCTTTCAGTGGCCCAAAGAATGACAAAACAAGAGCAAGGATGAAATATCCTTGTGTCATATGTTTTTCACTAGCCAATCAATATTTTATTCAAAGTGAACCAGCAGGACCTGAAAATATTGTAGTCTGATATGTGTTTCTCTCATACATCAGATTTCCTTAAAAAGAAGCTACCCAACAAAAAGTTTGTATACATTTATGAGGGTTCAATAGGTTCAGATAGTTCCATTTTGAAATGAAAACAAATAATCAGAATTTTAACATAAAAAATAAAATTATAATAGTATATAAAAATTAAAGCAGTTTTATTTGTTTATAAACTCTCATGTATGCAAAATGGTTGAAAATTTACATAAAAATGCATCTGATTATTATTGATATTAGCTGAAATTATGCAAAAGATGAATACTTTTTCCCTTAGCTCAGAGTTTTGACTTTGAAAATAGTCAATTTTACCATGCGTACAACTTCATTCATCTACGTGTCTCTTAACACTATAATTTAGGAATGACAAAAATGAAAGCCTAAATTATTCTTTTAATAAGGAACTTTTTGCAAAACCTTCAGTAGTTTTACCAGTTTTTTGGGTGTGTTCATGTTGGCTATGTGTGTAGCTCTGATTTTATTGCTAAAGTTTTTTCTTCTGCAGGATCTCTCATTTTTAGAGTACTGAAAAGACCTCTGAAAAACGGTTTATTTAAATGAAAAAGAATGTATAGCAAAAGGGTTACATTTGTTTCTGAAACCACAATCCGTACTAGACTTTTGTCTTCATGGATGGATTTCCAACCATTTCAGTGCCAAGGAGTCAAAGAAATTATTCTACAGAAAAGTTGTTGTAATTGCAAATTATTAGTCTATCCCTTAGGATTTTTATATATAATTTCTTTTTATAGGACTTAGTCCAAACTAGATTTTAAATGCCTTAGGTGCAGGACTCTTTCCATTTGCACAAACTAATAGATATTCATTTCAGCATTTTTCATTATATCCTAGCTGATCTTTTTTTCAACTTCATCCAGTTACCTGTTTTTATACACCCTGGAGATATTGTAAATAATTTCTTTCCCTGTTTCTCCAGGTACCATTCAAAAAACAATAAACAGTTGCAGCTTAAATTTAGTCAAATTTACTTTTTATTTTTTGAATCTTGGCACACACCCACATGTTTAACATCATGTGTCTTGATTCTCTCATTAGGATCTCAAATGCAAAAGAGGCAGATGAGAGACATGTCAGGGGCAGATGGGGACCCTCAAAGATTGTTGATACTCAAGAAATAACTGCGTTGTCTCTGGAGGAAAAACCTCCTCTGCAGGTTGCAGTTAGGAAGAGTGTCCTGCTTTCGACAAGAGAATTGAGTGGCAACAAAAACCACATCTCCCCTGAGCATTCAGCTGCTTGAGACAGCAACAGTTTCCAAATGAGTCTTTGCTTTGGATCATTTTCTTCAAGTTCTTTAAAGAGAAGTTAGCTGAAAATTTTCTTCTGATCTCTCGGTTGTTCATAATTTAATTTTTTTAATTGTCACTTAAGCTGGTTGTAGGTGGTTTAGGTGATAATTTCTATATTGGAGTCCTCTCTATGCTACTCTGCTATGCTCTGGAGTGGAATCCTCTCTCTGCTACTCTCTTGTACAATCTCAAAAGCCATCATTCTGTTTTATGGGTTGGCAGGAGCCCCTCCCAGTGCACACCTATGGACAATAGATCGCAAAATGTCATGCCTCATCCATGTCTGCATAATAAAAGACTGCCCAAGTAATAATGTGGAATGTGAAGTTCATCCTCTTATTGGTGATCAAGGAGGCAGCAGTGCTGTTTTGCACTTGTCAGATTAATTATATTCTCATTTTGGCCAGTATTCTGAGAAACTCTACTACTTGCAGAGCTTCCATTGAAATCTATGGAGGGGAAAAAAGCAAAGAATCAAGGAGGAAAAAAGATATAGCTATTCCATCTGAAGTCTAGAATAATTTATGCTGCTGTACTAATTTACCAGCATTGATCTTTGTGTAGAAATTCTCCTTACATCAGTTAAAAAGGAATAAAAGGAATGAGGATAAAACATGGTCCATGAAATTGTCTTTTACTTGAGATTTTTTAGACAGACTAAGTTGGAGATTTTGCTATTAATATCTTTTCAGAATGCACAACTCTTTGGAAAAAAAAAAGTAAAGAGATATAAAGGAGAGGACTTATGGCACAGGGCAAGGCAATAGCAAAAGCCCACAGACCCATGCTAAATAAGAGATAAAAATTTAAATCTCTTTTCAGAGTGGATATGCATGGTTATAAAAAAATTTTGTCTATTGTCTTTGAATTTACAACAGGTACATATACCTGGCTATCAGATAATTTGCTACAGAAATTCTCTTTTCTGTTTCTGTTTGAACCTTCTATATATGTTTAGCCACTGAAAAACAGTATCATGGACTTGAAAGAAAATTTTACTATGCTGGTTATTTTTATAAGTATTTTCCTTGAATTACAGAAAGAAAACCAAAAAGAAGAACAACACAGAGCCTGTAGACCTGCCACCTTCTATGATGCTACTGTAATAATTAAGGAAGAATTTTGGGTCTGCTAATTTTAGGCAGTATTCTAGAGAACATTGTTCAACCTAACACAACAATTTAGCGGAAAAAATAGTGACATAATTGACAAAATTACATAATAATTACAGTGCTTTAGAGTCAGCTATACTAAAGCATGACTCATCACTCAGTACCTAAGAAGTCATAGAACTACGTCACATCCAGCAGTGCAGTTGCAGTGCAGTATAGTGGAGCTGCAGCCAAAGAAGAAATTTAAAATTGACAATCTTTTGTTAACAAGTGGGGGAGTCAGGGGAATTAATGGAAGTTTGACTATGAATTTTGTTTTACTTTAATTAATTAAACAGCGACAAGGAATACTTGTACACTTGCAATTAAGATTTACAGCCTTTTAAGAAAAATATTTAATGCATGTTACTATTTGAACCTCACACATCCTGTAGTAATACTTGTAATAGTTTGCTTTATTGAGGAAGAAGAACAATTCCACTCCTCAGCTGGGGAAATAATTGGTGAAGTGGAAAAGCGATGATGGAATTTTCTGAGATAATTACATTTTTTTATTAGAATACTTTATCGATTATCTTTTTGAAAGAAAAGCTGTACAGTGTAACAGCCAAGCATAAAACACTATACTTCCCATGAAACCTTTTGAATGACCTTCTGTAATAGCATTCACTTGAAAATAATACTTTTAAAAACTGCAGAATCTGAAAATCTTTCCTTGAATAAGCCTTATTTTTTATGCAAAAGATACATATGACTTTTATCAAGTTCCTATATATTAATACCTTCCTTGACAATAAACTAAGCCCCAGCTAAAGATATTATTCAACAGCAAGATTATATATCATTAGAAAAGTTACAGTGATAAGTTTTTTCTATTAAAAATGTGGTGGTTTGTACTTACCAGGTGTAAAATTATACCGAGCAGAAAACCCAATAGATTCCAGTTCAGCATCAGCAAAAAATTTAATCCACAGGAATCTGCCACTGGATTTTATCATAGGTGGATTTTGCTGTCCACAGAAACGTCCAAGGATTGGGGAAAAGCCAAAAGGTCCATCTCGTACTTCTATGTGGTCAAATTTACACTCCCAAGAAGGCTCTATGGAATATTTTTCATCAAAGTGTAGTTCAATGCATTGTCTAGGAGCAGCTAGAAACAAAAAAGAAAATTATCTTATTATTTTCTAACCCTTCAAAACTAAAAACTGAAAAAATTAAATATATCAATGTCATATGGATCCTAAAATTTTGCTTAAAAACTTGTTTGAAAATTAGTACATCTATATTTTTTATAGATTTTACACTGTCAGTTTATTTGTCTGTTGTTCTCCTTTAAAAAAAAATATTCTTGACAACAGTGTTTAGTAAAGTTAAGAGAGAGATATCTATGATGAACAGAAAAATATAGCCAGGAACAATTTCTTCAAATATAAAAGAAAAAATGTTTCTAAGAAACATATATTTAGAAAAATTTTTTTTTTCTCTTATATTTTGGGGAGGGGTGTTAATCAGAATACTTTTTTTATACCTAGTACTGAGAAAGATAATGAAGAAAAGGCTGATCAGAATTGTGCTACAGTAAGGACAGATTATCTTCCTATAAGTATTGCAGTCAATGCAAACTGGAGTGCAATTGCTTATACTCAGAATTACTTCTCATTGGAAACATAAGAACAAATGCAGTGAATTCTCACTTAAGAAAGAAGGATAAGGATCCTGGATAAGGATGAAAATAGAAGAGTAAATGATATACTGAAAATCTTGAAGGAAGTTCATAGTTGCAATTTAATTAGACATTTTAAAAAATCCATCTTTAATGATAGGTCTTAAGTCTAGAGATGTTCAGAATGATCTCTAAAAAAGACACTCCCTGGGATCTTCTGTATGAAGCAAAAAAAAGTAACTGGTAAAAATATAGTATAATCTTACAAGGAGGGAAAAAATCATGGTTTGATTGATACATTTTTCAGAGGCAACCTCCTCGAGGCGCACTGTTTTCTGTCTTTAATCCTGGCCACAGCAAAATCTGTGTGCCTTCTGTGTCTAGAGCATGGTGCATTGGAGCCTTTTGCTGACAAGGCCTTCTGCTAAGACAAGGATTTCTTGTGTCATTGCCTGCTGTGCCTCTCATGGGATCATGTCCTACACTTTACACATATCAAAAGAGGTTTGTATTACCATGAGCTTTGCCAGAGTTACCATTCTTTTCACATGAAAATATGCAAGATCAAACTCCACACCAAATCATTAGCATGGAAACTGCTGCCACTCCAGGAGTCAGTATCTCTACATTTATTTCCTCAAGAGTAATAAGAAAACTGTCAGTGTTACAAGAACAAAGATCTTGCTTGGATTCTGAAATGTTTTAAAATGAAGCTTTTAGTATGAACTCATTACTCAGATAAGAAGAGAGATTATTTAAAATTTACTGGGTAAGAAGATATCAGGTAAACTTTGAAATCTTTATATAAGAGCACATAGATCCCTCTTACAACTATTTCATGTAGATAAATACAGCCTCATTTTATAAGAAGCATTTAAGAAGTAAGTTAATAAAACATCTTATTTGAAAAGAAAGATTATTTTAACAGCCTTACTTACAATGGTAATATAACTGGATGATTAATGTTTACTGAAACATTTAATTTAACATAAGAAAGAAACCTCTACGACTGATCTCAATTTGAAGACATTCGCATTCAGGGAAATAGTAGTGACTTGTCATTATTTTTACTAATTTACAGGAACTTTGTGATCTTTATGCCCATACAAATTCAATAGAAAAAGCATAGGTCTGTGTTCTACATACAATTGCACCAAATTCACAGTCTATGGAATAGAAGCTACTTTGAAAGTGCAAAAAAATTTACAAAAGTAAGGTCAGATAATAAAGCTTGTAAAGGAGATCATAATGATGTTATCCTTGGTGAGGTTTGAAAACCAAAGTAAATCTTTTTAGATTATAGTAAAAGATTAAATGCCTGAAAGACATCATTGATTAATTTTATTCAGAACTTTCTATCCTTGACTTTACACTTTCATAAAAATTATTGATTTAAACTCAACTAAGCAATACTAGGACAGAAGAGAGCAATCCAGACTTTCAATTTGGGATCATATTCTGCATGCTCTTATTCCATGTAAGGAGATTTGTTGAGAGCTGTTCATCATCCACCTAAGGACCACAGAGTCAGAAATTCTATCCTAAAACACTTTAGTTAATCTTAAGAATGCTCAACGTGGCTTGAAAATCTTACACATTCATAACTCCAAGGTTATGCTATTAACTGGTCTAGAGCTTTATTATTATGTTTTAATGTCACAAACCAGATATGAAGATCGATTCCCCTGCCATGACTGTCAGCTATGCTGACATACAGCAGCATAGCTGCTGTGCTTCCTGCAGCCCACAAAGTGATTTCTTCAAAAATGGCTCACGCCATTATCATAACACATTTATCCTTTAAAAACTTTCTTTTCTGCTGCCTTATTTCATACCAAGAGGGTTACAAATGCTGGCTCATAGTTAATCCTTAACAAGTCTTCTCTGTATCCAAGACTCACAAAACGTTAAAAATGGCCACGAGACCCCCTCAAAGTTCATGATTTTTGGTGTTGAAAAGGAGCCCTAGACCCAACTATAGCCTCAGTATAGGAGGCTCTGAAGTAAAAGGAAAGATTGTGGATAAATAAAAAGCAGGCCTACAGTTACACATGAGAGCTATTGGCCGTGTGAATGAATGACCTGAGAAAAAACAAAATTTCCCCAACCCTAATCTCCATGTAGCTTTCTTAATCTCACACTGCTAATCACTTTTATGACCAGAATATTGCTATAGTTTACACTATTCTGCCTTTATTTATTTTTCCACAAAGTCAAGATGAGGCTTTTCTTAGTGAAGCTCAGATCTCACTAGAGGATCAGAGAGAATCACATCAGCTCAAGGATGGCTCAAGTTTCCACTTTTCCCTGAAGGCCCTGTGAGTAGAGGCTACTTCACTTTAGGAATGGAGCATTGAATATTCATTAGCAGCACTTCTCCACTGGTGATAAAGCAAGGCTGGGGATTGAGTTTGAGGGCTGGATCACTGCCCATTCACACCCCTTAAATGTAGGGTCATGTTCTGGCATGGTCTTGGCCATGACACCAGGAACACTTCACATTTCTGTAACTGTGTGTAACCCCAGGGTGAAACACACACATCCATGAGCTTTTCATCAGGTGCTTTTAAATGCGCTTCTGTTTTTCCTCTCGTGCTTCATATTTAGTTAATGGTTAAATGTTTTGTTTGCAATAATCTACATAAAACACGAAATTAATCAAAACTTCCTTGATATGGCCCTAAGTGATGAAAACACATAATTCAAATTCTCATCTTTAAGTTCCTTTTAGCAAAAATGGTATAATTTCACACTTAGACTCTGGCTTTAATAAGGGGTTTCTTTGCTAAACACGAGGTAGAAAAAGAGCTTTTGTTTAAACACGCATCTTGTGCCACACCTTTTGCAACAAAGGTGTGAGGTCACAGTAAAATTTACAGAAATAAACTGGGGATATGTCCAGAATAGTCACTAATAATAGTGTGTGTGCACCTACAGAAAAATAAAACAAAAAAATCCAGAATATGCAGATCTTCAAGATTGTATTGGCATCTGGCCATCTAATCAGAAAAGGAGGGATGGAGTGGTTATTTCTGGTATCCTAATTAAGAGGTAAAACCCATTCACATCTTCAGAACTTATTCTGTGGCCGTGATGTCAGGAAAAGTGGTTGTCCACTCCAAATGAAATATATTTAATATATTGTCTCATAAAATGACTCGATTTCAAGTGCCACAACTTCCATATTTAACTTCCAATTGTCTTTCTTCAAAAATGTTTAGAACCATGGAAAGGTCTACTTAATGCTTGCATGTCTTGTCATATTTTTCATCTAATTATCTTACACAAGTGCTGCCTTAAGATTTTACATCCAATGGGGAAAAAAAATAAAGAGTCATTGGGTTCCAGCTTGCAGTAGACCGGTTGCAGCAAAACTACACAATTAAGGTTTTAATTCTGATCAGCCTCTAAGTCTGTGTAGTGACAGCTGAAGTTAAGTGAAAAAATCTGTTTCAATTTGCCACACTGCATGGAAATGTGAAACAACTCAACACCTACTGCCATCTCTACAAGCTTTTACTGTACTAATAGTTTCAATAATCCTCATTCCTTCTGGTTATCCTTGTAATATTGAAAAGGAAATCACATTTATCTTCATTTGAAAATAGAGTTCTTTCATTTTTTTGGTGAAAATTTTTTCAACACACAAATCAATGTGAAATACAAAAGGACTTTGAGTAGGGGTTTCTCATTTGGTGTTAACACGACAATTTTCTAACACTTGTGAAATATCATGAGAGACTTTAATGGTCTTTAGTGAGAACATGAGATTTTCAAGATTGATAACTCTGTATGTTCACAAACTTGTAAAGTGAAAGATATATTTTATATCTCCATAAAGCAATTCTAGTTCATACCTGTATTTATAAATAAGCACTTAATTATTAAAAGCAGAAGAGTGGTTACAATTTGACAGGTTTTTCACTTATAGGATTGTTAAACCAATTCTCAAGTTATAGTGTGTATAGTATGACTATCCCACACTCCAAATATTTTAATACAAATAAAAGCCTTGGCTCCTACAAAATCTCCCGTGCAAATTTCCTTTTATAGCACACACGCCAAATGTTCTGCAGTCTGGCAAAGGCTATTGCTGTCACTGCTGTGATTGTTCTGGGCAGCTGTGAATTTCGTCAGGTTAGAATCATGAATATGCAAAATAAGGGTGAAATTTGGCCAATTTTTCTCAGCTCATTTTCTATGTTTTCTGTATGCCAACTAAGATTGAAAGAAAAAAAAAAAAGGAAAAAACCAAACAAAAATAAAAAAAATTCATTGCATTTTGAAAGGCAGATGGGATTGATCAGAAGTTCCTTGGGGAGTTGTATCACCCTCCTCCAAGCCTCACTTATGACACTTCTCTGTAGCATAACAATTTTTGTACAGAGGCCATGATATCTAGACTTAAAGGATTTCCTTTAGAAAGGCATTCAACCTGGACTTTAAAATTCCTAGTTGTCCTAAGAGTTCATTATCACTACTACTAAATCAGAATTAAAAAAAAGAAAAAAAAAAAAGCAGAATAATCTAAGAAACTTCCAACTGTTTGATTTGCTTATGTCTTTGACTGCTAGGATAGAAGCCTCTGCAGTCAGGAATCTCCTTTTCTTTCAGAAATTCAGTCTATGATCACGGCAACTTTTGCCAGATCCTTTACATCACCAAAATAATTTTGACATGATAAAAGGATTACATACATGCAAATTGAACTACAATGGGGAGGAAAAAAAAATTGAGAGGAAATTCAACTGTTTACAACAAATTGCAAGCTGGAGAACTCAGTAAAGACCACTAAAGTCACTAGGAACTATGTTTGAATTTGCCCTAAGACTATGTTTGACAGCAAAAAAATGAAAGAATGAATGCAATCATCCAGAAATGAACCTAGTGATTCATATATGCATTTATGCTCACATCATAACATCATAAAGCTTTCAGTATGTTACATACAGTCCTGCTAGGCTGAACTCCCTGAGACATACAACAGGGAGATAGTGATGGAGGGATGATATTATATACCATATCAACAGTCCCTTTAGTTTGGTACTTGGCATTCAACAAGATTCAGAAGCTGTTCAAGCATATGGAAATTTCAATACTCAAGCATATGGAAATTTCAATACTAAATATAGAAATAAAATGCATAAAGAGATGTTTCTGTCTTACTCTAAAATATTTATTCCCTCCATTAGTCAGGATTATGCAGAAGTTCTGTAGATTGTTATCTGATTTCAAATACCTTGCTATATAAGTGTTTTATAAATCCTTTTATATCAGTGTCTTATGATAATGAGTTTCACAGAATATAAAAGATGTGGGGAAAATTTGATACTTGCTAGGCTTCTTTATCATTTTCTGTTATTTTATATGTTGCAAAAGGAAAAAATATGAACAAATAATTTATTCTAATTACAAAAAAAGTTTTTGTTGACCTTCAGTAGTTCTTTTGCCTTTTTTTTTGAAATCTGAAACATTTTAAAGTATCATTGCTCAGATATCTTCCTATATTTCTGCTTATTTGTGTGACATTTTCCAGACAGACATGACTATTTCTGATTTTTATTTAGAAGACAGAAATAGACATGGGGAGATCAGAGCTGAAAATGTTGTGCAATGCCTATGGTTCATTGTGGGTTTTAAAATGACCAGCTGCAATCCAAGCTGTTATTAGGCTGGATGGGAAGAAGAAAATACCCATGCCATAGAAAAATTGTGTTCAACTGGATTTTACAAGATTGAACTTCCTGATAAACTATAACAAGATGTTTGCTGAGTTTACTCTTTTACTTATACATTGCTCTAAACTTGTCAATGTGGAATTTCATCTTTGTCATAGAAGCTGATTGATTAAATATTTCTTTCTTAAATTGTTCTTTGGCATTTCCATTTTTAGATATGTTAGATCACATTATTTCAACAGTGTATTTTTGCAATCTTTCAGTATATTTTTGTAAGTACTTAATTACTATTATAAAGATAAAAGTCTTTATTATATTGGACTTTCAAGCACCTTCTTACTGTGAGGAAGAACATCTCATGACCTGAGATGTGGGACTAAATTTTACAAAAATGGAGGATTATTTTCTGCACTGTTTCACTTTGATACAAAACATCCTGTGTTTCAGATCTTTGAAGATAAAACAAGCTTGGTTCTTCCCAGTCTCACAGGAGTGTTAGATAATTTGATCAATAGACCCAAAAAGACCCGGATCTAGCAACATAAGTGTAATTGGAAAAAAAATAATGCTAAGTTGTACATTTCGAACCTATGCATTTATCTTCTTCAAAAAAATTATTATTTTAAACCAATTGCTAAACTATGCTGGAATTTTAATATTTACCATGTATCTGTTTAAATTTCAGACATTTACAGACTAGATTAAATTTTATTTTAAGAGTTTGTTTGGCTACATTATTTATAATCACCTCTCCTGACTTACTTCAGTCAAGTTCTCTAGCACCACAGTGAAAGTCAGTCATTTTGCTGTGGCTTTTGACTTTATAAAAGTACAAAGTGTGTGTGGGTCTAGAACAGTTCATTCAATTTAAATCAACTATATAACTTTGGAAATATATCTTGGTGCTACCTGCATCTTTTGTAAAATAATGACTTCTGTAGTTCCTCACTCCATCATTAATTCATTATTAATTCTCTAAATGAAGCATGGATAGAAGACTATCACTGTTTTATTCTACATATACTCACAACTCATGAAAGAAGTTTTTTAATTCCAGGGATTTACTATACAGTACCTGATTCAATTTTTCTGAGCTCTGAGAGGATCTAACCTCTATTACTTTCCACAGATTCATTATCACAGCAATCTCTCCAACATGCATTTTACTAAGACTAATGAAAAGAAACCACAGTTTGTTTGTAATACACCTTTAGCCTTTCCTACATTACTTCCATGCCTGCAATTGTATACTTTTTAAAAACTAAGTTTTAGAGATGTTTTGTCTCCTCTAGTTTTATTTTGTAGGTTGGGTTTATTTTATTTTCATTTCTTATGAACCACTGGATGGAAAATAATTTTAACACTCACTACATGGATATTTTCTGTGTGACTTGTTTTACTGTACTAAGCTTGTCATCCCTGGTTCACTTACAGTAAGATTAAAATGTCTGTATGAAAGTCAAAAGCATTTTTGTTTCCCATGTTTACTTTTACTACTCATTTTAAAATATCCTTTCTTCTGTCACATTGCATTTTAGGTTCTATTCATTTTCTAAATATCCTGAAATAAATTCCTGAAGTACTGTTTATTACTGAGTCTTACATACTTACCACCTTAACTATTTTATGAATTATATCAAAACAGAAATCAAGAGGTTCTCTAAATCTTTTTCTGACTGGAAAATATTTGTTACCATGACTTTATCTACTCTTCACATATAATAAAACATATTCTTTTTAATACAGTTGATGGTAAAATATAAAGATTCTTCTTTTGTTCACCTTCTATAATGTAGACACACTCTCTGTCTGGAGGATACTTGTTGGGGTAATTTGGAGAAGTGAAGATGCCTCCTTCTGCATATTTTGTCCAAGTTCCACACTGCACAGGTCTCTGTCCTTCGGAAACAGTTTGCTTTTCTGTGAAATGATGACATTAAGCATTATATAATTAGCCCAAAAATTATCATGTCCAAATGACACTAAGAACTCTCTAACAGGATAAATACAGTAGCCCCTTTTCTGTCAGTGGCCTCAAACTTTTATCTGTTGAGACTATGATAATTGATCTAGGGGAAAAGAAGGCTGTTTTTTACAGGGACAGACATATAATTCTTACTCAAAATATGTTTTTTCAAAGAAGAGGAGAGGTTTGAATGTCTAGGGGAAAATAAATTTGCACCTTCTTTAAAATAATAACCGTCCATGGAAAGCACATGCTTGAGAATTGGAAGGCATGAATTTCCCACTCATATATCTCAAAAAGCTCAAGCATGTGCTCTATCAGCAAGCTTCATGCCATAATACAGGAATATATCAGCCAAAAAATCAAGGAAATAACCCAGAAAACTATGATCATATATAAAAGTTGTTTTAAATCTGCAGCATATTTAGTCTATATTCACTGGACAGAGGTAGACAGGGGAATTCCTGGAATCTGGTTCATAGATTATTTTTATCTCACTGTTTGCTGTAAAATTAATAAATAGCTCTGAGGCCAGGAATCACAGCCCAGAACTTTCCTTCTCCTAAGTGAATCCTCAGAAAGCAAGAGTCTTTCTTGTCTGCTTTCTTCCTAGCCCTGAATCTCTTGCATTTCCTTCTGCTCTCTGGCAGGGAGACTGGAGTCAAAGGTTTGGGCCAGCTCAAGCTGAAGATCAGGGATTCCTTCTTAAGCACCTTGCTTTGACAAGTAGGCTAAAATGAGATGGATTCTTCAGAAGGAAATGCATCTAGGCTGCTATTAAAAGGAAGGATAGTAGGTTCTAGACTGGTGTTGCTCTGAATGGGATATTTAATAATTAAAGAGCTGTCCCATATAACTTAAGCCCCCAGTGTGTAGAGTAAAGGTGTTTGAGGCTCCCTCTTCGGACCAATGGATGAAAACAAGCACTTTCCAAGGATGATAATAACCATCTGAGATCTGACTTATACTATATATTTCCTTATATACTATGTATTTTCTTTACATTTCTTTTTCACCCTGGTCCAGGCAGAGTACGACATGGAGCCTAATTTCCTGCAATGAATCCCTGCCTGCAGGGACTGTGCATTCAGACACAGGTTCAGAAGTTTTCAGAAGCACAGAATGCACTGTGCTTAGCAGCATTCCCTGCTAGGCTCTCCTCACACTGAGCACCCAAGCCTTTCAAGAATCTCTTTCTCTACTCCTCCTGCACAAGTGCACCCATCTTACCAAATTTCAGCTTTTTAATTATACTTCAACAAAAAAAAAGTGTAGGTAGCTGAGCGCCCAAACTGGACTTCCCCATTTGAAAGTGGGAGTGTTTTATAGTCTTTAGTTAGAGTCAGGCTGAGCCTGATGAACACCCCTGGATTTTTGTGTGTATACAGGCATGTGAGTACCCCAAACAAATTAACAAAGGGCAGACATTGGAAGTAAATGAGCTACTAAAAGTTTCAAAAACTAAACTAAAAACTCGAATCCATATTTTGGTCTCTAATAAATTGCTCGACAAAAATGTTTGACGTTTACATACCTGTTCCTTTTTTGGTTGCCCCAGACAAATGTAGGATGATTAGACTTGCTACAACTGAAAGAGAAATATGCATTACATATCACAGAGTGGTAGTTTCTGCAGGCAAATGACTTGTACTCATATATCTCACAAGAATACAAATGAAATAACATTGCTGTAAAGAAAAAGTTTCATTTTTACTTGCATCTTTTAATTGCATATATTGTATAAGCAAGTTTCTTCATGGCATGTTCTTGTAAGTACTAATCTTTGCAAATGTATGCATTTAAAGAGGACATCTTTTGGGCTTAAAATAAAATCCACAGGCACTGATGTTCTCATCATTTTCCCTTTTTCTTTAATATTAGAGAAAAACATTTTTATACCAATACCTATTTATATAATATTAGTTCATGTCAGTAATAGGAAAGAGTCTGCTTTTAACAGAGGGAGACTAAATTTCAGTGCCACTATATGTACTAATGTCTCTCACTATGGCATAATAAAATTTGAAAATTAGTACTGGGAGTAGGAAAGAAGTGAGAGGTTGGGTTCTTCACATCCATCAAAGCATTTGAAAATCTCTAGTGAGGTAAATTATTGTGTGTGCTTAACAATCTCATTAATCTATTTTGACTTGTAGAGAGGGTGTGTTGCTTTTTTGCTGCAGTGAATCTGCAGCCCACTTTACAAACACGTATCTGCTGTCTCCAGCTGTGATAGGACAACTATGCCTCTTGGAAACAGATGCAACTTTTCTGAAATGGACTTTGACCTGGAGATAATGACCGGGTTTCTGGGAATTTCCAAATATAACAGTTTGACTAGAAAAGGCTAAGAGGCAAACCCTTAGTAGAGTCATAATGAGACTGATTTGGAAGATCAAAGTGACTAGCTAGCTACCTGATGAAGAAATCACACACTGATTTTCTTGTCATCATTAATATCTTCTTTGGCTGTCAGAGAAAGTGGAACACCAAGTGCAGAAGAGAGCAGATCCATCAGTTCTTGGAGTGCTTAGGGCTTTGCCCCGGCTAGTTTGGCATTAGGCCCAAACACAGTGCCCAGGCTGCACTGACCTCAAGGTGGAAATGAAGTTGCATGGTTATTCAGAGCATTTTGGATCAGTCAGCTACCATTTTGTTGATGACTATGACGAGGAACTGATGAATTAATAAAAGTAATTGAATAGCATACTTTCTTCTTATTTTCCCTTAGAGACACTAAAAGCCACCATGGGCTAGTAACTGTGATCCAAGATGGTGCTTTCAACATTTTCACCTTTTCTATCACAATTTATGTGATAAATAATTTTCACTCCAAAGGAAGCCATTCTCCATATTTCCAGTATTCTGATGGCATTGAGATCCTTATTTCTATGTCTCTGACCTTTCCCATGTGACAGAGGGTTTGAGGCATAGATGATGGCTGCTCTATTAAGCAGGGTAAGATTGAAATTCTGGGAAAATGAAGGCTTGGCAGCAAATTCACTATTTTTTGGTCAGGCTCACAGCCCCTAGAGACAGATGTTGGCAGCACTGATGGTTAAAACTCTTGTGTATCATGAGCATTCAGTGAGAACACTACACCTTCTGCTTGGATCTCAGTGTTACCTAGCTGTTCATGCCCTCACTCTCCTCAGGGATGAACTCTGGAAATACATGCTAGCTGGGACTCTGCCTGCCAACTCTGTCAAAGTCTGAAGGCAAGGCAGGAGTCACCCCTTTACTGAGTTGCTCATTTCCTTTAGCTGTGTTTCATGCAGTGATCATAATGCATCTATGCTTGTAATCTTCACCACCTACACCTAATTTCTCAATAGTGTAAAGTGGATTGATGTTCAAATATGGAATCAGCTGCCAGTGCTCTGCCTGCCCATAAATTTGTGGAAGCTAGAATAGGACACACGATAACCGAACAAACTCCATGTGAGAAGTGTTTCTTTTAGGCAATTAATAGCAATGCATATCTGATTCTTACACGTTCATTTCAAACCTCTTTATCTATTATCTGTCTCCCTTCATTTTCTACACAGCAAAAAATGAAGTTCAGAGAAGTAAAGAGAGCTGGTCCAAGTCACAGATACATTATTAACAAGATGACAAAAGCCCCACATGTCTTTTCAGTTCCAGTTGTAACTGCAGGAAAAGAGGTTTCCAAACCACAGAGCTGTTTTCCTAAAGCGTAGAGCTTTACTTAAATGTCATTTTATCAGCATTTGCTAGTAATAAGCAGTCAAAATAATCTTGATAATAAAGTCTAGTAGACAAGCAGAGACTTTTAGAAACTAAGTGTTCAAGGGTCTTGGCTTTATTCTAGACATATCTATCTTACACTTGGATAGACAAAGTGAAACATTTCTCCCCTGTTAAAAAAAAAAGAAAAAGGCTCCTGTTTTAGTGTCATTAACAGCAGTGCCAAAATATGCAAGTTGCCAGAAAGTAATTAAAATTGTGGTCTTCTTGGGAAAAGCCAACACAAATACATATTATTCAAGTAGACAAGGCAGACTATTTTATTCTATGATCCCTCTGCCCAAACGCACCCATAATACCCAATTTCAGGTTTGAATTTCTCATGCCTTTTTCTTTCTCAAGCCACAGAAAAATAACAGTGCTTTTCAGAGAGGGTGAAAAAAACCCCAAGACCCCAAAGAGACCAACCATGGAATCTTCACTCACTGAAAATTGTCACTTGGGAAGTGTTGGCAGCATAGCAACAATATTGTCATTATCTCGGTTTGGGAATTATTTTAAAGAAGTTTCCACAAAATTTCGTGTTGCATTCTCACTGTCTTCCTCCTCCCCCTTTCCCTCCTAATCACGGGTGTAATTATAACCGTGCTTTCTAGTGCCACTCTGATTACGCATCTTTCCATCTTTTTTGGATCTGTACATTTTTTTCATTACAAGCTGTACATTAAGTGATTTATCTTTTGGCCAGGCTTTTAGGAGGCTGCGATTTGGCACAGACTGGCTTAGCCTGGCGAAGAGTTGTTGGACAAGCAATACCTGGTCATAGCGCTATTGTACAGGTGTGGGCGCGCAGAGAAGTGCTGGGAGGAACTGGGGCCAGTCAAGCCCCTTCAGAACAGTGGACCGTCTGTAAAACAGAGGCGGGAGAGGGAGTCCCACCTCGCACCTTGAGGCCCCTAAGGTCTTGGAAGAGTAGGTGATATATTTCGGTGTCTCCTTGCTAATCCTGGTGGATTTCAGCCGAAAGCGCCGCCCCCGCCCCGCAGCTCTCCGGGATCCGTGCCCGGTGTGGCCGCCCCCGCCCCCGCCGCGGCTCCCGGCGCTGCCCCGCGCCCCCTCACCCTCGGCGGCCGGTTCGAGCCATGGCCGGGGCCCCACGGCGGGGGCAGCTCCCTCCGCTCTCTCCCGGCGAGGCAAAAGCCACCAGACGCGTCTGCCCAGGTGAAAGCCTCCAGCCCCCGGGAGCGCGCCCCGCCGCCCGCCCCACGGCGCTGGCAGACACCGGCTCCCCTCCGGTGCACCGCAGCGTGGCGGGGGAGAGGATGCGGTGTGTGCGTGGGGGGAGTTCGCCCCCTCGCCCAGGGAGCCTGGGCGTCCCGTTACGCCAGGTGTGGAGGCAGCGGAGGGCAGGAGCCCGTGCGCGGCGGCCGAGCTCGGTCGGGGGTGGGAAGGGGGAGATTGATACTCACTGTGAAAGAAGCTGCGCCCATGGGTCATGTCTGTTCCTTACACAAGGGGCTTCGGTCTCCACTAATTCCATTTAGATACGGGAGGACTTCCAGTGGCGGGGAGAGGATGGAAGTAGGAGAAGAAGAAGAAGAAAAAATAAAGAGAAAAAAAAAGCCCGAAGCCCACACACACAGCAGAGCCGAGCAGCCTTTTCTCTCCCTCGCTCTCCCTCACCGCCTTCAAATGATCACCGCCGGCTCAATCCCATCACACCCGAGCGATCACCAGCACCGCCACGAGCGGTGCATCGCGGCGGCGGCGGGCAAGGCGGCGGCGGCGGCGGCCCGCGCATCCAGGTGCCGGCGGGCGGCGGCGGCGGAGCGAGCCGAGCCCCTAGTCACCAGTTTCATACAGAACCAAAAGCAGATCGAAGCATTTCCTGCAGGACTCCGAGCCCAGCGACTTCCAGCCCTTCGGCTTCTTTTGATGCATTGAAGAAGGGATTAATGGGTCCGTCATCAGCTCCCTGTGCTTGCTCCTCTGAAGGGGTGGGGGCGGGCGGGAGGGAACCCAAAGAGGAGGGGTGGGGTAGAGAAAGATTTACCAAATAGGGGATTTAGTCATATTTGTGTGCAATGAGAACCTTATTAGAGAAGAATTCCTTTAAAATCGAATAAATCCATTTTTGCAAAACCCTCTCCCTGCGCATAACACAGTATCAAGTGGTAGCAGCGGCAAGAGGCTGAAAACACATTGCACGGTCTGAAATCCCCTTGAGAATGGATGGAGCGAGAAAGAGATGGATGAGGATAGAGTGATGTCCCCTCACTTCTCCAGTCCAGGGCGAGAAGCAGAAGAAAACCGTGGAGACTCTTCCATTCATTCAGTGGAGGGGAAGGGGAAGGGAAAGAGGAGGGGAAGGACGGGAGGGTGGCAGTGGTGGGGAAGGAATGATTTCAAAACTGGGAAGGGAAGGGTAAGAGGAGAGGGATCGCTTCCTCTCTCCTAATCAGTTCATGGATCAGACAAAATGCTCATGAGTTCCTCCTTGACCTGCACCTGCCAAAGGGAAATTGAAAAGATTTCCCCCCTTGAGAGACGACTTCTTCCTCTACATACCCACACCCACGCACGCACAAAGACACGCGCACACACGCACAAAAGGGAGCAATAAAAGTTTATCTGCTAATCCTCCGGCCGCAGATACAATGATTACCTCTTCCAATCAGCCCAGAGACGACTGCAAAATCTCTCCCTTTCTCTCCCGCCCTCCCCCCGCGTCTAGGACTTATCTTTCTCCCCAGCTAGAACCCACCCCAAACACCCATCCTTTTGACGAGACTGCGGAGGGCTAGCGGTCAGGGCGGGAGGGAGGGGGACAGAAAATAATAGAGAAAGCATATTAATAATGAGAGTAATGAGAGGGCCTGAAACGGTTTCAATAGAAAACAAGAGGGGAGGGCGAGTGGATGAACAGAAAGGGCTGTGTCCCCCCTCGGCCTCGGGAGCCGGCCCTGCAGAGCCGCGGCAGCCGGCACCTCTGACTCCCGCAGCGCCGCGGCCCCGGCACTCCCGGGCACTCCTCGCCCGGGAGAGACGAGGACGGCAAGAAAGGACAGGGAGCGAAGCGCACGGCTGGGACGGCGGGGAGGGACGAGAAGAAGGGAAGGTTTGTGTCACAGAAGTACAGGCGGAATAGGATGGGATCCCCCGGCTCCTCTGCACCGCTGTTGCGACGGTCAGGCTGGGGAACAGCCGGCGCGGGAAAGCCGCCGACTCCCGCGGGGATGGGGGCAGAGCCAGGGGACGCGGGATACCCGCAGCCAGGGGACCTGGGACACCCGCAGCCCCTGCCCCGGACTCCCCACGCCGCAGCAGCATCTCGGAGGCGGGGTCGGCGCCGCTCCTCCTTGCCCGCACCTGATGCTCACGCCGTTTGCAACAAGAAAAGTGTGTCTGGTAGCTCAGCCGGGGCAGAGAGAGGAGGGGGGTGCTAGGAAGGAGGCTGTAAGTCAATGAAAAATGAAATGCAGCCCGGCATCCTGCTTGGCGCGGGTGCGGAGAAGCACGGCGGGGGGGTGAGCGCAGGTCGGACGGCAGCGGTGGCTGTGTGCCCGCGGCTCCGCGGAGCCGGGCTGCCCGCTGGGGCCAGACGGGTCTGTCCCGCATCCCGGGGTCTGCCGGAGGGCTGGGGGCTGTGTTAGAGTAGGCGGGAGGCCTATTGTCTTCAGGGCACTTTTTAGTGAGGGCACCTTTTAACCTTTTACCCTTGCTCCTTTTGGGACAGCATTGAGCAGCACAGCATCTGTTCTGGAAGGTGAATGACGAGGAAGCCTGGATATTTATTTATGTATTTTTTTTATTTATTTATTTATTTATTTATTTATTTATTTATTTATCCCAGTAAAAAGACGTGTTTTAATAAAAAAGCCTCAGGGTTTTTTCCCAGCCTGTGGATGGTCTGCCCATACTCTGGAATGAAGACTGCATCTGCCATCAATGCTTAGGATTGCAGGCAGTCAGCAATAACAGCGTGCCCATCAGGGCAAGGCGGAGGTGATCTTGGCTAGCAGGATTCACCCATTCAACCAGCCAGCCAGCCTGACTGAGCTCTTAAAAATCCTGCAGGGTGAGCAGGGCAGGGCGCAGGGTTTTGCTACAGGGCTGTGAGTAAGCTCCTTATAATAAGGAATATAGAAGATGTAAGACTTTGTGAAAGCATTCACGTGTTTTGTGTAATCCGTCTTGCCATTAGCAACATCAAGTTTGCAGCTGTTAATCTCAATAAACTGTCCTACTCTGCTTTCTAACCCTCTCAGCACTTTCTCTGACCTTCCTTATTCTCATCCACAATGACTTACAGAACTTTATTTGTAGAGTAATTGAAAGACACCTGATTTATCCCTAGGATAAACTTCTATACAGATGTGCAGTCTCTGATAGTTAGGGAATAGTAGAGTAACAGAAAAAGGGTTGTGTTGAAAATAGTCATACAAATGTTTATAGACAGTCAGATGTTTCTTCTGCAGGATGATGCAGACATCCATATGGCTAAGTTTCAAGTTATAGTTACTTAAAAAAAAGGTAATAGAACAAGTAGGCACAAAACAGCTGATTTTGCTGTTCTGGGAAATGTGCTGTGTCACATCATATAACAGTGAGCTTCACATTTTTCCTTTTCTGAAATAGGATGTTTCCAGTTTTAAAATTCCTAGATCTTTTATTGTCACTCATAATTTTAAGGACACCATTGCAATAGTATGGAGAAACAGAAAGTAGTACATACCAAGTGTGTTTATGCCAAAATGTAATCAGTAGCTGTCATTATGGAGGGAGACATCCACAAAATAAATGAGGCATGACCACAATGGCCACTGAGTGTTCTCATTAGCAATGAGACCTTAAGGAGATATCTCAGGATCTACATCATTGAATGCTGAAAGCTTATGCAAGTGTTTATAAGCAAGTACCCAGGGTTTGCAATTTAGAGACTGTTCAAAATTGTTTTCTGCCTCAGTAGATATCACTTCTGTAGAGAGTTTGAAATTCTGAACTTCATACAACTACTGAAATGTTCAACACCATCTTTTTTTTGGCTTTATGTCTCATTTTGTTGCAAAATCTCTTTATGTGAGTTTTGGTAAATGCTCCTCCTAGTAAACTAGTAGCTTATGCTCTTAGGTGGGCACATCTTCCATTACCCTGGAATTCTGTAGCTAAATTTTAAAAAACTTAGTGTGTATTTTTACATCCCTAATTAGCCAATTGCCAGAACCTCACATTTCTACTAGGCAGTAAATTCAAAAAGGAAGAAAAAGACTGACATTATTAAAGCATGAAATGTTTTCAAAAAATGAGAAAGCCTAACAACCATAAACAATTGTGTCAAATGGCACCTTAGTAGTGTTAGGAAATCTTTGGATTTACTTGGTAAAAGTCCTATTGATTTTTAAATGAGTTTAAGGGGTTTTTTAGGTTTTGCATTTTTCTTAGAGTAACAACATTGGCTTAGTTTATTATATCGAATGAGAACTATTTTTTAGATTAGAAATGTACTTTTATTAGTTCTATATTGGTTGTCAGCTGAATCTTGTTTTTAAAAATAAACAAGAAAAACCCAACACAATTATGGTCCTTGATTCAGTACATGCAATGCTATTCTTTGTAGTTTTAAACCATCCATTACGCTGCAATCTCTTTATATGGCACATTTTGTCGCCTCTCTCTTTCACATTCACAGCTGATTTTTTCTATTGATTTTTAGAGCAATATGTTTGAACCCAGAATATTTTACTCAGCAAGACATGGAGCACTTCCTTCCTGTTGTCTAACATCTTTAGGCCAACCTAAGACACTGATCAGCCTGAGGAAGGTTGGTTTGGCAGAAAGGAGATAACTCATTTATACACCAGTTTAAGCACCTTGAAACATTTCCAAATTGAGATTAAAAGATGAAAAAAGACAAATAAACATGAAAATATCTAACGGTTTTGTCCAAAACAGTAGTGTACAATCTCCTTTTGAGATTTATGTGAAGCACTGGATGGTTTTCTTCAAGAGATAGAAAAAAACCCTTTTGCCTCTGAACTGTGTTGTGCTGGCGTTTCAATGACAAGAAAAGAAAATAAAAATTCTGCTTTGCTGTTACTCCTTCTGTGGTTAGCCTATATGTTTGTATGTCAAAAACAGAAGTCCTGGGCAACTGGCTGTAAGTGGCCCTGTCCAGGCAGGGGGTTGGAAAAAACAATCTCTAGAAGTCCATTCCCACCTCAAACACTCCTTGATGCTTTGAGTCTGTAAACAGTGGGTGACAATGGATCATAAAGTGGGGGAACAGTTTCAGTGAGAAAAAGAAACTCCTTAATATTCAGCACAGACTTGGCTTGCTTTCAGTTGTAGTGTGTAAGAAGATAAGAAAATATATCTTGATTATTTTCTCCTTGAATCAGAGGAGTTTATTCAATCTCTGTTAAAATGGTAAGTTATTCACAGTTAAAAATTCCCTAGCATGGAGGAACCTTAAGTAAATTACTCCATACCTTTCTCAATTTAAATTCTTTCTTGTGAAAACAAAACCTGTCCAGCATTTGTCCATCCTTTCTTGGCTGCTTTGGACAGTCTTGTCTTATCCCAACTCTGCCATTGACAACTGTTCTAACTATAGTCCATTAAAAATTAGGTGAATTAATTCCTCTTTGTGTAGATAAAAGACTGAAAAGATTCAAAATAGCCACCAGTTTCTCCCACATTTTCAACAAAACTTTCCTTGAACTGGAAGAAACAGCACAGTTATGAAGTGGAGAAGGCACTGGCTTCCTTCTTTATGGAAAACAATCTATGCTTCTGAGGGTGGGAAGGAAGAGATACGAGAGTAGTATTTCTCTTCTATATGCCTTCTTTGAAAACATTTTGGATTCTATGCTGTCATGTGTAATCACAGATGCACTGCTTGCCACAATTTCTTTGTGAATGATTTTTTTTTTTTTTTTTGCTAGAATGTAGCAAATCCAAACTACAGGCTCAGTATAACACTTATACACAGTGTGACATTTGGAAACACTGAAATGAATCATCAAGCTGATCAGCACATCTACATTCATGGTTTAGTTCAGATAAAAATGTGGTTCTAAAATGAATCTCCCAATTGCCCTCACTTACCGCATTTTGGATTGCAAATTGCAGCAGACTTTGAGTGTGTGAGCTGTTTTTCTTATAGATGAAACTAAGCTGAGAGATGTGTTCCTAGAGCAGTCTGTTTTCTAACTTCTAAAGGGCATGCAGCCCCACAGGAGCAGAGTAAAACTAGTGCTAAACAAATACAGCTAAAGAGCAGGCATGGAGAGCTCAGTACCAAGCATTTCACCTTCCAGACCAGCTCCTTTTGCCCTGAATTGTGTATTAATACAGACTTATTCAGTATTGCTTTCAACAGTGCTAGCAGCTGAAACATGAAAAACTGAAATATATTCCATTCTTTTGTGATGAAGCACTTACAGAGAGGCGTAACATATACCTTCCTGTGTGACATCAGGATAATGGAACCTTTTAGTCCCTTAAAATGACATCTTTCCTCTTATCCATTTTCTGGTCATTCGCAGACTGTCTCTTGTAAGTGCAGAAGGACTTTGGGTCTTCACTCTGCCAACAAATGTGTTCCTGAATACGACACATTCAGAGCATCTTTTCTGACACAGTTTTCTTGAAAATTGAGGTGCATTTCTGTTCTGCGAACCAGACTGGGGGATGACCCTTAAATATGAGAAGAAAGCAGTTTAAACAGGAATGAAGAAAAATCTGACACTTTTCAACTTCAGTTTTTCTTAATAAGTCTTGTATTTAATAAGTGCAACTTGGATTTACATGACACTGCACAATTTCAATGGATAAAAGACTTTTCTACCGGACACTTTTATTTCTTCTCTTTTTTTCTTTTATCCTGTTTGATGAGTGTCACTCTGAAATGGAATGAATAAAAAAGTAATTTTTTGGGGTCATACAGGAATTGGCAAGGTTGCCTACTGTACTCAGTTTTCTGTCTTTATTTAAATCAGTGGTGTCCAAAATGGGGGGAAATTGAGCGTATAATACAGCCCATTATGGTGCAAAAAGAACATTTTTTCTTTTTGCACCATTAATAAACGAAACAAAACAAAACTATTTTTTTAAAAAAGTTTGTTAGCTCATCCTTATCTCATCCTTCTTAATTTCTCTTTTTGTATGCAGTTTATAAATACAATGAATTAGTACAGTAGTCAGTGCATGTATTTTATAAATAAATAAATAAACATGTCTTGGGCCACATGTTTAAAAATCTCTTACTAATAGGGGTTTGCTACCAGAAAAAGTTTGAAGAAAACTAAAGTTCTGCCAGGTATCCCCTCTGAAGCAAGTGGCAGTTACAAAAGTGCTAGCTCAGATTCCACATTTAAGACAGAGATTAATTTGTCACTTAAATTAAGGCTTTCAAGACCCTTTAATTCTACAATTTCAAGAAAAAGGGCAATTCAGAAGGTGGGGAGGGTGTTTGGGTTTGTTTGGTTAGTTGTTTGGGGTTTTTCATTTACATGTTGATGATTTTGTTTATGAATTAAACACAGACATTGCTATCTAAAAGAGCTCAAGAAATTCCATACCTGTTATTGGCAAAGTCTGGAAGAAAGCTGTTGAACAAGAAGATTAAAAAAATTTCACTTTTCCAAGTCATCTAGTAAGAATTTTGTGATTAGTACTCTCTGGCTAAAATAACTAACATCAAATAAAACCCCCCCAAAATAAGCCAAAAACCAAGAAAAAATGATAAATAATCAGTTTTCAAAGAAACAACTTTAAGAGTACATGAAACTCATGGCAAATCTTCCAAGGACTGTATTCTGAATCACCTACCACAGGTTAAGAATTTGAAGACAGAGTGGAAGATAAACCATGGGGATCTGCATAATTTAAAACTAAAACATGAAATGGCAGAAGTTAAAATTAGTTTAAAAATAGATAATTAGCTCCTTACAAATCTACTATGGTCACTACATAATAAAAAATTATCCAAAAATTACTAGTTTTATTTATCTGATTCATCTGCACTTACCTTTGTGCCATTCCATTGAAGCTTTTACTGCACTCTTTTTCCTATATCTCTGTGTAGGGTAAATAAACCCATAAACTCAATGTGGGTCCCATCTGAAAACTGTATTTAGAAATAATGTGACATACATAGGGACTGTATGAACCTCTTTTTCAGTGTAAGAATGAAGAAGAGTTCTTAAGAGAAAGTATAATTCAGTTACATAGATATTTGGATGTTTTCCTGAAATATTCTCTTTTGTACTGACAAAAGAAATTACCTCCTTAATAAGACAAAGCAGCACCATTTCTCCTACACAGTAGTGAGGGATCTTAGAAGGGTTAATTGGAAAGTTCAACTAATACTTATTTCATTTTTTTTCCAGTGGAATGCTGTAATTAAATGCATTTTTCCAGGGAATTATTAATAGGGCTCAATTTACCATTTAAGACAAATAGTCTTTTTTACACTAGGGAGACAGGGTGAGTCATATTTATTATTTAAGTGGAATACTTATAATATTGTGCCATGGAAAGAAGTGGATGAATCTTCCTGTCTTGCCAAACATTTCATCC
Source organism: Fringilla coelebs (assembly GCF_963513975.1). Lineage (NCBI taxonomy): Eukaryota > Metazoa > Chordata > Aves > Passeriformes > Fringillidae > Fringilla > Fringilla coelebs. Next base: position 58,760,006 of record NC_140028.1, read on the forward strand.
TTGCAAGAGAGTGGCAGAGGTGGTGGCAAATCATATATTTTGGACTTAAATTAGGTTTTGCAAGATACTATGAAATTACTAATTACTGTAGACCTGGTTCAAAAAAAGCATTTATTTATAATCTCTTGTGGGAAAGGAATTTGAAAGCTGCATGCAAGTTTCTAACTTCCAAGTCAGCATCTTAGCTATATCTAGAACATGAGTTATACACATAGTGCAAGCAGCAAAGCTACCAGTAAATAAATTATGGACTCCAAACTACACTGAGCTGAAGGCAGAGAGGAAGAGTTATTTGGGAGCACTGAATTAGAAGGAGAAGCCTGGCTTGATCGGCAGCTGTAAATCAACAAAATTTCACTGAAGATGCTGGATACACATTTGTCAGTCCAAGAGAAGTCTTATTTTAAAAGACTAGCTTCTAGATTAACGCATAATTTAGACATTGATTGCATTGTCCTTTTCTTAATCTTGAGAGGGAGGACAAAGGGGAAGGTGGACAGAAGACACAAAGAGTACATAAAGTACATAAAGGCAAGTAGGTACAGTCCTAATGGAGATACTTGGATACTAATGGATACCACTGAAGACTTGTCTCAAGTAAAATTGATTCGTTACAAATACTAACAGACCTAGGAATCTGTATAGATGGGATTTTGCATTCAGGGAACTGGCATCAAAATATCCTAAATAAGGCAAAATGATTGCATTGTGCTTTAATGCATACCATAATGTTGGTATGCATTAAAGTTGCAATCTTTCCAAGAAGGTAACTAAAAATATGGAGTCCTTCTTTGACTATTATTTACATGAACAAGTTGTTACAGGTGAAAACTTTTCTGTTTCTAGTTTAAAATGCAAGTCCTGTCATTTAAGTCCTGTAACACTTTTTCATAATTAACAAAAATATGTTGAACCCAGCATTTTTAACACCATAGCTTTTTTTAAAGTCATAGCTAGGACAAAATTTAGTATCATTAAGTCAATAATGTTAAAATTACTTTCTGAATGGCCTTTCATTCACAGTGTGCATATGCAAATTTGACAGAGGTCTTCATCATTAAATGAATAATATGCTCTTGCACATGACAGTTTTTTAAATTAAAGTTCATCTTTCTCAGTGTATTCTGCATCAGCCTACTAAACTGAATAGCCTCAAGTTTAGCTACTCTATTTTAAAACTGTCAAACATTATTAGCAGAGCAGAGAAGCAGTTCAAAAAGTAATTAATTCCAGGGCTTAGAGTAAACTGCTATTTTAATTAAAAGAACACTAAATACTAATGTCCTGATTCCTTGTACTTAGAACATGAAATAAAGAAGTCTAAATCACTTACATTTAATACATTTTAAATGCAAGTTGAAATACATGAAAGGCACATCTCCTGCTCCTGCTCCTTATAAGCTGACTCAAAAAGTGAAAAGATTTTATGCCATATTTATTGGTTATGTTGTGCCATTTTTCTTATTGATTCTCTTCCAGTCTGTGCTGAGTAGGAATATCAACAGTTGCACCATAACTGCACAGTGTAGGATGCCAGACCTCAGCAGTGCAGCTGTGCTATTGCCACATATATGACCACAGAAGATGTGAGGTCTGAAACACAGAAGAGATGAGGTTCTCTTTTGAAGCCATGAAGTGCTTTCCATGCTTTGCAGATTTACAACTTCCACCTTGTGCAGACCTTAAATTATACCCAAGGAAGGCACTTTACATGTGAAGAAGCACTGTTCAGAGCACTAGAACAGGCTGCACAGAGCAGTGATGAAGTCTCCTCCACTGGAAATATTCAAATCCCTCCTGGATGTGATCCTGTGCAACGTGCTGCAGGTGAACCTGCTTTAGCAGTGGGCTTAGATCACCTTCAGAGGTCCCTTCCAACCCTCATAATTCTGTGATTCTGTGAAACAAGACTTTCATGTGGCTTGGTTTTTACTACAACTTTACAGTCTCACATCTTTGGTGTGCCTCTCTCTTCATGGAGCAGTTGAAGTCTGCAGACATGTCTACATTGTGCACAGAGCACAACGTGGCTGCTCCTAGACTAGCCCTGGTTCCCTCACTGCCTGGCAGAAATCTCCATCAGGATCATCCTCACCATGGCCTGAAGCAGCTTGAGCTACAAGGCACCCTTGAGATCAAGGTTGATTCTGTGGTTTAGGAGGCTGTCTGTACCACATGGTGGTGTCAGCATTGCCTGGGGCTAGCTCAGCTATCCCTGTACAGATGTTTGCACAATTCTGCCTCACTGCCTGTGTCTGTGGTGCTTATCTCACCTCAGAGCCAAACTGCAGTAATGCAATACTTGTCACCACAAGGACATGTGGAGAAAATTCCAGTTTGTGCAAGATGATTGACAAAGACACAGATTATATGTGTCCTTCCCTCTCCACAACACTTGGCTTCCTCTATAATTTCTTATTCAGTCGCTACTTTATGGCCAGGACCCAAGGAAACTAAAAGATCAATTCAAATTTTGGTAAGGAAGACACAGACAACAAGCTTAATCATCCAGATAAAAACAAAACAAAAAACACCCCACAAATTAAAAACCCCCACAAAACAAAACAGAAGAAACCCACCAAAAACAAAACCTAAAATTTTATCACAGATTATACCTCTAGCCTGCAAGAGCATCTGATAAAATTTAAGTAACTGATGCAAAATTTTGTCAGCCTGTGAAAGAAATGACAGAAAAATACTCCCCTTTCTTCCTAGCTACAAGGTTCAGGACTTTGATCTTTCTCTAAAACGTTTAAAGATTTGGGCAGAAAAGCTGCATCTGAAATCTGTGAAATTCGGATTCCAGGGTTTTTGGTTTTTCTTTTTCTGATTTAGACTACAGATTTAAATTAGAGGTGCTCTTGATAACTATTTATTCTAAATAATTATCAAGAGGTTGACCATGGGGCTTTGTTATATATATTTAAATTTCCTGGAAAACCCAGTGCTGGACATGAGAATACTTTTGGTGTTCTGGACACTTGAGCTACTGTTATTTGACTCCAGAAAAATTTTGTGTCAGGATTATTTTTTTGAGGTTTTTTTTGTTTGGTTTTTTGTGTGTGTGTGTGTTTTTGTTGTTGTTGTTGTTGTTTGTTTGTTTGTTTGTTTGTTTAGGGTATTTTTGTTGGGGTTTTTGTTTGGTTGGTTTTTTGGTAGCAGAAAATTTAATCTGAATTATCATGGTATTATATAAGACAATTTTTTTCACCTGCTACGGCCATATGGCACATTAATATTGGTCCGGTATTACCAACATGAGAAAAAATCCTGGAAGGAGTATCAAGTATTAAGGCTCATCTCAAATGTTTTAGCATTTTTGATTTTAGGGTTCATTCTCAGTTTCTTGTACTTTTTTAAGCTTTATCCACCTGTGTAAACTTTTTTTCTGTCAAGTATCTGATTCTGTCTTTATACTTTGTAAAAATGTCAAGAATGGTTGAATCATTTCTCAGTCTAATATAAAGAAATAAAATTCTGCTAATTAATTCTTTATCTGAAATGTTTTTAGAGGACTTTCTTTACACAGGAGAATATGAATTTAATTGAAATTTTTGATATTTCATGCATTTCATTCAATTACAATAGTAAAACTCTACACAAATTTGACCAAATTGGAAACACAGAAGGGCTGTCTTGTAGCCAGTGAAAGAGGAAGAAGGAAAAAAGTTAGATATGAAAGGACTAGCATATAACTGAAAGTAGGCTTCTTCTAGATGGTGCTATTGCTTTGCTCTTGTGTGAAAAAAATCTTTTTAGAAAGTAGATTGTGATAAATTAATTAAGATCTACATTATTTTTATACAAATGAGACACATTATTTTTATACAAATGAGAGACAGTATGATGATATAAAATAATCTCACACATAGCACTTCTATGTGTATGTTATATATACACCTAACTTCTAAGTGTATGCTATATTTATGTTTTCAAGTGCTTTTCAAGGTAATTTTCAATTTTATATATATTGTCATATTTAAATTACATTGCATCAATTAACATTATCACTTGATTTTATCTTTAACATTTATACTAAAATGAGGCTTTGACCACAGAAAACTACCATTTTTCTGCTGGCGGTATTAAAAGGCTTGAAAGATTCACAAAACCCTCTGGGATTTGCATGTATATACTACTAATCAGATGACCTGCCCACCAGTCCAAATTGAGAGTGGTCAAATAAGAATGGATCTATATTACACAAATATTCTCTATAGAGGTATTTATATTTATTATTTGTAGCATACTGTTCAATTCCTAAAGATCAGAAAGTGTTTCCCCTCTGTTCAGATGCCTAATTCCTTTATATGAACTTAAGAATGAAGACTTCAATGAAAATAAATTGAGGGATTCTGTAGTATAAGTGTTCAGAAAAGCTGTTGTTCAAAATCACTTACCTGGCAAAAGTCCCAGGAAGACAGCATTGGTGTCATCTATTCAAAACATTATATTGCTCCTTTACTGCTTCTCAAAGCTTTTATTGTATTTATTTTCAAATCTTCCTGGAATCATAGGGAAATAAAAATGAAAGAGCCTTTAAGAGGTCACTAAGTTCTCTGGCACAAGGCTAGATGAGCTATATATTTGTCATTCCTGATACATGTTTATGTAGCCTGTCCTTAAATTCTCTATTGAAGGAGATAACAAAGTCTCAATGGGCAGTTTCTTTCCATGCTTCAGTAACACTATTATTATATATATATATATATACTATTATTATATATATATATATATATATATATATATATACACTATTATTATATATATATATATATATATACTATTATATATATATTGCTAATATTTTACCTTAATCTTTCTGGATGCAAATCCACCATATACTGACAAAATGACACAGGTTGGCTGGGGGTGTTTAAGCAACAAGAGACTCCAGGTTCATGTTACTCAGGGTGTATTGATGCTGATCAGTTGAAGCTTACTTCTCCATTAAGGGAATTAGATTTTGCACTTTAACATTATGATCAATCTAGTATTTGGCCCTGAGATCACAAAAGAAAAGTAAAAAACAGAGATATCCCAAAACATCTACTGCTGGTTTAACACTCAGAGTTCTTCCCTCTAAATCACCTGCAGAGGAACAGTTTGTCAAACTACTGCCTCTGCAAGCTTCTGTGTGGGATACTCTAAGTGATTTCTCAGTGGTCTATGAAAAGTATTTTAGTTTTAGCTAAGTTACACCACTTATGCTGTTTGTGAATGGGATATTACAGGTAATACAGTTTCTGAGATGATTTAAAAGTTAATTTAAGAATAATCTAAGTCATAGAGTGCTGATGAGTTTTTTGGGGTTTCCTTGTTTTTTTGGTTTTTGTTTTTGTTTTTTGTTGTTGCTGTTGTTGTTGTTTTCCACATTATATCTGTATACTGCCCTTAAATGCTCTTAGAAATGCATTTTAAAAAGGGAACCTAAATTCATCACTACGTTGTCTTTAACCTTGCAAAATAAATTATTTCAATTTTAAAAGTCCTACTGAAAAGGTTTAATTTCCACAGTAGGTCTGAATGAAATCATAATCTCACTCATTTCACTTAATGAAATGCTGCATTTCCCAAAATAAGCCACCACGAGTCACATTCACATTCTGAGTTACAAGATGAAAATTTTAATAGGATTAATATTGGATTTCATACAGCTTTCAAAATCTGGAATACATGATGTAGAGGAAAAGGGAATGTGTTCATTCAGTTTCCATTGCTTCATAGTTTAATGAAAACCTGAAAAATCAGATATATAAAGCAGATACAGACAATAAATAGAATATGTGAGAACACTAAAGTTTTGTCAGATAAAGAAGACGATGAATCCCATTTATTGGTTTTGCTTACAAAGGAGGTGAAGATTTTCTCTCTCTGGAACTATTCTTTATGGGTGAGTTCAAAGTACTGCTTAAACTGGAGTTGTTGTTTGGAGTATAAATTGTGACTGTAGCAATTCCCACTTGTGAAAGAAAGCTGGATAATGATCTGGATAACTATAGATCAGCACCATTATCCACAGTGGACAAGTGGCAGAAACAAGAGGATAAATACTGGTGCTACAAAGAATCAACACAGCTTTTTTAGAGAAAAACCGTGTCTGACACATTCACAAGAGTTCTTCAAGACAGCAATAAACGAGAAAATAAAAGGCAATTTGGTTAATAAAGTATTCTTGCCTTTTCAGTACATTCTGAACAAAAGTTTCTAAATAAACTGTCAGAAATACAAGGGAAGATTCTGCCAGATTCTTATTAAGAATAATAAGAAAAACATGGGAATAAGAAAAACATGGGAATAAGAAAAACATGAGAATTAACGGTCAGTTTGCACAACTACAGGGAATGTCAGAGAGACCTTTTTGGTTTTTCTCTGTTGTCAAATATGTTTACAAATAAATCTGAAAAATATTGGAGCAATGATGTGATATAGCTCTCTACGAATACAAAATCAGGCAGAAGGGTCAAAGCTGAATGTGAAGTATAACAAAAGGACCTTATATTTAAATGAAGCATCAAAATAAAGGAAGATAAAGTGGCAAATTAACTCAAATGAAGTAATACAAGGTAATTAATTTTTAAAACGTCAACCAGTGACATACTCATAATAAAAGATTCTGCTTTATTATGATGTGAAAGATCTTCTGATCTTAGCTCTTTAAAATATCACATAGAACTTTCAGCAGTCAAAAAAGCAAAATAAATGTTAGCCATTCAGGAATATAAAAAAAGAACAAATAAGAACTTGGTTAGAGCGAATATTCTTCAATGCTGCTGCATTCCCATTCATTCCATTAAAAAAAAACAAACTTTAAAATTTAAAAAAAAGTATGTATCAAAATATAAGAAGTGTGTTGAGAGAAATGGAATACCTTCCATAGGTTTGGAGAGAGGCTACTGACAGAAGATGGAAGGCCCACAGAATTATTAGTGAAATGAAGTCGGTGAATTGGGAAATCTAGAGTAGGATTCCTATTTCTTTTTTTTTTAAATAATGTGCTCTTGATGATTGTGAGGGACAACACATTGAATGAGATCTTGGTTTGATGCAATGCATAATAGTTTAAAATTTTCTTATTAGCATGCTTTTCATGGGGTGTTTCAGAAAAAAAAAAAAACATCAAAATATTATTTGCAATCTCTATAAAAAGCCTAAAAAGAGGGAAATTTTTTCCTAGACCTGGTCATATCATATATCACTGGCCAACTACTGGATTTCCATTGGGTGATCCTGGCTCTTTCAAAGCTGTTTGTCTGTCTGTTAAGTTAAACGAACTCATATAAGAGACCTGAAAGATTCTTTTTTCCTCTGTGTTCCCTCAAGGAGCCCAAAAGGGCTTGAAGATACTCAGATTCTTAAGCTCCAAGGGAGTCTTGACAGGCAATCTCCTACCTTGGTGACCAAAGAGCTCTTGCAATATTCAAGGCTCCCTGAGACATCTGGGTGTCTCAAGGGCTCTTCGCCTTCTTTAGTCCCAAGGGCTCCTTGTCTTCCTGGAGTGAGCTTGAGAGTCTGGAGTTTTCAGGTTCTTCCTACTCCAGGGTTAGCAGAAAGGTATTTTCTTGGCCAAACAGCCTTCCTGGGATTTCTGGAGTCCCTGTTTTGACACTGAGTGTCTGCAGAGTCTGGAAATCTTGGCTTCCAGACTAACTGTCGGTACACCAGTAACATCCCGCAGCCTGTGCTTATTCTACAATTTGAGTAAAAGTCTGTAGTGAGATGCACAGCTTTAGTCCTTGAAATATACACTCTGTTATTTGTTCTGATTCCAGAGACAAAATCTCAGTTTAAATTTGATCAATATAGAGATCAAACTGTTAATTCAACAACTCAGGTGTGCTACATACTGTTGTGAAGAGCACAGAAACCTTAGCCAACCAAACAAAACCCACAAAACCCAACAGATCAACATTCATATAACAGAACTTTACAGAAAAGTTAGCAGCTGGGATATAATAAAAGTTGTGCCTTGAGTCAAATCTTTTCTGTGTTTCATAATTCTAAGTAAAATAGAGCTTGCTTGTTTTTTGTCTTTTTTTCATAATGCCACATTTAAGAGCACATTTAAAAGAGAAAGAATGAAACTCGCTTGGTATGACTCAATGTGTGAAAGGAGAGAAATGCAAATCATTCATAAGTTTTGCTGTTCCTTAGTCCTCAATGTTCTCTGCATTTACATGTATTTTGAATGCATTGAATGAATGCTATTCCCAAAGTCTTGCTATAGCTACAACATACAATCCAATACTCTAAGCTCTATGTTAGGAAAAATACCCAAACCCTGTTTAAATTCTTCATTTCAAAGTCAGTCTCTCATCCTTAAGCACACTCAGAATTTCCTTTATTTTCTTGATTTAACACGGACCCATAACTGATGTTCATATTTTCCCCCGTGTTTAATTACAGGCTAACTGAATTCATCTTTTAGGCAGGTTTAGGTTTGGAAACTGCAGTTCAGATGGGAGCAAGTGTTCTGATTTTTTATGACTGACTAAATGAAGAGAGGTAATAATGAAAATCAAAATAAAAGCATGATGAGGACATCAGCTCATAAGTTCATTTTATTACGTGCCCTATACATGTCATAGATGAAAGAGAGTGTTTGTTCCATGATGAACACAACATTTTTAAGAACTGCATTAATAAGTTTTGGCCGTATTTCAGAATAAGCAGAAGTATTTCTGAAGCATCTGTCACAACTCTGCTTTCACTCTCCTACAACACAAAAGAAAACTCCTCTCTTGAAAATCTAGCATACCCATCCCATATGCCCTTCTCAAAGTATAATATGGATGAGAACAATCTGATTTGAATGGCTGGGCTTGAAGAATTGTGTTACTTTCACAAGTAAAATAAACTTATTTAGAAAAGAATTTATGCCTCTGCATTGCAGTTGTGTGGTACCAGTCACAAGAGTACAGTGAGATTTTTCAAAACCTGTTAAATTGGGAATTTTTTACTTGAGTAATAGCAATGGCTGGATAAATAATGAATGATTAAAAAATGTGATAGGATACTTTATAGAAAATAATTTTGTAAAACTGGCTTACACTCAGTGAAATTCCAAACTGCTAATTATGAACAACCAACTCACTGTGTTAGGAACTATGAAGAATTTATTTTCTGCATTCATGTAGCATTAAGCTATTTCAAAGACATCAAAGTTTGAACGAGGATGGACAATCATTTACAACACATGTACATTAAACATGTAGAAATACAAGATGGTTTTAAGCTTTAAAATTTCAGAGTCCTGACATCCTTTAAAAAGGTGCAAAATGCATGTCTATACATGTGAGGATGAGGAGACTTAAATAGCAGGCTACACACTTCCCAAAATACAGCCAAGATCAATTGACCCCATGAAGAAAATAATGTATTACACAAAGATATGATGATGACAAAAGCACTTTGAAAAAATAAGTTCTCAGTATCACAGTCTTTTCCCCACGGCTTCCCTTAAAAAGGTTGATGGGTGGGGAAAACAGAGAGGGACAGTCTGCCATAAGAAAGTGTAGATGATCACTTTATGCAAGCTACAAAAACCTGTTCTTCTGGCCCTGAAGTGCTGAAAGGTGACTAATTAGTCTTCTCTGCTTTGGCACCTACCCTTGACTGTCCTTAGGGCAATGTGTGATAATTCATCTCTGCAATCTTTAGTAGCTTGAAAAAATGAGTGATCAGATATATTTAGGGTTTTGACTAGTGTTCATGTGGTCACAAGAGTGTCTTACATTGTCAGATAAATTAGCATAACATTAGTGTTTCAAAATCAGCAGGGTATTCCATAATGTAAAAGAACTCTGTGCAAAAAACGCCTTTCTCTCTGCAAAATACCCTTGAACAGATACTCTACTATTTCCAGAGGGCAGTCATAGCAAAAAGAGAATATAGCTCCTTCAGAAGGTAATGAAAAGTCAAACAAGATTTCATTTAGCATTTTCACCTGCATATACTCATTTTGGAGTTTTTCAAATGGCGTCAAATGCTGATTGTTGAGAATAATAAGACAATTCTGAATATATTGAAAAATATCAGGAAGGAAAACAGATATTCCTAATGGTATGGTCACGTGTCGGGGGATATGAAAGCTTTGATAGTGATTTATTTTTGAGAGATTCACTATACAAGCTGTTCAAGTACCAGTTCATGGGTAAATGGCACTTAGAATGTTGATAAAAGCAGCCTAGTAATAGTGACATGAATGATAAAGTGATATTAATAGCAGGTCCTTGGTCCTTTTCTTGTTGCAAGTTGAAAATAAGCTGCCACTTGAGTTTCTGGTGTCTTATGAACTACCAAGTGACTGCTGTAATACTCTGTAAAGCTGATATAGATCCCTGCCTTAAGCTACAAGATCTGTAAATAGAACAGCAGAAAATAATAATCTTATTCTTATTACAATTTATTTTCATTTTTTGATGCAAAATAAAAGAGAAACCTTTGTTCACTTTACGTGTGTGCTTTTAAATGTAAAGTTTAGGATATTCACTTGGATGATAAGATTCAGAGCTGCTTTTTGTCTGCACTGAAAAAATCTCACTCAAAATACCTTATAACTTCAGGTCATGACCTTGAGCAATCAGCCTCTGATAATGTTTTCACCAACACAGGGAAACAATGCAATACAACAAAAATGTTCTGACATAAGATGAGGTCACAGTTACTTCTTTCTGAGCACATTTTTGTCTCAGTCTCCACTCTGATCTATTTTTATCAAAACACTTTCAGAAGACCTCTAAAAGTTACAGCTAGGCCTTTTTTCTTTCAAATGCATTAAAGCAAGAGTTCTTTGTCATATGGTTTAATAGTCCATAGAGAAAGAAGTCTGATCATATTTACTGTCAGCAGGGTGCTATATTTCCATTCATTTCAGTTTTAGGCAATCAGTACACTGAATTGTATAAGCACATAAATTAAATTTGTGAGGATCCAAGAAACAGCTACATAATATACTTTATTCATATTCTCAAAAATTTTTCTGAAACATTTATGATCATATGTGCTTATGACTAGGAAAGTGTCTTACACGTGCAAGTTATAGCACAGCAAATCTTAACTCAAAAATTTCTTGCAGGAGCTCAAGCTACCAGGCAATATCAGCACACCCACCTTACTTTACTCTTTGCACCATTTTCACTCATATAAGAATTATTACCCGTGCATGAGGTTCTATTTTGAAACACTTTGAGAGATAACAGGTGGATACATTAGGAGTTATCTTGTCTCTGATCTTCCAAAACTGCTCCTCTGTTTTCTCAGACCTGTGAAGAATCACAGACCATTTGGAAGAATCTCTATACATTTAAGCTGAGGAATAACTAAGGATACCATTCTGTGTTTACCAGCTGGATAATTGAATTCTCAAGGTAAAATTCAAGGCAGATGTAGATGATTATCCTGGTAAAGAAATACATCCATAGAAGTTGTCTAACATTTTATGGCAGTTTTTCTAGTTTCAGAAAGACACAATGTTGTGCAAATATTCATGTTGAGGCCCTAAAAGAAATTATTGAGCTATCTTACTATCTCTGTTCCACGACAGACTGGAAGAATGAGTAGGGATTATGTCCAAGACAATGTCCAGTAATTTTTCAGTGACAAAGTGGATTTCTGAACTTATCAACAGGTCTCGACATCACAGATTCAGAGATGTGAATGAATGAAGTTCTTACATGAACAAAAATATACAAAAAGGCACTAAAATAAAGCCTTTCTTCACCTCATTATCCTATTTTTTTATGTCCTACATGTTTTAGACACAGTGACCCTTTTCTTCAAAATTCCAAGTACATTTTTGACCTTACTGTCTCCCAGTTAGTGATGTCCAAATTATGGTTTTAGAAAAGCAGAACTAGTATCTTCCCAACAATTGCATGTAGATTGGACGCCTGAAAAATGATTCAGAAGCCATTAAATATATAGAAAGAATAAACCTTCCCTTAAGATTTTCCAGAGATCATACTTAAATAGACAAGACAGACAAGTCAATTCCTTAAATTGTAGTCAGGCAGGAATTTCTTGATTGCAAAGGGGAATGAGAAAAATTTTCTCAGTGCTATGTGGCACAGGTTTCTAACATCCAGACAAATTATCTGCCATGAACATTCAAAGTTCAATTACCCAAATATATATTGGATTTATTGCTTTCACTGCAATTTCAATGCATTTTGTTTTAGCAGATTTTCAGTCTGTAAGAATTCAGTATCCTATTTCCAGCTGCAGTGCAAAAATTATTTCATCATATTGTGCAAGGTGAGCTGAAACACAAAAGAAGTCCTTTAACATCTGCTGTTCATGAGCTACTGTATGGTAGTTCTGCCATCTAAAAATATTCCTCTTTCCATGACTGATGTCGTGGTTCAGTTCTTACCCACAATAAGTGAGGAGACTGTCTCAAGGAATGTGCATCTTCTCTGGTTTAGATAATTAGGCTTATTTCAGTGTGAAGTAGCAGCCTTTGGCTGCAAGGATCTCACCACATTTTTTCACAATGGCTTATCAAACCATTAAAACCTAAATATAACAAAGATATATTGTGGAAAACAGTGTTTCAGTTGTTCTTAATTCTCTTCAAGCCCTTTACAAGGAGTGTAAACTTACAATGGCCTTTACCTGGATAGTTGCAGGTAAATCAAACTGAAATTTAAATATCTCTGGTTTGTATTTGCAAAAATAATATTTCTTTTTGTTTCTCTCACAATAATACTTTGATAATTGTTTTATCAGATGGTCGTACATGACAATAAAACATTTTTTGGTAGAATAATCACATGATACACCCTGTAAATTCTCCACAATATCAGGCAGCAAAGTGCTCTTCTTTTTAATACATACTTTTTCTTCTTTCATATTTTTCTGTTGCTAGATGAGCTGCAATAAAACTTCATTAAAGCTACAGTGGATGTATGGGGTATGAGAGATTTGCCTTACTTTTTCAATCACATGCCAAAAAAAGCTGGAGACTTTAGGTAAAAGTGAATAGAAAAGTATTCAAAATATGGCCATTATATTTTTTCATATTGATAATATTAACAACTAATGGGATCTTGCTTTATTTCCCTAAGGCTGCTGTTACCACTTTTCTAGAATACTAAAATCATTCAGTTTTAGTGATGTTTCTTGGTAATTTGAAAACAAGATTTCTTAAACCCAGACAATCACCATTATGTTAGACAGCAGATCACTGGTAACCATCTTCTGAAAGGACTTCAGTAGACATATATTATAACAAAAGAAATTTTAAAAATGCATATCTTGATTAAAACTTTGATTACATTGGAATAATAAGAAAAAAATTTTTTTTACTTACCTGTCTTTCCAATCAACTATTATACAATGTATTTTAAAAGAAAATTCTCTCACTTGCCATATAAATGATAGCCTTTCATAGTTGATGATAAATTTGTAATTATTCCTTCAATGTAAGATTTGTCTTTACTATCTATTTATATGAACAAAAAATATGTACTCATAAATACATAATACAAAAATTAAACTTTGCCATTCACATCAGAAAGTCTGATTTCCTTTTGCTCAGGGAAACTGTTTTTAGACACAGGTAGACACAGACCACTGCTAAGGGGAAAAATTACTTAACTGACTTAAATGCAAGAGATTTTCTTTGTCTAACGTTGTCTCTCCAAATTCAAACTTTAGGCCAGCTCCTTCTAAATTGCTGTACTTGCAACTGTAGAATAGTAAGGGAAAAAAACGCATGGAATAGAAAAAGATGTTCTGAACTGAAATGGAAACTTTTGGTTCAGTGAGAGCTGAAAAGAATATGACAAGATGGCTTTAAGGATGCTCTTTTTTCCTGTTAACTACATGTTTCAGATAAAACTGAAATCATGGAGAAGATAAAAAGAGATGTTAGTCATTTACACTTCAAAAGATTTTCACAATGACTAAATTGTCTGTTCCAAGTGTTAGTGTCACACATAAGGATTGTGCATGATTCAAAATGTTTTTTGCAAAATACGTATAAAAGCTAGTCCTTGCTTTGTTCTCAGGAGCACTCTGGTAGTTCCAGGGTATAAATAAGTGAAGGTAGGGAAGCAGAATGGACTCCTTATTTGTTAGACAAAATGTTTAGTGGCTTTGAGGCTTTAAATAATGCATTTGCACCATAAATGGCATAATTTCTGATTTAAGTATCTTGGTATACTAGTTAAAATAATAAGTTATAATTCAACAAGGGCATGCAAGACAGTTATCTGCAAGAAGTGTCCTTGCTTTGCTCTTCAAGAGTCACAATAGATCTCAGCAAAAAAAACAAGATTCAAATTTTTTCATTGTATAGTCAGTTAAATATGAGCAATGATTCCTTTCCTTTAAATACTTAATAGCCATTCAAACTCAATGAAAACAGGAAGATCTGTCGTTCACTCTGTGTAAATTAATATCCTAAATGCAATGTCTCATTACATATATAGCAGATTTCATCAAAGCTATAAGGTTTTCAGCTCTCTCTATGATCATTAGATTGAACCTGCAAAGCCTTTAATGAGATAAAATATACTAGCATCAAGACATGGTCAAATTTTTTCAGACAGAAATGTGATACATTTCAGAAATACTGACTTGTAAAGACCCTTTTGGCATTAAAAGGTAGCATTTTAGTAATTCTGCAACATCTGTAGCCATGAGAAGATTTTAAAGACCTAAATTTTGGATTTCGACATCTGAAATGGCATTTATCACTGACAAATCTTTGTGTCAGTAATCTTATCTCTGTCTTATTTTAAGATCAAAAACTGTTCAAGATAAATAAATTCTAGCACTCTTATTTAGGGTACTGTGATCTTTGAAAATATGTTTACATACTCATTTGAATAGATTTCACCATCTGTTCAGATATGAGTGGCTCCTAAATGATGATCTGCATAATGGTACTTGAAGTTTCCTTCACATGTGGGAAGTTTTTTCATTGGCAACCCATCTTTGACTGCTGCCCTACAAAGCAATAGTCACTCACTGAGAAGGGCAAGAAGGGTTTTTATTTTAAAACTACTTTTGCAAATGGCTTTAGTGAAGCTGTTCTAGCTCTTATTATATTGAATTCATGTACATGTAGCGAAATAAAAATAAAAGCTTAAATTAAGTGTATATATTCCATAATTTGAAATAAAATATTCATGATTGAGGAGCTATATGAACTATAAAAAATCAAAAATATGTTTACATAGACTATATAAGTGTAGAAAGGATATTAAGAGACTCTGGAATTGTTTCTCTTGATAAAGATAGTGATCTAGGACATTCTGCATGGTTTTTATCAACCAATAGCCACATTAAATTAATGGTGTGTCATATTTTAGGTTTGTCTAGTAGTGACATGCAAAGACTGAGGCAACCTGTCCTGATAATCTGAATATCACTCAGATAATCTGTGACTAGTGGGTCAAAATTTCATTTCTCCCAAATTTAATTTTAATTATCCTACACTTCTTAATATGAAAATGCCAACTTTAGGTGATTCAATTTAAGGATGAAATTTAAGCCAATTTTGGATCTGATTTCCACTTCTGACATTTTGAACTATGCTGACACCCACTTCACTCTTCCCAGTGCATCTTTTCTCTCTTACTTTACTTGTTACTTGCTCTCATTTCTTGATCAGATACTGTTAGCAGTGCTATAGTTTCCAACATTTTAACCCATGAGAAAATATTCTGGTCTTTGGTAATGATTAGACAGGGCAAGCATACATTTAACACTAAAATGTTGAGATAAATAGTGCCTAAAGTAGTTTGTGGATGGTTCTGAAGAATCAGCAGTTTGAAGTGGTTGTTGGGAGTCCAACAAAAAAATCAAAGACGAAAAATTTGCCATAGGGAAGCAACAAGAATTAATGCAAATCTTTATTAAAACATCTGACAGAATGAGACGTCATTGTCTATAAGAAGTCTTGTCTTTTCTTCAGCCTTGCAACTCACCTCTGCCTTTGTGTGACACCGAATCAGATGTAGGAACTGACCTGGCTTTAATTTTTAAATTTTTATTCTTGATTCATTTCACCAGTTAATTACCCACTCATGGTGAAAATTGGTTTCATTTAGAGAGGGACTGCCAAGGTCTAAGTGAAACTCAAAACTGAAAAAAAATCAAGTTGATTTAAAATGGATTTGACTGAAAGTTTAATTGATTTCTGAATTCAAATAAATTAATATCTCACTTTAATAGGTCAGATTTACTGAGCAGTTTCCACTTTTTCAAGTAAATATCTCAAACATGTAGAGGCTTTTTTTACCCAAGATATTTCTGTGTTGCTTTGGGAACATGTTAGCATGCTAGCAGCCAGAGAAGATTTTCCTGGATGAAGGCTATAATGAAATGGTCGATGGCTTAATTAAATTGGTTGATGAGGGAAATAGAATAGCCTCAGGCATACAAGGGTGCAAAAGAATAACTAGAATCTCTTATTTACAGGGTACCTATTTTGGCTCTCTAAAGATATTTAAGAGGAAAGATCTTCATAAGTTTATTGTCTGAGTCCAACCAAAAAAGAATTTTGGGAGCCCATTACTCTATTGGACATACCCCTCAGTATTTTTCATGGACTTTTAAAAATAATAAATAAATCTAATTGTGAGGCTTTTTTCCTCCCTAAAATGTCTGACAAAACCATTTCCATTTCCACCATCCCTTTGACTGCATCTATTTGTCTGATGTAACTAATGAGATTTTTTTCTTCATTATATTTGATCAAATCCCTTGAAAATCACTGGCTTAAACAATTTGACAAGTAGCTAAGCCACCCTCTTATGTGTGTGCATACTTGTGTATTGCAGTTCCAGAAATCTTACTGAATCAGTGGAAATGATACAGTGGTAGTGGTTATTTAGATCAATCACAATAAATTGACAGAGAGCAATGACCGACACTTCTTTGTTTTGTTCTCCTCTAATTGCAGTTTAATTTGCTCAAAAGCTCCTGAGTTGAACTATGGAACTCAAGGTCATATGTCTGTATTCATATTTGTCATACAGAACAAAACTGCCAGCACTGAGCTTCCTGCATGAACAAACATCAACTAACTAATTTCTGCTTGTGTTCAAAGCACAAGTTAAATACTTTGTAATTCTCTGATCTTGTCTCAGAGATAATTTCTCTTAATGATCAAATATAATCATTTATGATTGCAGCTGTGACAATACAGCATGACACATTAGGTTTTCTCTTGCTCCCTTAGCAACAGGCACTGTGTATTGTTCCTTTATTAAGGTATAGCTTTGCTAATCCTGAATCTTGTGAGAGGTGGGACATATTTATTCCTAAGGAACTCACTGAAGATTGGTAGTAAGTATCACACCACAAAGCAGTTTACATGCTCATAACATTATGAATAATTTTATCATATTTCTTCCTGTTTGTAATGTAGTATTTAATTATGCATTATATTCCATATCATTATATTCCCATTTGATGTAGGTTTCTGGTCTGAATCCTGATGATTCCTTATTTTAAAGTTTAAACTGTGCAAAACTCCATCAAAAGCACGTACAAGGTTTTCGTTTTATAGTTTTCTACACTTTTCTTTTTATTTCCCCTGTGAGAGATGGAAGGAAAAGAGAGGAAATGGGAAACAAGTTAAATGTTTCTACTATTTCCCAAATTCCAATACTGTAGAAATCAGCACAAGTAGTTGCATCCACAGCCAGGGCTGTAAGGGTGCAAAAGACTGAAATTCAGAAAGATCTGATTATAGACATACACTTTGGCACACTGTAAATATAAAGCTGCTGTGTCTGTGTTCAGATATATTTTATACATTAAAAAAAAAAATAAAAACCAACAAAATAAACCCAGAAAAACTATCCCAAACCCACAACCAAACCAAACACAACCCAAAAACCACAAAATGTCCACCAAAACCAAAACCAAAACCAAAACCAAAACCAAAACCAAAACCAACGTTCCCCCAAAATCCCAATTACAGTAAACTAGAGACATGATGTTGTCACCAAGATTTCATATACATTTACTTGTAAAATTTAATACAGATAATCAGGGAGGACACAGACAAAGTTTACACCAAGCTGTCAGTGAGCATGAATCTTTGAATTAACTTATGCATATTCAAGAACCAGAATACCCTTTAAAATCTGCATCAACCAAGGTTTTCATTTTTAGTTCTGTACAATTTAGTCAGTGATTTCTGTTGTTAACATAAGCCTGGAGGCAGATGTGTGGTTTCAAAAATTAGCAGTGTAAACCCTATGGATTTCCTACATAAATATTTTCACAAAACCAGTTTATTGTATCATTAAGAACAGGTGCAAGGTGCAAAAAGACTAATATCTTGGAATGCTAATATTCAGAGGACATCAAAGAAAATTACAAGAATGAGGGTTTATTCCTTTGGACTGGGAGAGAAAACAAATCTACTGACAGTCATAATAAAACTGTGAAAAAACTAGGAATTTGGAGTAAAAGGACTTTTGGAATTCTTGAAAAAGCTTAAGTAAGTGTTTTGTCCTATTCACTTTGTTCAGGTTTTCTTGAAATTATCAGACCTGAGGAAAAATTAGGATGACATTTTTTTAAAAAAACCTCATACATAATAGGAGTGCAAGAAAGCACACCATACAAAGCATTAAATAAAAAGAACCCTCACTCTGATTCCACTGACTTTTCATTCATTATTAGGAATGCCTTCACTTTTTGGTGACCTCTATCTGCTCACCTTGCTGCCTCCAGCAGTCTTTCTAGAACTGGAAGTTCTTTTCATGTTTTCAAAGACTTTGAGGATTTTAGCTGTGTCTAGTAGTATGAACAGGATGGAAAGAATGAGGTATATCAAGCTTTTCCCAACAGGTCCTTCAGGTAAACCAGCAAGGAAACTGTTTTGTAAAATCTCTCCAAATATAACAGCACATTACTATATCTAGGAACAGAGAATTTCCTTTCAGTACTCCCTTAAAGCCTTTATAAAAATTCAGAAACATTGATCTACAGTTAAGGACTCTACAAAGACCATTTGAGAGAAAGAGCATCCTGGGTACCTGTTCAGGCACAAAGAGATTCCAATTTTAGCAGCAAATGAATCTCATGACAGAGCACTGTGTTTAAAAGGTTTAAGGAAGGACAGCTTTCTTCTTTGGTTATTTTGTTGGTTATTTTTCTTTTTTTCTTTTTTTCTTTTTTTCATTTTATGTTAAATAAAGGAATTTGGGCTTTGTCCCAGACAAAGTTTTCAGAGAAAAGTCTTGGGACATTTTCACAGCGAGACATCAAATCTCCAATGTCCCTTTAGGGTATACTCCTGTCTAAAGGATTCAATCTATGTTACTACTTTGCCCTGCTACACATAACTGAGCTTTTTGGCCACTGAAAATTGAAATGTTATTAAATTTTATACAATATTAGCTAGGAAAGGTATCAGAAATTGGTGCCCAAAACCCTGAATTCTAGTTGGCATTTTTAAATTAAAAGAAAAGCAAAAGTGAGAATCTTCAGTTAGTTCTGCCTATCCCATATGCACAATGCTATATATATATTTTGCAGCGCTTTGAACAGGATTATGCTCCTTTTGAGTTGAATATGGGAGGGATTTATACACTACACATAAATACTTTGTTAATTTTTAATTTTATTTCTGACTGAGAAGATGTGAAAGTGAAGGAATCAGAAAAAATATTAGGAATACTCATGCTATAGTGAAGCAAAAGAATATATATACTGTCACAAAATCTCAAAGAATAAGAGGTTTTCTACCATCACTGATCCTGCTTTATACTTTGAAAGGACTTGGGCACATGACCAAATTTCTCCAGGAATAACAATGTACGTCAGCTGATCTCTGCTAAAATTAACATCCTCCACCCTGTCACACTCAACAAAGCTAGCAAAGCTGAACAAAACTTATCTGAATGTTTCCACAATTCATGTGATTTTGATAAAGATATTATTTGGGAAATAAACTAGATATATGCACATATTATAGAAAATCTGGTTTTGGAAGGAATACCCACTCTAACTGGCAGAGGATTGTTTTTTTTTTGAATGTCAGAAATGGGAGCTCTTTTCACTTTGACAGCTGCTGTCTTTTATCTTGAAAAAAACACTTCTCCACAGAGATTATTGCAGTATTATCACAGTTATGAGTAGGCTGGCTATGAGAAGGTAAATACTAAGAAGAACACAAATCTGAGAGACTGACAAAAGAAAACAATTATTTCAAGAAATGCAGTTGCTACCCATTGCAAGTACACAGTGATGCACTCTCACACTTCTGCTCATTCCTCTAACTCTAGCACGCACAAGTTACTCATTCCGGGTGGGAAGGAAATCAGTCAATTATTTGTATAACTTGTTGAAAACATTCACTCCTACAAACTTATGTCTTTGGTTTCACAGTAAAGCAGACTAGATCCGTGCCAGCCTGTCAATAAATGGAGTTATAACTTGGAGGTGCCTCACCCCAAAGTCAAGGAAGAATATCCATGTTCTTTGTCCACTTGCAAAATGTTTCCCCAATAAGGACATTTTTAAGGGAGGGACAAACTACATTGAGGGATCACACAGCCCAAATGTCAGCTCCCTTTTTTTACCTGAAGTTAACATTTGACGAGAAATGTGATAAATATAACAGAGAAAGGATTTGAGTTTTGGTTTTGTGTCTGACCCAAAACCTTCCTACAGCCAGGACACTCAGCTGAGAGTTAAATGTGTAAAAAACATCTGAGAAGATGACAGGTTCCTCATCTGCTCCTCAGACTCACAAGCCCTAGTAACAGAAATTGCTGAAGTATGATGGCTCTGGACTTGTGCTTTCAAATATCCTCCCAAGTGAGTTGGCAACCAGGGGCTGACAAAGCACTGTTTATTGTGCCTGAAAGAAGCTGCACTGTCTGGATTCCTAAGGTCAGTGATGTCTCAGAGCCTTAGAAAAGATCTCCCCACTTTATAGGAAATGCAGTCCAGGCATATAGTGAAAGTTTGATAATAGAAGATTTTTATGCCATCATTGCTACATCTTAAATATAACAAGGCATTTCATTCGCTGCTTATAAAAATACACAAAATTGAAAGACACCTACACAATCTATAGACAAGACTAATTTAACTGAAGTGATGTAGATCCCTGCAATAGCTGCTGGTTCAGTCTCCTTACCTTCTGCTGTGGTCCTTGTGGTGCGGCTGTGTTATTCACTCAGTAATGATTGTGATGACACATTAATTCAGCTTGTTAAAAAGCCTGGAAATGAAATTTATTTAAAGAAAGCAAGGCCAAAGCTAAAACTCAACAGGAGCTGGCAAGTCTGACAGGAAATTATACAGGTCCAGTTACACACTGGAAATACTTAAATAATAAGATGCACAGGCCATTTTTCTGAAAGAACTCTTTAATTTAATATTTTGGCTGTGTTTCTCTAATCAAAGCCAGCCTGATGGCCCCAGAAAAACAATTGCTTTTCCTATGCAGTATTAATACTCATAAGTGGCTTCTGCATTCCAGATTGCATCATATCTGTCATTACTTGAAGGTTGCAGTTTAGCACTGAAGCACCAGCAGCATACAAAATGCATCCCAGACATACAGTATAGTCAAATAGCGTATACGTAAATTGTGTCAAATAGCTGGAATTATCTAGTCTTCTCTCTGTAGCTCGTCTTACATAACCTGCATTAGGCTTGTGAGTTCAGAAAGTCACATTGGCAGCTTGCCAATCCTCAAGAATTCATTGGGATTTTAAAGCTCCTAATGATCTTACTTGATATCACTGCCAAATATTTGTACAAGTGACTTTGGTTTGTTGCTCTTCAAATGAAAAGATAATCAGATGAGAGATTCTCCTGACTTTTTAGAGTGTGGTGTTTTTTTTGTTTTCCCTTAAAATTAACCAGCAAGTACAATGACCATACTCATTTAAACCGTTATTCCTCAAGAAGAACACATCGAAGTGATAAAAAAATATAATTCTGATTCAGAGTTTGTGAAAATTGAGGCAATTCTTATCCTTGTGCAACCTACATATCTCCAGCACTACATTGGAGAGCAGGGATTTTCCAGGCGTTTACAAGTAGTGCTAGAGGCAGCAAGTCTAAGCTGCTGCTTCATATCAGCATATATGGCATTTCCTCCTAAACAATCTATTCTACCCCCAGCACTGCTGTGGCATGTACTGACATAAAATCAAGTGGCAAATGAAAGAATTCAGTCTTCCACTACCTAATCTCAAGATTAGATTCCAAGATAATTACACATTTCAAATAGAAATTAGATTAAAACTAGACTGATATCCTAATCAAGTTAGAGTTCAGTTTGGTAACTCTTATTGCAACATATTAAAAGAGTCTGGTATACATAAACAAAGTCTGTAATACTATAGCTGAAATAATTCAGACTCCTGCATATTTGTAGCCACTGGTTTATTTCACTTCAAGGAGATGGCTCATCCTTAGAGAGGTTAAACTACTCAAGAAGTCTCTAAGAACTTGCAAAGATTTTCTCTAAACTGGCTCATCTACCTCTGTGTGAGCATGTTTTACATATTGAAATACTCCCATTTAAATATTTCTATGCTTTTTCAGCCCAGTTTGAGTAGCTGCTTCTCAAATGACATATTTAAACCTTTCTGTACTCCACTCACATAAATAATTGTTCTTTATCTGATGGTCACTGCACAGGACGGAGTTAAGTACAAGGAATGTTTGTCTGGGCTGGGATTGCAGCGTTGGGTTCTCAAAGAAACAGAGTAAGATGAGGGGCTAAGGAAAGTACGATCTTACTTGGTTAATTAGCTAATTTGTACTCACAGCAAAGCAAAACTAGCTCAGCTGCAGGGTATACAGTATTCTGACAGCAACCTCACAACTTGGTACCTTAATGTTCTTTAGGAAGACTTCTCCTGCTCTTATTAAGGTTAGGTTGTGATTTCCTGGAGTGAATTTGATTGAGTATTCCCACCCTGGAGTGACACCTCTCTTTCCAGTGTCTTTTTCCGCAAGTAACCTAAAGCAGGGAGCTTGTTTCCTAAGCAGCAATTCTCACACTCATGGTACTCAGACGAGCTTTACCAAGTGTGGGTTAAATACTGAAGGGGCAACAATCACAGGGAAAAATAAAGCAGTCACTATGCTTTCATCAAAGCCTGGACAACATCCAAAGATACACTTGTTTTAGCAAGAGGGGATCTTGGCTGGAATCCTGGTGGCCTGATAGGGAAGAGGAACAAATGCAGAAATCAAATCAGATTCTCTCAAGCAGACAGTAAAGAGTATTACTCATAGCACTTTATTAGCATTGACTTTCTAAACTTTTGCCATTTATGATCTTTCAGGTCCTCAGTTCACTGGAATGTTGGGGATTTGCTATCAGTCCTTCAGCCCTTTCATAGACACAAGTGAATGAATTTACCAATATAAGAAGTTTCTCTACTTGTTCTTTTGCTTCAAAGCATAGAATCAGAATCATAGACTAACTCGGGTTGGAAGGGATTTTTAAAGGTCATGTAGTCCACTCTTTCCTGCCATGACCAGCAGCATCTTCAACTGGATCAGGCTGCCTTGGGGCTGCCTCAAGCCTGACCTTCAATATTTTCAGAGATGAGGCATACACTGCTGGGCAAGTTGTTCCAGTGTTTCACCACCCTTATTGTAAAAAAATTTCTTCTTAAAATCAAATCTAATCCTACCAAGTCTAATCTAATCTACCCTCCTTCAGTTTGAAAACATTATCGCTTCTCGTATTGCAGCAAGCATTGCTGAACAGTTTGTCCCCATCATTCTTATAAGGCCCCTTTGCATATTTCAACACCTCAGTAAGGTCTCTCTGGAGCCTTTTGTTCTCCAGGCTGAGCAACCTCAACTCTCTCAGCCTTTCCTCACAGGAGGTGTATCCTATTACTCTAATTATTTTTATGGCCCTTCTCTGGGCTGTCTCCAATACATTGACAGCCACAGATCTGTACACAATACTCCAAGTGGAGCCCCAGGAGAGCAGAGAATAGGAGCAGAATGGTCTCCCTGCTGCCATACTCGTTTTGATGCAGCCCTTCTGGGCTGTAAGTGCACACTGCCAGCTTATATCCAGCCCCTGATCTACCAGCACCCCCAAATCTTTTTCAGCAAGGTTGCCCTCAGTCCCTTCATCCTCCAGCCTAAGTTGACACCTGGGGTTGCACAGACCCAGATTCAGCACTTGCACCTGGCTTTGTGGAACCTCATGAGGTTCACTTCTTGAAGTTATTATCTGCATGGCATTGTATTTCTCAGGTGTGTCAACACACCACTCACTCAGTGTCATCTGCAAACTTGCTGAGGGTGGACTTGATCCCTCTGTTTTGCACATTGATGAAAACATTGAACAGTATTAATTTCCATACAAATCCATGTGGGATATGCCTCAGCACTGATCTTCATCTCGACATTGAGATAGCGACCATTCCCTCTAGATTTGACCATCCAAAAAATTCCTCGTCCATATGGTTGCTCCCTCTACAGAACATCCTTTTCATTTTCAAAATTTGTTACCTTTCACTCCAAATGGTCAATCCTTCCTTTACAAACTCCTATTTTCAGTTTTCTTTAACTGTTTTAAACCTTATACACGTTTCAAGGATTGTATTAATTTGGGATAATGAATAGTTTATGTGTAGAATTAGCTAAATTTGCTTAACAGTCTATATGCTTTTCCATTAATAAATAATTATTCCTTGTAGTTCAATAAACTAGAAAGTTATACTGAAAGAATATAACATGCTATCAGTTAGGAACAATGCTATGATTGTGAAGTAAGATTTATTTCAAATATTAATTAGTTTTTAATTTTTAATTTTAGCTACAATAGAGTTCATATTTCATTGCAGTCGCTCAAACATAATAATGTCAAACAGTACAGAATGATGCAAAAGGTTTCTGGCATGACCAAGACACACTGTGAATGCCATTGTCTGTTCCAGTTTAATGGGCCTCAATTGCTGTAGCTAATATATCATATTGTGCAAAGAAAAAAAGCATAATCAAATGCTATTCCTATGTTATTACACCATCCATTATTCATTACTAAAATTAAGGCAAATTTAAAAGCCTTCTATCACAATAAATTGTTAGAGAAAAATAAAGATCACTTGAGATGAAACCTTGTTTTTATGCTTTGTTATACTACATGTCTGAGTGTCTGCAGCCCGTGCTGAAACACAATAAATTCCTGAGAGAAGAAAGCTGTAAGAGCACAGCAAACCATCATTGTCCAACATTATCACTTACATGGGGGAAAGGATACTACAGAGATATCAAAAACCCCCACATGAGAAAATCATAAGATATCATGCACACAATTTTTATATTCAGTACCCAAACAGGAAGAGGGTTGTACATACAGCAAGATGTGCTGAAAGATAGTTGTACACTTGATATGCTATGAGACAGAGATAATGAAAATCATAGGTTTTTCCAACATGAGTCTGGGAACCTGAATTATAGAAATTTAAGTTTTGTACAATTCTTATATTGATATATGGAGCATAAGTCATGAGTAACAAAAAGCCCTAGCATACAAGACCAGTCACCCAAATATTCTAAAATTGTTTTCAACAACAAAAAATAATTTTAAAAAACCCTTTCCTTTCCCCCTCTATGCCCACCATGGAAAAATATCAGAACACTGTTGAAGTGTCACAAAAATTCTAGGAAATTCACAGGAAAATTCTACTTGACTGTTATAACACTGCTCAAATGCTGCTGCTAAAAATGCAGTAGTGAGGATCCCAAAACTAAATTCTGAAGCTTATTATTACATAAGGTCAACAGTACCCACAAGATAAATAGGCTGAAAAAAACCTCTCTAAGAGTAAGTTTATCCACAAGTCATTTTTTTTTTTCTAAGAAAACTTTACAAACTTTACGAACAGTGAGATCTAGAGAAATACACATAAAACATTCGTTGTGAAAACTTTCACAGAGGTTTGGTGCCTTCTCAGCAGTTAGGCATATACATTAGGGACAAATGAAGACTAGAAAATCAGTGGTAGTGAGATTCAAGTTCCTTTTGTATTTTTTGTTTCCTATCAAAAGAAGTATGGCCAACAGATTGAGACAAGTGGTTCTGGCAATCTGCTCTGCTCTGGTGCACCCCACCTGCAGTGCTGCATCCAGCTCTGGGCTACCTAGGGCAGGAAAGACATCAGCCTCTTGTAACGTGCCCAGAGAAGGGTCACCAGGACAATCAGAGGAATGGATCACCTTTCCTAGAGGGAAAGGCTGAAATAATTAGGATTGTTTAGCCTGGAGAATGGAAAATTTCAGAGTGACCATCCTGAGGGTTCCCAGTACTAAAAGGTAACAGACATGAAAGATAGAGTGGGACTATTTACAAGAACATATAGTGGCAGGAAAAGGAGGAATGTCTTCAGTGAACAGTGAAAGAGTAGATTTGGATTAAATATTTGGAAGAAAATTTTTACTATGCAGGTGGCGAGGCCCTGAAACAGGTTGCTTAGAGAACTTCTGGATGCCCCATCCCTGAAACATTCAACGTCAGACTAGATGGATCTCTAAGTGACTCAGTCTTGTGAAAAGTATCCTAAATCATGGCAAGGGATTTGGGAGTAGATTATTTTTAAGGTATTTGCAACACAAACCATTTTACGATTCTATTTTCAGATGGTGAAGACCAGAGTAATGGGGCAGACAGAAGGATATCCTCGGCCAATCTGGACATTGGCTGGCAGAGAAGGAATAAGGGAATCAAGATGTGAAAGATATTCTTGGAAGGGGAGGGAGGAAAGTACTGTCCTGTTTATTGATCTACTTTTGAAGTGCAGCTCTCTATGAAAATCTCAGCCTTTGAAAGAGGGACTCCAGAGCAGGAAACAAGAAGAACCTTTCAAGACAGAGCAGACAGCACACAGGCAGTGGAAAGATGGTGACACATTTTTTTGCCACAGTAGCACTAAGATTATTTTGATTCTTAGAACAACCTGAATATAAAAGATTATAGAGTCAGTATAACAAAACATTTTTCAGCAAATGCCAGCAGAGAAAATGAACCCAATTACACACTGATAACAGAAGAAATGGGCATTTATAACAGCAAATTATGTCAAACAGATAGAATTAGAGAAACGTGTGAACTCAGGTACGAAGGGGGGATGGATTACATCTAAAGAGAAATGAAATGAACTGTGGTCATAAATTGGACACCATACCATGACATGTACAAATTCAGTGGTCAGACCCATTTTCCATGGTAGATATTAGATCTGCAAGAACATAGAAAAATTCCCACCAAAAAAAGCTAGACTATTCAATGATAAACAAAAATTCCAAATTTTAAAGTAATTACAAGACTAATAATTTCCACAAAGGAAAAAATAGCAATAAACCATGTAAAAGTTTAGAAAATATAAAAATGGGGCACATTCAAAAGAAATGAGAGACAATGAAGGGAGAAAATTTTTATTTTTTACATAGTTCAAATGGACTTAAATCTTGGTTTTAATACTATTCTGAGACTAATGACACAAAGGCTTGAATAAGACAGAAACAGGCCCACTGTAGCAACACATGGAATCATAGCTTGCATCCAATGAGGCAGATTCATATCAGTAGTTCAGATTTTAGTTTAAATAGTTTTAGTTTCTAGGCATATATTTTGAAACCTTAGTGATATAAAGAAAAAAATCTATTCAAAGATAAGATTTCTGCACCTTGCAAAACACTTTTAGCAACTGACAATTTAAATAACCGTAAAAGTACAAAACATATTTCTATCTGTTGTTGATGTATCTTCTACTGTAATTTGTTATAGCAATCTCTTTTACTGCATACAGATTGCCAAAAAATTGCAATATGTAAACTAAAAAACCTTTAAAAAATTCCACAGCCTGTATTGCTCTCTCAAAATGTTGTGTTTTACTGGCTGATATAAAGAAATGCTATCATAAGAAAAAGAAAGGGCACAGAAAGTTACACAAAGTGGCGCCTTTGGAATGTATTGGTTCAATAAAATTTTCATTAACTGTCCAGAAAATTATGCAGAAAATACAGTAAAAAATAAAATGTAAATTTAAGTCAACCTCTACAGTATAGTTAACAAGATAAAATCAAAGCTGCAGTCAGGCGGTGCTCAGTGTTTTCTGACTGGAATCAAAACAAGGCATGGGATGTTAGAATGAGGGAAAGAGATCTTGTCCTCTCACCTTACCTACTGTCACCTATCATTATCTAGAAACATAGTAATGTCACCATCTAGCCATCAATGAGTCTTTTACTACAAAATTAGCTTAATTGCCAGTGCAAGTCGAGATGTAATATCAGACCTGTGTGGCAAATGCCCCTTATGCACTGGTCAAAATGTCATCTTTCTAACCAAACACCCAGCAAGCTTTCTCATTATCTTCTTTAGAGTTCCTGCAAAATAAGCCTCTTGCTGTGCTATTCCCTAAATACTTCCAAAGCATGATGCTCACAAGTGCTCTGAGTAAACTCTTGCAAAGCTGCAAATCACTTCAAGGACTGACAGAAAGCAAAAAGCAACCAAATTGTAGCTACAGAGTTTTTAAAGCTCCATTGGTCTAGAAAAAAGTTGCTGCTACTGCTGCTACATGACTGCAGACCTGAAGCGATTGATAATCACAGTGATGAGTCATTCTCTGGGTAATCTCAATTAAGTGGTTTCTAGTGTTCAGCAAATTCTTCTTAAATGCATTTTGCTTCACAGAAGTGGACAAACAGAAATATAACATTGTCCTAACCTTGTAGGAGAATGTCAGGCTTCATTAGTACTTTTATGAAGATTTACATCATCAGGTAATGACACCATCTGCCTAAAAATATTTTTTCCAAATCATAATTAGAAAAGCACTTAGGTTAAAAGTTTAGGTAGTTAAGGATGGCTTAAGTTATCTTTATTCAAATCAACTCATGTCTAATTTTTTTGCCTAAATATTTTCTAGTCATGTCCATTTGACTCAAATGTCCAACTTCTAGTGGAGCATTAGAAAACTTATTAAATGTATTTATAGAGTAAAAGCAAATTGCCTTATCAATATATTTTGTTGTGAGCTAGAAGTACTGCATCCCATTTTAAAACTTCCAATTTAAAGCAATATAAGTCCAAACAAAATTATGCAAGTCTGATATAAGATGCAAGAAGCAAAAAGCATTACTGACCTCTCAAGAGTTTAAGTTTTAGTGTCTTGCTTAATTTCATGCTCCAACTGGCTGCTTCTCAGATTTAAAAAGAGAAAAATAAGACTGATGAAGAGAAGGGGAAAGAAAACATTTCCCACCACTTTTTCTGGTCCAAGAGCAAAAGAGCATCAAATAAACTAGCAAGTACAAATGAAACTAACGAAAATGTGCCCATACACCATGCAGAGAGGACTTGTGGAATCTCTTGCCACAAAACTTTTGCAGTACTAAAGGGGTTTGACTGTTTCACAGAAGAGGACCAGTGGCTTTTTTTTGTATACCATGGAATACCCGGCTTTTGCCACCAAGGAGAACCTGGTATTCAGCTCAGGAGTTACTGTAAATTTATCTAGACAGTAGCACTACATACTTGTACCAATTTGTATTTTTTTTCCTGTATTGACAGAGGGGATGCTTAGCTGGGGTTTTGAACCTGCAGAATGTCTCTTACATTGTTATAAAATGCATCACTGTGCTTTTGCAAGTAGCAGGTCATAGAATTATTTTTACACTGAAGGGCTAAGACCTCATCTAAATTTGTACAAGTCACTAAGTCAAGGTGAGCTCATCACCTAGGTGATTAGAACTTGAACTCACCTAGGTGATTAGACTGTAGTCTCATCTATGAACTAATTACTTAGAGAAAGCATTCCTGTAGCAGCCAGTTAAAAGCCATTATAAGTTCTAGGAAGTATTTTGTATTTTTCCAGAAAAGTCACAGTTTTCTGAAAAATATCTAGGTTACATGGCCAGGGACTAAATGTTACATTTCAGAATGGAAATAATCTTCAGCAAAATTTGCCTTTGAGTGGTCTGCCATAAACTGGTGGGTTTTAAAGGTGTTTATACTGACTGACCATTCAATGTATTGTGCAGCTTTTTTGTTACTGCAGTTATAAACCATGAATTTTGGTGTTGCTGTAATTATATGTGTTGCCATCAAATTCAAATTAAATGTCATGTTAACCTGACTTCCATTGGCCACTGCAACACACAGAATTTGTTTCCAGGGTTAACTTGGCAATATGGAATTAGAGAACAGGACATCTCCTCTAGGCTGAGATCAAATAGTGCCAGAGACCTGTAAGCCAAAATAGCAGTTCTACTCTACCATAGGTTTTTTAACATTGCTATGAGATCATAGACAAGTTATTCAGGGTGCCTGTGTTCCCCCTTTCCAAGGGCCTAATATTTATGATATTTTTGGTTAAAATGTCATTTTGGCATGTTTGCTTAACCATTGAGAAGGCACAACCCCAAAATAATTTATTATCAGTCCTGACTCTCTAAAGTCCAAGTACAGAATCATATTGTAGAGAACAAGATTTCCTCCCCATAGTCAAAACTTCTCAGAGGGAAGATCATCTCAGAGCACATAAATCATTGCAGAGTGACATTTTTTTTTACTTTCTTTCCTTTTTTTTCCTGCCAAAAGGAATCACAGGGAAAACACAGAAGAATAAAATTAAGCATTAAGGAGCTGTTGAAAAAAATAGCTTTGGTTTGAATATTTACTCTAGCAGAATTATTCAAGTCTATATTAGGCAAAATCTGTCTTACACCAGACCACTTCAGGGAGGAGGAGGCCAGTGATGAAGTGATGGCTGTGATTTTCAGACAAAGCCTAAACTAAATATCTTACTACCTCTTTCAAAATTACTGTGAATGATGCATACTGGTGGGTGGTGGTAAGGAGGAAGAGAGAAAGAAGTATTATGTGTGCAAACCAGCAGAGGCCTGCCTCTTTTAGCAGTGACCTAGTGAGTTTCTCTTTGCCTGGGCTGCAGTCCCAATACAGTTCTGAGAAATGAGCACAGCAGACACACAGAACACTGCTGCACATGAAGGGTGAATCCAACACCTCCCAAACACAGTGAGTTATTTCATGACATGATACAAAGCCAATGTCTGATTGAGCTAGCATAACTGGAATTTGCTGTGCCATCTGGGACAAGGGATACATTGGCGATGCTGACCAAGCTGGGCAATGGAATCTGCACCCAACTCTGCTCACAGTAAATCTGTAATGCAATTTAGACTGAGGGCTGTACCCAGAGTACTGGAAAGTCTGGAAAGTATTTACTTCAATGCAGCTTAACATTACAAACACCACTATTTGTTCAATGTTACTTAGAAACAATAGAACAAGATGAACTGAAAGACTTGATTCTGTTGATATCTACCCCTTCTTTTAGTGATATGAAATAGCTGGTCCCTAAAAGACAAAATTTATTCAAAGAATTTATTGGCAACTGGAAAGGATGCTACTTATGAGAAATGGAAAGTGGCAAAGCAAGAGCGAGAGAAGCAAGGAAACAAACATTTTGACAATAAACGAGAAAAGAATGTGCAAATAATGAGTGAAGGTTCAGAGCTAGTGAAAGTCTATACATGAAGATTACTCTTGAACTGAACACATCAACAATGGATTTGCTTTATTTTTTCCACAGTTATTAATGCCAAAATGTGTTATTTATACTGATAGTTACCAATTTAAATCTCAAACTCTTAAAAGGGGTAATATCTCCCTTCTTATAAACTTGATGCCCAAGACAGTGAACATGCAAAGCAAGGAGCACAAGATATTATTCACCCAAGAGCTGTAATCTACTGTGGGAGTAATTCCTTTAGACTGCAAATAACTCTCTACAAATACAGTATAGGAATCTTCATTTTCACTGGAAAAAAATAAAACCAACCTCAAAAATAAGTTTATAGTGTAGAGGAAAACCAGTAGCCAAACCATTAAAATTAAAAACCAGGAATAGAATAAGGAAAAAAAAATGCAACTACCATAGAAAATATATTAAATTTCTTATTAATTTTAGAAATTATGCTGACTTTGCAAAAGCAAATAGAAAATTTGTTGAAATATATTTAATTATATATTAAAGGAATTGTAGTTCATATATTTATTTCTTTTCTTAAAACACATGAGCACTTCAGTTTTTCAAAATTATTCTGTGAAAGAGTGTTCATTTGTTCAGTGGAAGCAGAAGGAGCTAAGTTGAGCAACATTATTCTTAATTCATGACTTGTGATTTCTTTGTAAATTCCAGCCTGGATGTTAATCAGAAGAACTGAAAACAGACTGAGTCACCAGTTTCTTGGGAAAAAAAGTAAATTCTTGGAAGATGGCCAGAGAACAGCCAATAAAAAAAAATTAATTTTTATTTGTGAAATAAAAAATTTCCATTCCAGAATTTTTATGAATAAATAATTTTTGCCCACTATAATACACCATAGTATTATATTATTATTTATAGTAGAATGTTGGTAGTATTATTTATAGTAGTATTTTATAGCAGTATTATTTATTTGTATTTTAGAAATATGGAAAAATGCATCCAAAAAAGTTGGTCTGGGCATCACTGGGGTTTCCTTATTTTTAATATTTTTTCACATGCTATGGTGGGGTTTTCAGTGCTGTGTAAAGCCATACTTTACAGATAGAACCAATATATTTTAAATATAGGAAGCAGCATGACCATTTAAATGCAATAAAGTTGTCAACTTCTTAGCATATGGCATTATGAACACCTCTGCCCAATTCTTCCTTCCCTTGCTCCATCCTCTTTCCATCTGATATTCTTTTTTCTTTCTTTCCCTTTCTCCTTCCTATTTTAGCATAGCTAAAAAGACAAAGCATAGCTCAAAGACAGCATAGCTGACTTCTTATTCCATCTTTAAAATATGTTTTAGGAAGAGATGTAAGTCCATAACTCAGAATAGTCCACAATGGGTTCTGGAATCTGGTTTTATCCTCTCCTATATTCCTGGAGAAAGATTTGATCACATGGCAATAGGAAATCTCTGTTTGTTTCTATTTTTGAAGATGTACACTTTGTGAAGAACCGCAAGTCCACCAGACAAATAAAAATTGAGAAAAAGAAAATGACCCTGCTTCCCTATGTGTGTTTCACTGTGTATTCATCTGAGAAGAAAGAAACCTGTTTTCCCATCCCTGCTCCAATTGCTCAGTATTTTTATTCCATTGAAGTATTAAAGCATCAATGCTCATTAATTTAGCTGTAATATCTTCCTTCTCCTCAGGAAATTAATTTGATACATCAATACTGTTTTGCCATCACCAGTGTTAGACTGTAGAAGAAGGAAGAGTTTTGGATTTGTGCTTGCAAATTCCATTTAACTATTATACCAGTGAAAGTTTTTTATGGATTAAGGCTTTAAACTTTTATGCCTCAAGTCATAAAACAGAGATACATAACTTTTGGTGTCTCACAACATTGCTGAAAGGTTTAATTCACTGACACTGACTGAAAATTGCTTTAAAAAAACTTGAATGAAAGACAGAGAAGTGCAAATGTAGCTGTCTTTGCAGAGGACTGTGGAAAGGATTTCTCTTAAGCAGGCTTGTCAAGCTTGGCCATACAATACATATTGCTTGCTAGGCATGTCTGCTTAACAGCTGAATGAAAACAAGATCTACTTTCCCTCCCATTTTTCTTCTCTTTTAATGAACAACTTGAGCGGGCACTCATTTCACAAAGACAGTAGATATCTTCTATTTTCTTTGCCAAACTGAACCACTTTTAAATTGGTCACTTTTCCCTCATCAAGAAAATAATCTTTTTCTGGATGAAAGAATAGTGAAGTTTACTCATCCCTTTGTTCTTATATTTAGGAAAAAACACCTCAACAAGAAGCTATGTTCTTCTGAGTTCTAACACCCAAGAGAAAAGGGAACAGTTCCCTATCATGCTTGATGGCATATCTCATGAGTACATGGGATGAAATCTCATGCAATCCTTGTGGAAAAAAATTCTATTTAAACAAGAAATTAAATAAGCACAGTGAACTGACAAGACTTACAGTTAACTCCTTTAAATCCATACTTCAAATAAAAGCATTTTTCTCTTCTTTTTCTTGGGTCCCTTCCTATTTACTTACCATAGAGAATGATATGTTAAGATAATGCAAATATTTTAAAATTCCAACCAGATACTATCTGCAATACACCAAGGCATATTCAATGTAGTTGTACCTTTAGCTTCCTTGATATGTTTTCTCTAGAGTATATTGCTGGCTTTGAAAGAAATAACAGCTAAAGAGGCTTTCAAGCTTTAGTAGTCCTAAATCTGTTCATTTATGTCTCTTACAATAAGTAAAGTTTAACTTTTAAATATTTTTACTCTATGTTGTTGTAAAATATTGAGAATGGCAAAAAGTCAAGATACATGGTTTATGATCAGGAATGATAAGTCTTTCTTAAGATTAAAAAGCTTAAAAAATGTAGGATACAGCTACAATACCAAGAAGAAATGTCAGGAGAATTCAGGGGATGATAATTATATTGACATTAAGTGATCACAAATTCTAAGGCAACAAATAGACAGATGGCTGAAATTAGTTGGAATTATTGAATACAAAAGCAAATATTTTCTCTTTCATTTCTGACAAAAGAAAATAATTTTTTCTGAAGTAATCCACTTCATCTTACAATTTTTAAGAGTTGCAGATTGTGTTTTAACAAAAGTAGCAGGAGTTGTTTATTCTCAAAATTCAAAACACATAAGTCTTTTTCATGACACTTCCTTAAACATCAATATTTTATTTTAAAATTGAATTTATTGGATGAGTAACTCATGCAATGCGCAATGTAATAACAGAAAATGAAAAATTACACCTTAAGGTTTACTTTGGGTTTGTGGAGGAGGGGTGTGATTTTCTGCAAAAGCAAATTAAAAAAACAGGATAAGCTTAGAACTGATATTTAAAATGTCAGATTGCTCTTATTTAATTAAGATTTTTGTATGCTTTATAAAAATCAACCAAATCTTTCTAATCGTTTCAGTATTGCTGTACAACTGCTGTCATTTATGTCATCTTAGTGCAAGTCTTAGAGTGAATGTAGCAGTGCAAAATAGCTTAATTGCATTTTCTTTTTCAGGTTCCACTTTATTTTCGTAATTTGCTTTTGACTCTTTCAACACATTTAATCCATTTGTTTGAATTGCATTGTGCCTGTTTGAGGAGAAATTTACTGTTTCTATAGTTATGCGCAATAAGGTAGTCTCTGAGCACAGTGCTTTCCAAAAATGGACTGATTCTTTGACTGTAGGAAGAAGCAGAGTTTAGGAATGATGCTGAATCATTATAACAGGAATCTGAGAGAAGTACCAAACACATTCTTTAAAATTGTTGTTTCTCAGTTATACAGAAGCTGAAAAATAAATGATCCTAAGTTTAGTGACAGGAAAGGAATAAATTGTACTGTAAGATTTTCAAAATGTTGTAATAAAATGGGCTGAATAAGAACGGACAAATATCAAAAGTATATATTTACTCTGGATTAAAGTCAGTTTTCTGTGCCCTGATCTTAAAAAGGACAGTACAAGAATAAAACTTACAGTAAAGAATAACCTTGACCATGAGCCAAATGTGACCTGCTGATACACGCATTAAAATCAACTGCAGTTGTCCAAATGCATTTAAGAGAAGCTTTGTTACTAAATGTATTCTAGATGGAAATCCCCCTTTACAAGAGTTTAACAAGCTACACAAATGATCTCAGAATCATATCTCCATAAGCCAAGGAAATTTTAAGCTTCTTGAGTATTTAATAACTAGGCAGTTTGAAAAGATGAGCAACTTTACTCTCTTTTGTGGGAAAACATAAAAGCAATAGATATGGAGCAAGTTCTGAAGTTGTATCAACCTCATATGGCCTGGATTCCTTAACTCAGAAAAAAATTTTTCAATGGAAAGTCCATTTCCCCGTATTTGGACTGTGATCCTTTTCTGACAGTCATCTCTCAGTTTCAGTGCTTCACTGTGTTTTGTTTTCTAGAGCATGGTTCTAAGGCTAGAAGTTAGGGAAGAAGACAACATGAGTTTACCAAAGGGTTTAATTATAACCTTGCAAATTTGCCCTGGTTTTGTGTTTGAGATGTATGCATATAAACTAGCAACAGTCAGAATGGGCTGACAAGCACCTGCCTACACTGAAAATATTGTCTAATGTTGTGTTCTAGCAAAGTTTGGCCCCAAACTGCTGATACTGACCATGATTTTCGGTGAGCTATGCTGTCTACCTTCTTCCAATCAACATCATGTCTTCTAACTTGTGATCTCACCAAAAGAAATGAACCAAAAAAGCATTGTTCTGTGAAAGAAACTTCACCTGATGTGCAGAGCCTCAGCATCCCACTCTTTCTAACCTAATCATTGATCTGGAGAATGTAAAATGAAAAACACATTAACCTCCTATATAACAACAGAACAGAATGGTGTCAGGATGCTGAATCTTGTAATGAAGAACAGCAAAACAGTTTTCTGCCACTCTGTTTCCTTTAACAGTGATGCTCATGAAATGGGTTTGAAAATTACCTTTGCAAACAGTTATGTGCTTAAAAAATATCAGAGCTAAAAATTTGGAAAAAAAAAGAAACCAAAACAAACCTAAGCCTCCTTCACCTCTCCCTTCTTCTACGGCTCAACTTCTCTCCTTCAATTCCAACCTCTCTACTTCTCTACCTCTTTCCCAAGTGGTGCAGTGGAATAGGAAATGGGAATTGTGGTTAGTCCATAAGAGTTCCTCTATGATGCTTCTTCCTTGTCAGACTTTTCCACACAGATCTTTTCCATGTGCTACTGTCCTTTAGGATAACCCAGCTCCTGCATGGCTTCTTTATGGGCTGCAATTTCTTTCAGGGAATATGGGCTTGCTCTGACATGGGCTTCTCCATGGGCTGCAGGCGGACAACCTGCTTCACCATGGTCTTCTCCAGGGGCTGCATGAGAATCTCTGCTCCAGAGCCTGGAGCACATCCTCTTGCTCCATGTTCTCCAGCTTGGTGTCTGCAGAGCTCTTTGTCTCTGTTGTTGCTTTTTCTGTGAGGGCTTTTTGTTTCTTGTCCTCCCCACGCCCTCTCCCCCAAATTGTCCTTGTTAGGTCCGCAAACACTTTAAAACTTGGTTGTCCTACTTAATGAAGCACCTAATTTTTCATCATATACATCTAAGTCAATGAGTATATGATCCCAAGTAAAGCTGCACTTGCTTACACTTGCAAAACTGATATTATTTATCCAGGATACTTGCTCTTACTCTTGATTTGGCTTAATATAAATTGTCAGCTGAAATCTTGAAGAACTTCCCATATTCCCAGAATCTGCATTCTGGACTTTTGTCTATGAACTCCAATACGGGTTTTTTTTTTGTGTAAAACTGGTGCTTTATCTGTCAGAAATGCTAAATTTAGCAGTTACTTGTGTTCTGTATGGGTAACAAGAGGACGTTTTTCAGAGAGTTGTTGCACAGTATTTCAAACTCACATTATTTATAGTAGGAGTAAGGCATTTGCTTAAGAATAAGGGTGGTTTTTTACCTTTTAAACTGTATTTCAACTTTGCACTGTTTCAAGAGACAGTTGTTTTTGTGAATTTTCAATCATAAGCAGGACTTCCTATTTGAAAGAACTTATCCAAAATGACCATCAGCTGCCTTCCCTATACAACAGAGAGTGGTGATAAAGGGAGAGGAATTGAAAAAAACTTTACTACTAAAACTCATTTTGCAGGACTAACTTTTTTTGTGGGGGAGGATGCTTAAATAGTAATTAAGAGAGTTGCCACTATTATTATTTAAACTACAAAGATCTGGAATTAAGAATGTATATTTAACATGTGCTCAAGTCATTCACAGCTAGATATTGTCCTTGTGGTGTATATTAAGGATTGTTCAATAATCCTGGGTTTATACTGATTGATCTTTCTTCATCAGATCAGATTCGCACCACAAAAGTTTTGTTTTCAAGAAAATATCTGTATTAAAAGACAGTTGTCAACCCTTAATGGAATCCAAAGAAATTAACTAGGGGAAAGAATTTAATCTGTCTTTAAAAGCAGAAAACCAGTACCCCATAACCTTATTGTGAATTAACACATAAAAGTGTAACCAGGAAGGTGTGATGTTAATATGGTACAGTTAATGGATTGCCTCTAAAAGATTCCAGCAGAGTGGAGACAATATGCAATAAAAGACATGGGGGCTTACAAGTTAGTGCTGCTCTGCCAGCACTGTGTTTGCCAGATGCTTGGACTGGAATACAAATTGTAAAATGGCTCCTTAACTAGGGGCTTCAGAACAGTAAGGCAAAAAACCCAATATTGAGCACTGCACTGTATAATGCTAGACTGGAGGCTGAATTCCTAGCTCTTCCTTCACCACTTTACACAGAAAACTAAAAACCCAAGAACTAAAAAACAAAAAAGCAAACAAAACCAAAAAACCCTACCAACCAACCAACCAAAAAACCCCAAAAAACCCGCAAAACCAACCAAACAAAATAAGAAACAAAAAACCAAACAAACAGGACCAAAATTTCCAAACAAATCAACAAACAGCTGTCACCTCATTCCTTAATTTTTTTTAAATTAAGCAAATGCAAATGCCCAGGTGATGGGAGCTGACCATTTTGAGAGGCCACAAAAATGAATCCTGTGGCTCAGATTAGCAGTGAGAAGTGCTATTCATCCCTCCTTAGGGAACTTGGAAGCTTCTTTCAAGGGATCACCAAGGTAGTTTTTTTGGATCACAGTTTCAGAGCTGAGTGCATCTCTTCTCTTCTCTTCTCTTCTCTTCTCTTCTCTTCTCTTTTCTCTTCTCTTCTCTTCTCTTCTCTTCTCTTCTCTTCTCTTCTCTTCTCTTCTCTTCTCTTCTCTTCTCTTCTCTTCTCTTCTCTTCTCTTCTCTTCTCTTCTTGTGTTCTTCATCTCATTCTTTGGAACCAATGGCACAATCTCAGGGTCATAGCTCCATAACATGCTTTCCCTTACATCTCCAGACCTGCCAAGTGTGACCTCCCACTGAGGTACTGCACGAAGAGCGAGGCCTGTGGACTTCTGTGCCAGCCAGTCTCTATGGGACACTGTTACAGGAACACCACGGCGGAGAATTGATCAGATATTGATCAATGCAGCTGCAAACAGTTACTTCAAGTTTTCCACGAACTTTCAAGGAGATCAATCAGAAGAGAAGATATGCTGTAGATCAGCCAAGTAAGACGCACTTTATTTCAGGAAATTTTGGAAAAAGCTGCAGCTTGCCAAATAGCCTTTACCAATTGTTATGCACTTGCGTCATTTGGAGACAAAGGATGACAGCCTGCTCTTGATGCACCTGTGTTAATACTTTTTGGTGGGATTTTTCCTACTTGGAGACCAAAGAATATATCTTAACACATTACCTGAAGACAATTGCCACTGAATATTATCACAGCTCTTCTGACAGCTATTCTGGCTCTTCCTCTGGACCTTTTTTATGCCAAGAATTTTAAATTGTCTGGCTTTGCTTAATATAATGAATACATTGAGAAAAGGCATTACCAGTGTATCCATACACATATATTGTTGAATTTTCCTGGAAATTCAAGTATTTTACCAAGTCCTTCAACATAGGCAATGATATTAAAAACTTAACTGAGATTAAACAGTAATTGCAGGCAATAAATGTGAAAAAGATGCAATTGCCTTCCTTATGTGAGAATTATGTGAGAACATGTGCTGCTAATTGCAGTGTTGAGATGTTACAAGACACACAGGAGTCAATATCAAGTGTTCTAATTTTCCAGTAATTCACCTGCATGATTTCAGTTTAGGCTTTATTGTTAATTTGCTTTCTTGCAGATACTAAAAATAATTTTTCAATGCATGTATTATATCTTCTAAATTAAGAATATGCATATTATTGTTAATCATCATTTTTAATACCTTGGCATTCAGAAACAGATTTTCTTTCTGGTTCATGAAAAATTCCTTTGTCTTAATGCGACATATCTTTGAGCTTGATGGTAATATCCTTCTGGTTTGGGGTAGTAGAAATTACTATCTACTGAATGGGTATGCTGAGAGTTCCTTTCTCAAGATCTAGAACTACCTGCAAAAATGTTCAAAAGAAACAAATCCTAGTATTCTAGGAGCCTTTAATACAAAGAGGATTATTTTCTCCCAATTATTTTTCACTGAGTGATTCTCAGAATACAGAGATAACGATTTAAAAGAGGAATCATTTGACATTCTTGTGTTTCAACTTGTTTTTAAAGGTTTAAGATATAAACAAAGCAATTTAACTAAAATGTTGTGACAAATAAGTCTCTGCATGAAAGAGGTAAAATAGTAATAAAATATTCTAAGAGCTACAGAAGGAAGGAAGCGTATCCTGTAGGGGCTTTGAGCTCCATTTGTCATTAATTTATTGGCATAGCTTTGTGAATATTCCATTATAGAAACAACCTAACCAGCTATCTGTGAAATCCTATATGTCTGCCAATTGGTGATTTTCTTTTGGAACTGTCAGCACTTTTCACTGTGCATGAGGCAAGTTACCGCAAAGGATGAAAGAAAACACAAAATCAATAGCTAAAGTTGTTTTATGTTGAATTTTTTTTTTCTGTTGAAATTCAGGTGTAGAAAATAACCAATTGAAAAGGAGCCCAAGTTAATTGAATCACACGAAAACAATGTCATATATTGCTTTGGAAACAGTACAGTATAATACTATTATTTCTAAAGCAATAGTCATGTTGCTCTTCCTATGCATTCCCTTTTACTGTTCATGGAAAAAGTCAAATTACTGACATAGTACAAAAACAATTCAATAAAATCCCATTTAAAATTTTTGTTCATCATGAACCTGTACTGCAGATCGTTCCTCAGGCACTTTGATGATATTTTTTCTAATATACAACATTCATGAACATAACCAGAACATGTGGAACAGTTTGACTTTCAGATATAAAGTCCCTCTTTACTCTGCCTCTTCTAGTGATTGATTTCCAGACCTAGATTCTACCTCCATTGATTACACCAGTAGTGCTTTCATTATTATTGAACAATATATATTAAAAATATTAATTATATTTTAAAAATTCTTCATAACATGACAAGAAGAAATTAGTTTAATGTCTTGAAACAAAGCCCAGGTCTTCAACAGCAGTCTTTTGATCCCTCAGTTTTTCAGCCAGCATCCCATCACTTTGATCTTTTGTTTAAAATTACTAGCAATATGGTCATTTCAGACTTGGCTTTTATCCTTCTTAGCCCACTAGTGATTGTCTTCTCTGGCACACAGACTGACAACTGTATGGTTGAGGAAGTAAAGTGGAATGAGCAGCAGGGTAATAATATCTGGAAGTTGTTTCCTATACTATGTGAAGAAAGATAAAATCATTGCATTACACTGTACTCTGAATATCATTATTTTTGCAATTACTACTTCACTGCACTTGAATCTACTTATCAACTATAATCTGGGGAAGAATACTGTAGATAGAATACCATACCTACTCTTTCTTCAGAACAAAACAGTAACTTTGGCTTTCCCAGTCCATTTATTTACCGTGGACATTTAAAAAACAATGTGCTCCAAGTGGAGGCAGTTCTGTGAGAGGTCTGAGTTGTCCTCTTTATCCATCATCAGCACTCTTCACAGGCTCTTATAATGGTTGAATCAGATTGAATATGTACATATCATACAAACATATATGAGGCTATATTTAAATATGCGAATAAGTATAGCAAGAAATACTTGCTATACTTATTCGCATATATATTTCACCCAAAAAGTTTATAAAACTCTTTTATTTGTCTCTGAAAGGAGTATTTGAAGTATACTCTTTTAGTTTTCAGTTTTCATAATAGCTAGCTGAATCTCAGTCAGTCCCTCAAGTTTCAAACTGAACAAGATCTGGCTCTACCCATAAATCTAGTTCTCACATAATTTTTTCTTTTCCACATCTCATACTGATCCTGTATCACATTCCATTTTTTCCC
Source organism: Fringilla coelebs (assembly GCF_963513975.1). Classification (NCBI taxonomy): domain Eukaryota; kingdom Metazoa; phylum Chordata; class Aves; order Passeriformes; family Fringillidae; genus Fringilla; species Fringilla coelebs. Next base: position 58,801,941 of record NC_140028.1, read on the forward strand.
TTTGCTTCCTTTTTTCATAGTGTCTGCATCATATAAAATGTTTTGATGATCTTTTTTTTCCAATATATAATGTTCATGAACCCAGCCAGAGAATGTGGTTCTTCATATACTCTTCCTTGCAAATCAAAATCCTCCAGTAAGGCATACAGAAACTTTTTCAATAAAGCAGGTGTTGATTATAAAAGCAGCTTTGTCAAAACCAAAACATGCAAAACCCCCCATGTTGTTAGAAACAGAAAAAAATTATCAACATGGAAAGTAAAAATTTGTATTTTTGTTTGCCTGTTTGTTTCTTGAAGCATTTCTTTGACTTTAATAATTTAAAATTATATAAACATTTTCAGGTTTATATTTGCATGGAGGTTTTGTATTAGTTTGTTTGTTCGCTTTGAAATATTGGAATTTTTAGGTCAAACAAAAGTCCCTTTTTGAAGAAACACTGGTTTTATTTCACTTTACTATCATGATATATTTTTCTCTCCAGAGACACACAGATGTATGGCTTGAAGAAGTTTCTGTAGGAATTTTACCCAAAGGGCAGAGCCTGTGTTGGGTCACTGTCAAGTCCTGGCTTCCCATCACTCAGTATCTGACCCTCACTGCTCCCTGACAGGGATAGAGAAGAATGGCCAGGTATTTCAATAAGTAATAAGTTTTTTTGAATGTCAGGAAGCAGTTTTCTTAGTTGGCCTTCAGCAGTGATGGTTCCTAGTTCCTCTTCACAGAAGGGGCAGGAGTTCAGGGGAAAAAGGGCGATGGCAGGAGCCAGCCCTTGCACTTCTAGCAGCGAGGAGCATGAGACAGAACTCAAGGGGAGCTTTGACCTCTGTCCCTTCTATCTCTTGCTTCTAAGGGAGCTGGACAGAGTTTAAGCCTGTCAGCTTAGTTTTGTCTGGAAAATTGTATAACATTTCCCACAACTGGCAGAACTTACTTTAGCTACCAAGTAAAGCCAGCTTCAGGAGGCAGAACCTATCCTACTCAACTCAGAAATTTTGAGATTTCCATACAGAGCTTGGAAATTATCTGATCTGTTACCTGGAGAAAAATCTGTAATACTGTGAAATCTACAGTAAGCTCTGCTGAAAGATTTATTTCTACTGAAGACAGACTCATAATAGAGATATTTATGTTGTCTGATGAGGAGAACACTTTGTTTCTCCTGGTGTTTGTTGGATGTACATATTACAGTCTTGAATTTCGCTTTTGGAGCAAGCTTATCATTTCTGCGATTATTTTTCTTTCCATTAATATGAAAAATGTTTGAAGTCTGAGCATCTCCTTTCATAAGAAGAATCTTCATATCTCTGTGGAAACCCTCTTCAAAGCTTCATGTCACAGTGGGAAGAAAAGCCTTTTATAAAAGCTCACATTGTATGAAGCAATTATCTTAATCTCTTGGCACTAAGTGGATATATAATTTTAAGATATCTATGTAAGTGAGCAGGGCTCTTCACTCTGCTCAGTCACTTTGTTTATTTAAGGTTTTTTCACTATCATGAGTGTTAATATATAAAGCAAATATATCTCATTAAGCTAAGAAATGTGTATATTGCATGGTTAAAATAATAAATTTCCTTTTTTTTTTAATAGCCAATTCAGACTTTAAAAAACAGTGTAATTAAAATTTACAATGGTTTGAACCATTTTTTCAAAGATCAAGGCAGTACTGGATAGCAGTATAAATTCCAATAGCCAGGGAAAAATGCTTTAAAAAAAAAAAGTGAGGCAAGTTATTTTGTGTACATATGCAGCTATGTATTGGAGCTATCTGTGTAAGTGATATATATGGTTACTGTGACTAAAGAACATAAAAATATTGTTAAAAATAGGGGGTTTTGCTGTCTTGAAACAACATGTTTGGAATTGGTTCAGAATTAGTTGTGAAAATGCTATGTTCGGACACAGATCTAAAATATCACTTCAGCTAAATCACTTCTGAAATATTTGAAACATAGATCTACAAAGAAGCAAAGTATTCATTATATAAAATATCATCTGCACCTAAACTAATGGTGGTTTCATGTTGCCTATGAGCTTAAAATGTCAGTTTTCAACTACCAATAAAGGATATTTTGAAATTAAACCAACTTAAAATTGAAACAATCTGTTTTATCAAGTCACATAAAATAATAAAAATATTTAAGAACAAAAATACTTTAGCAAAGTTGTAAATTAGGGTAACATTCACTTTTCTCACAGCACTAAGTCTAGTGATTTCTATAAATTGTTTATTTATTGTCTCACTCTCAAAGAATATAGGATAGCTTCTTTCACGTTTAGACATTTTTACTTCATTTTCAGTTTTCAAATGAATTTTCAAGAAATTCTTAAATTCTTGGAATTTTGCTCATAACTGCTTCGCTTTAAAAAATAACCTCAAAGGCATTTCTCTGTACTTCAGTATTATGCTTTAAATATTTTATTAGTGATATAACTGAGGAAATAAGTACAGAAAACGATGTGCAAGTATTAATAATAATAATAATAATAATAATAATAATAATAATAATAATAATAATAATAATATTGTTACTGCAGTCTGTATTTTCTTTGGGTTTCTTGAACTGTCACTCTTAAGATCCTCTGTCATTTGCTGAATCTATTCTTTATCCACTCATTGCTCATTGATTAGAAGTGCAGAGGTCATCAGAAATATTCGTTACTCATGTCAAGTGGCAGACAAATCACAGGAGAGAAGTGAAGCAGGTATTTCAAGAACTGAAGCAGCATTCACAACTTTTACCTTCAATAGGATACAAAGAGCTATCCACAGAGCTCAGATTTTTTTAGTTTTGCATGTGGGAGTATTTCCTTATGATAATGGTTTAATTTAAAACTTCAGTTACTTTAAAAGACAATATTTTCTTAATTCTACCATTTTGGGGTTTTTTACCGTCAGTCTAAGAGCAGGCATGTTAAAACATGTTTCTTCACTCTTACAATTTCAAAACAGATGTCTCTAAACTAGCTTTGAATCATGACCTCTACCTAAGGAAAAGTATTTCCTATTGTACTATAAGCCTCAGTACCACAAAAATATTGGATTTTATTGATTTCTTGAATAAACTTTATTCATGTCTGAGCAGTACTGTGATGAGTTGATAAAGGAGTATTTTTCCCCACTCTCAACCTATTCCACTGGGTAATATGCATTTGCATTTTGGTTCCAAATATTGGTACTGGTATAACAGTGGAATTTAATTAGAAATTAAAAACTATCTTCAAAGCCAAAACGTGACCAGATCTCAGACTGACTGTTATGTCATGACATTTTCTGAGAGCGGTTTTTAGTAGTTTTAATGCAGCATTTTTTTATATTTGTTCTTTTACTGTGTGCAACTTCAAGATTTTTTACTTTTGAAACACTTACTAAACATAAAAACACAAAAATGGTTTCCTGGCATCATAAGCATCAATATTAGACAGTTGTTTTCATAAAATGAGCAAGCTCCACTAAAAAAGCTGACAAATGGTGGGAGATTTTTGAGTGTTTTGTTCCCCTATTCCTTCAGAAGGATGCTTCTCTCTTCTCCTCCCAGGGCTTAGGTGCTTTTCATATTCATAAGGACGGTCTTAGTGGGCCTGCAGCTCTGCCACCCGCTGTCTGCTCACAGCTCTCTGCCCTCATCTCCCTGTCAAATATTCCAATCCTCTTCTGTGCTGATTTTGTCTCTCAACTCTGCGTCATCTGCGTTTCATTAGCATGATCCTGCTATTTGCACCAGTGTCATCAGCAGAAAGAGACTGCCCCCAAGTCTAAACCTCAAGGAATTCCACAGACAAGTCTATCCAGCAAAATCATTGTCCTCTCAGCAAAGGTGTTTACACTCACTAACACGTTTTTTTGGTAGAAATTGGGCTACCTTTAATTTAATAGTGATTTTTTTTTATACTAACTGATCCAAATATTTGTTAATGCTGAGTATTCAGATTATTTGAGTATTGAAAGATGTCATTGAAAATGTTGTGTCACCAAAAATGAAAATTGACAAAATTAAAAGTCTTTTATGAAAAATTCAGGGCCCCTAGTGTTGTGCATCATTTTAACCAGTCAGACTATTTAGCCTTGATGGTTTGTTCATTGTGTATTCTTTGTAGAATGCACCAATATAATCTTTGGGAGAATTTAAGTAATGCATACAAGCACACTCTCACAGACAGAAGCACATGCTTGCTCACCAATTGCACACAAAATAAAGTGGTTGCAAATGCATAGAAAGTTATATTAGCTGGAAGTTATTAATAGACACTATCTTCTCTAATGTTGATAATCCAATCCATGTTTATCTGCCAACTTTCGTCTTGACAAAACACTTATAATGGCTATAAAAGATCAAGAACAAGCTTTCTTCAAAATGTCTATTAAATAGTCATGGGATGGATATCTATATTCTATTTGCACCACTGAGCACAAAAATACAGTTGTTGCTTTTTCTCCTGAGGCAATTTCTAACCATAAGGCAGTCATTCAGAGAAATTGCATCCCTAGCTCCTTAAGGCTAAGCATCTTTCTACTGTAGGAAATGCAATCTAATTACACTGGCAAATAAGCAGTCTTCTCAAATTGAATTCCATGTGACGGTAACATGTGATGACATTTAGCAGTGTTTATTTCTTCAGAGTTTCTTTGTATTGCAAGAACAGCCTAACCTGTACAGGAAGAATATCATGTTCCAACTCCGTCTGATTTTGTGTTGTCAGAACAGAAAGCTACTTAGGCCTTATGGAAAATATTTTGTTTCAGTAGAGGTGCTTATGGGATTTAAGTAACAATATCCACACTGGAATATTAGAGTTAACATAACACCTAAAAAAAAAGGACATTAAAAAGCTTTTTGTCTCTTGATTTGCAAACCCATGCAAGTAGGGGCCTAATACTGGAGATAATCTCCCAAATCTAAAAATCAAACGTTTAATTAGAATAAGCTAGAACAGCAGGGAGAGAAACCTCTAGAAGTAACTATTTTTACATTGGTTGCCACTTAACCAGAGACACAAATACTTAATATGTGGTGATAACACAGACAGCTACTTTTTATCCTGCCTTTTAAATAAACCAGTGGCTTTAGGGAACTATCTGTTAATGTTGATTTTACTGAACACTGCCTTGCTATAGGTTTGAAATTAAAGAAGAAATTTCAAAGGCAGAACAATTATTCCAGTTGGAGAGCTTTAGAGATTTCATGGTTATTGCACTGAATTTAAGATGTCCTTATTGCTCCAGAGGTAGGCTATATCCATACTTCAGATGGCACTGTAGCATCCTGGTAAATTTAGACAGTTTAAATGATCTAATTCAGGTACCAGGAGCAGCCAAAGAGCAGCTGCACAGAGCTCTTGCAGCTCCATGAATGTGAACTAATTTACCTTTGCTGAGAAGGCCTGATAATTCCCTCCAGCTGAGCTCTGCATTAGCATGGTTAGCCTGCCTGTTTTTTTAAACTTATGTTGAGTAACTTCCCAGTGCAGGGAAACACAGTGTAAAAGGAGTCACCAAGGACTGAAAGGTGCGAATACAGTGAATGGTCTCAGGTTTAGCAGCAGTTACAGGATCCAACAATGTGGGGGTGTCCAAAGCATATAACAATACACAGGGCTTGCTCTTCCACTGCACCATGATATCGTGTAAGAATGTACTCTGCAATATTTCTGTCTTAAAAATACACCACTCTGTTATAGCCTTAGTGTAGATTTCATCTTTTTGATCAGAAGAAATGGCAGGAATAGGGCTGAAGCAGAGTGTCTTCCAAGACACAGCAGAAGTATTCTGTTTAATTCTTCTGTTTCCTTCCTCTGTTTTGTCTGTAGCAGTCTTTGATTTCTGTGATATTTGCCACAGGTGCTGTTCACCTGATTCTTAAAGCCTTTTCAACATTGCTCACAGGAAATGCTTTCTCTATCCAATAATATTTGTGAGACAGATGGGGCAAATGACCACTACATTGATGTTAGAATAGTGTGAAATGATATTGCTTACTGCCTGATGTTTCACCAGCTGACAAGGGTGGATGACTAACAATAAGTCATCAGTCCTGAGCCTAGGAAAAGAAAAAATCACATCCAGATTTCTCTGGTTTTTGGAACCTTGGAACTAAGTTTTAAGAGTAGCTCCCCTTCGCCTTTTTCGAAATATCTTATTTGTATGTATCTCTTGTCAATGCTCTTGATCTCTTAGGGCATTTGCAAAGCAAATCTTTTCCCACTGGAAGCAGATCTCACCATCTTAGTCATTCTTTCTTCTTAAGCAATCTAGCATTAAAACTCTTCTATTTTTTGTAATACAGCCAGGTTGTCAGTGAATGTGTGCAGGATATATCATTCCATCTGGACACTGCCAGATTTCTTAGTGTTTGGGGTGCTAGCTGTTTTGGTCCACCAAACATGTCAAGAATTCACTTGTCTGGAACAATGAAGTCTAAATGAAAGAAAATGTAACCTTTATAATTTCTGATCTTCTTCCTACTATGCACATCCTTACTCTCTCTGGAACTAGAATACAACGTAAAAAATATGCAGACTTCCAGCTTTAAAATGACAGGACTTTCTTTTCAGGTTAAGAAATCATTTTCCTAATTGCTCTGCATGTCTCTATTCACTATGCCTTGATCAAATTCCCTTCTCACATGATTCACAGTTCTGCTTGTTTCCTGCTCTAAGTTCAACTATTTCTAGCCCCATGAAGACCCAGACAGGTAACTCTCTCAGGTAACTTGCTTCCCTAACTTTCATGAGACTCCTTTTAACAAACTGTTGGTTTAAATATTGATGTCAGGTCTTCTCCTGGTTCCTGAACTATCTAATAAGTTGCATTATATTTTCTTGTTTATTATTTCGTTTAAAAGACACCATCTCTCTATGGCATTTGAAAGTCTACAACACATAAATAACACTCATGCAATAGAACTGGATAGTTCCTTTTTATTTCAAAAGAAAGACAGTGTTATTCAAGATTATTCCTAATTACTATCCAGTCTGTTTGTAGAAAGATATTTTATAAAATGAACTTTGGTTAATAAGGCAACATTTGGCTTCTTTAAGCTTGAATCCCAGGAAAAAACTTCTGTATTTTGTTTTCTTTACAAAGCAGAGGTCTGAGAATGCTTTGCAGTGATTTATGACAACTGCTTATTCTCAAATGGAGCTGAGTAGAACTGTATAAATCACCTGGAAAAAGAGTCAGGAAACGTAGCAACACTGCAAGTTATATTTTCAGAATCAATCAGTGAAAGATGTCTAAGACATATTTTCATTCAACTAAAATTCTCACTTATTTTACATTCCATTTATTGCAAAAATCTTTTCTGTGAACAAGATTGGTGTTCTGTTGCTAACCATTCTGAATTTTGTATGACAGTTCAAACAACAGATTTGTCTTTTTAACCACATGATTCATATATCTGAATGCGTTTATCACTTCTTTCCTTTTGCAGTAACAGCAAACTTCTGCAACTGGTCTTCAATTCCACTTGCATTTTAAACTCTTCCTATAGTAAATAAGAAAGATCAGTTTCACTTCTGACTTCTTCATGATGACAGTTGTCACTGCCCTTTTATTTCTGTGTGTTTGGTTTTGGTCACTCTTCTCTCCCTTATGCTGACACTCAGCATTTGGAAAATCAGCATCAAAATATCTTTCTGCAATCCTCATAATCCATGAAACCTTCCTAAGGAGCAGTTATAAAGCTGAAAATATGCTGCAACGACTACCTGTCATATCCACTACCCTTTAATTTACTTTGCTTTTTATTTATGACCACAAATTATCCCTTGCATTTCTATCTCATGTAATAAACCTCAAGCAAAGAATACCAGGCACTTTTTTGTGCTGCATTTGTATAATAGCTACAACAGTAGCTACACAAAAACGTCTTGTTGGAACAAATGAAAACAGAATTCTTATTTAGATCTGGCAGAGTTACAGAATGTAAACAATATTATGTTATATATTCATTAAACCATTTTCGCTCTGGTATGTCCCACTGCTTTAAAAGGACAGATGGCCTGTAAAAACTACCATTCAAATGGATTCTATCAAGATGGAAAAATTCTTATCCTACTGATTATATTAGGTCAACTGTTGGAAATAACAAGATTCCATTTAGAGTTAGGAGGGAAAAAAAGAAAGAAAGCAAAAGATTTCTAAAAAAGATTTTACTTTGAAACAATTTTTTAAATAATCCACATTTTTCTTTTAAATATTTGTACTGTAGTGTATTTCTTCTTTAAGGACAACAATTGCTATAATCCAAAATATGGAAATATTTTGGCATTCATTTTCTTAGAATCTGAGTAGCATTTTTAGTCCTTTAGAAGTCAAAAAATATAAAAAAAGTTTGGTCATCAGGAAAGGTTATCAAAAAGCAAACAAGAATCTCCATGATAGAAGAAGGAGAGAAAGATTTTCATGTTCTTTTCCAGGAATAATGATGCTGATGTTCACAAATTTGCTTTTCTATTTTGTCTCTGCTTAACCTTCACTCTCCCAAGAGGAAAAACACTTGCCACTGACAAATTATTCGCATTGTGTCAAATGACACTAATCAAGTAATTTATTAGCATAAGTTTTCCACTGTTCCTCTGAACAACAGCACTAAATAGACAATTAATCCTCAAGTCATGCTGTGGGTATTATTAGCAGCTAAAATAGAGAAGGACAGTTTACCAGGAACAATTTGGTCAATTGGGTAAACAATACACATAACCTCAAGTCATTGATTTATTATATATCTATCTAATATTCGAGTTGAACTATGAAGTCCATTGGAACAAAAAAGAAAAAAAAGAGGTTATTGTGATGATCAACAAGAAAATGCTGCTCTCTGCTCCAGGAAAAATTGAGAATATGAAGATTATATTTCTGATAATTTTGTTTTAAAGATAGAGAATGGTTGAATTATTATTTAAATCATAAAGAAGATTTTGATTTCCTTAGGGCAGCTTCACTTGGTTTCAGACGGATATTGCAGCCAGATTTTCAGAATAGTCCTTCATCATTCTCAATCTGCAAATCAGTGTCAACAATTGGACACTGACAGCCCCCTTCAAAAATTGGTTTTATTCTTTTACTATGCCATTTCTTTTGCAAGCTCTTTGTCCGCAGTGGTCAACTGCAAAAATCCTTGAAAAACATTCTGTGGGAATGTCTAAAATAAAGATCAAAGCACTGTGGAGCATGACTTGAGCAAGCTGCCCCAAATGACACTCGAAAAAAGAAATCTGCCAACGAAATGCCTAACACATTATTTTTGGTCTGGAAAAAAGCTAAACAGATTATTCTGATCCTAATAATTTTCATAATTACTGAAAAATCTGATATACAGTAGCCTTGAAAAACCATGTGTTCTTCCACCATGGTTTATGCTGCAAACTGTTTGTATCTCAGCTATTCAAAGCCCATCAAACTCATAATTTAAAAAGTCATCAAACATGAAGTATGAAGATCTTGTCACTTCATGATTTCCTCTTCTTACATGAACAAATTTTAAGTTTGGGTTTAAGTTTAACATTTACCACAACTTTTGGAAGAACAAAACTATGAAATGAGATGAGCAACATAAATTAATGCTTCCAAAACAGAAACAAGGCATGTTTTACCATCCACCATCTACTATCAGCAAAATTTTAATTCAGAATTATCTGTATTTTTTTTATTTCTATGTACATAGTGTCAGACTTACTAGCAGATCATATTTCCTAAAAAGTACCATTCTCTGCAGCTATCTGAGCAAAGAACAATATGCATTCAGACAAATTTGTCACAGTTTCTATTGGTTCACCTCCTCCCTGACTCCCCTGGTTAAATCAAGTTTAGGAGAATAAATGGTAACGAGATAATCAGGAGTGTAACAAATCAGTGGATGTTCTGCTAATATGTAAAGCTCTGGTCTTGTTATTTTCCCCTGCTTGGCAGAAATCAGATTGGGAACAACACTCTCAAGTGCTAAACAAGTTTGACTCTACCTCAAAAGGAAGCAGCTAAGGAAAATTAACTAATTTGAAACAAAATTATTATAATGAAACATAAATTCTAACAGTATATTGCTCATACCATGTAATATACAGTAAATTAACAGTAAGAAATATTATTACTAATATTTCTGTTTTACTCTTTAAAAAATCATCCCATACTTCTATGCATTTAAGGAAGACACGGAAAGCAAAGTGTGGTGTTATTTGTTTTATTTTTTTATTTTATTATTAGAACATAAATTGCCTAGCTATCTGTAAGGACTCTAGGTCAGCAAGTACACAGAGAGCTGCTACTGAGAGTATCACTGAAACTTAGGTGCTTCTGTATTTGCCCAACTAATTCTTCAGGCTGAAAACAAACACCTTCCTGAAAAAAAATTGGAGTTACAAGGCCTCTGCCAAGATAAGTATTTCAGCAATATCCAGCTGTCTGGGTTATATTTGAAGCTATGATCTCTGTGCTGATGAATATACTCGCTGTCAAAAATTGAGAACAGCAGTAATGCTGTTCTTTTCTGTGATATCTTCATCCTGGCTGACAACTGCTTCTCTTCCCCTCCTCCTAGGCTAGTAGGAAGATAGCTGCTGTGAAAAGGTTGAGTTCATTCTGTTTCCACCAGGCTGAACGTGTGTGTTACTTCTTCCTTCCCTCTACACATTATATCTTCCTGCTAACTGCTGTTCTGCTCGCTGTTTCCACTGATACTATCATTGCCTAGAAGAAATCTGAAAAACCCAGGTTAGCAGCAGGCCAGATCTTCATTTATCACCTGTAGAGCTGCTGTGCATCTTATTCCTCACTCCTGGCATCCTATTTTTAAACCAAGTACAATTTAATTATTGTTAATTGAAATTACTTAGAGTATATTTGACACTAACATTTGCCTACTACTGTGTTCATTGAATAGCTGAGCGATAATTTTCATTGCTGCAGCTGGCTTTGGAAGGACAGCTCTATCTGTGTATGGTGGCAACTGAGTCTGTGTTTTTTTATATATGTTTAAAATTCAGACAACATTTTGGTGTGCTTTAATAACACTTTAGAAACACATCTAATGTGATTACCTGGACACATGCCATGAAGCTGCAGTCAGTTCTCTGTGCCACGAAGCATTTTCTTCCTGTCTACCCAGACACGCATATTTGGGCATTGTCCAGATATAGGTGTCCACTGAGAATCACAGTTGGTGGGAATTAGCTGATCATTCAGAAATCATTTTCTCTGGAGTCCCCAAAAAATATTCACAAGTCCTTGAAGGCTGACTGAACATTACCCTGCAGGATGTGCACTACTGCACCATTCTTATTTCTCTGCATTACTGTAGGAAAAGGTGGGCAAGTCAGATGTTGCCAAAACATAAGTGGTAAGAGGTAGGGTTTGATGTAGAATTTGTATCATTCTTCTCTCACACAGATTTATGAACTGAGTGGAAAGGGTGTGAGGGTAATAGCCTAAAATGATGATACTTTTCTTCTGATAAGCTAGAAAATTGTCAACAATTCACTGAAACTGTCAGGGAGGCTTAAGTGGAGACACTACAAGGAATGATAGTTTATGTCTTATCCTTCAAAAATTTCAGAAATATTCCTCCTATTTAGAAATTTCACTGACTCCTGAAAGTGTACATTATACATCTAGAATAAGGGGAAAAAACTAGGGAATCAAGAGTCATTTCTTTAAATATTTCCCCCACATTTTGGAATAAAGAAATAATGTCTGTATCAAGAATAGTGTGGCCAGAAAGACCAGGAAACAGATCATCCCCCTGCACTGGGCAATGATCAGGTCATGCCTCAAGTGCTGCATTCAGTTTTGGCCCCCTCAGTTTGTAAAGGACATTGAGGTACCAGAGTGGGTCCAAAGAAAGGCCACAAGGCTCTAGGGTCTAGAGGGATGAAGAACTAGGGGTATCTAGGGGATGAAGGCAAGGGTAACCCTAGTTCTTGTTAACAGGTCCTGTGGGGAAAATTAGAGTGAAACTAATAATATAAATATAGATAGATGCAGATTTTATTTCAGAACAATCTAGTTGCAATGAAGGGCAGACATGTATCCATTTTGGTTATTATTTATCATAACATAGCAATATGAAAGCATAAAAATATAACCTGAAAAAATGTATAAATAAAAGACAAGAAAGAGAAAGAAAGGATAAGAAGAGAAACATACAAAATGACCACCCATGGATCTCACAAGACCTGATTGTTGCAATTTAGTTGTCTATTGATGGACGTGACAGTCTTGATCTGCCAGGAGCGGGGGAAGGACCCCCCAAAACACAAAATCTGATAAGTTAAAATACACTCAGGCTAGATGGGAAGGCCCCGGTGACTCTTCTGTGTGGGGGCAAGTTTTACATGCTCCCTTGCAACAGAAACTCTTGGATCATGTGCAGTCCTTCGGTAAAAGGCTTCAGGAATGGATCTGGTCATCTTTCATGGTTTATGACACCTTGGCTGCCTCTTACATCAGTGCAGTTGAGCCAGTTATGCCCCATCAGAACTTCCTTGGGGGAAGCAGCATGGGGCAGTTTTACAACTCAGAGTTCTGTAAAGGAAGGCAATTAGCCCTCTTAAAATCCCACACTGCAGGATTTGGCTCTTATTAGCCTCAAAGTCTGGTTTTTAGCCCCCAGGTGATGATAGTTCACACCATCTGTCTTATGCAGACTAGCCATTACACAGCCAAAAACTCACCTTCTCCCTCAAGGGATGCAAACCAAGTCTCAGCAAAGCATCCTGCCTCCTCAAATGGGCATATGTTTTGAATAATTAATCACTAATAGTCCAGTCTCTCACAGGAGCTGGGTTTGTTTAGTCTAGAGAAGAGGAAGCTCAAGGGGAATCTCATTGCTTACAACCACTGGAAAGGAGGTTGTAGTAGGTGGGGGTCATGTCTTCTACCATGCCTGAAGTGAGAGGACAAAAGGAAATAGCTTTAATTGAGATGGGATATTCAGGTTAGATATTAGAAAAAATAAATGCTGCTAAGGTGCTCAGACAGTGGAATATGTTGCCCACAGAGGTGGTGGAGTCCCCATCCCTGGAGGTGTTCAAGAGGCATCTGGATCTGGTACTGGGTGATGCTGTAGTGATTTAGGGGTTTCAGTGGTAGTGCTGGGGGGGATAGTTGGACTGGATGATTTTGAAGATCTCTTCCAAACTAGATAATTCTATGAATTTCTTATTCAAACATTCTTTCAGAAACAAAAGCACACACTTTGGTGTAGAGAAATATCCTTTAGAATACTGATGGAAATTTCTAGTGCCGAGCATCCATAACTATAATTTTAGTTGATCCATATTCCACAAAAGCTCAGGATCTCTCAAAGAAAACTCCCTTCTCCTGGTTTCAATACTTTTCCTAAATATTATTTTAATAGATATTTGAGGGAAGAAAAAGGAATAATTGTATTCTTGAGAGAAATAAGTGTACATAAAATTCTTCAAAGTCTACTAGAACAAATTACATATAACCTTTTTAGACATGTAGGACCCCATGCTTACGCAAGGAGAATTTTAAAGTCATCCTTGAGAGGAAAATACCAACTTTCAGCTTTTTTTCTGACTTATTAAACAATTTAATCACAACATTTCATTATCCAAAAAAACCTCCTAGACCAATTCCTCCCCTGAGTGTGTCTTGGTGATCAGGAGAGGTATCTGCTGGAGGTGGTTTGTGAGGTCTTCACATGCAAGCAAGTAATTTTTAAAATCTGCTGTCCAGGGAATACTACAGATCTTATCATCATTTCTCAATTAAAAAATAGAAGGATAATCACTTTGCCCTGATTTTTTATTTATGAAATTTTGCACATATTCCTGGGGATAGGAATTCCTGTGACTTCGGTAGTTAGGAATGATTTCAACAGGTGAAAATTGTCTCTTTCTGTGCTGACATGTGAATAAGAGAATGCATAAATCATTATGCTTCTTTCTTGGTCCACCTAGACAGCTCAGCAGACCAGTACATGAAGCCCTGTGATGCTGCATCAGCATCTGAGGTATGACTCTCCAGTTTTGCCCATTCCAAGAAAATTATTAAGGAAGCTTTTCCAGTTGCCAGGACTGCAGTTTAATCTAGCCCTCAGGTATATAATGAATAGGTAGATTAGGACTTGATCAATCACAGCCTCTCGTTTTACTCTACAAACTTATTTTAATGGAGTGATATAAAAATATCTAGCAAACAATATTTGGCAGTCCTTTAAAATAAATGGTAAAATTTTATTCTGCATCCTCCAATGCAATACCATCATTCAAAATAAAAAGTCCTTATTCAGCCTTTTTATTAAAAGATTGAGACATTTAACTATCATAAATCTACCAAGGGAATCTATGCCTTCAATTTTAGAATGTACAGAAATAATTAGACTGACAAAGTGGATTTCTTGAGCATTGAGGAAAAATAATGAAGTGAGTGAAGATATTTGCCTTTTGGTTCTCATGGAAGGAGTTATCAATTTTTTGATATATATAAAGAACTTCCATTAAAGTTACAGAAAATACTGAATTTGTTTAGTCATCCTCACTCAATCAAAATAACCAGGGAATATAGTCACACCTGCCAGTTTTCCCCCCTTTTCTCTGATTGTTCCTAGTATTCAGTCTTATTACAAATGTAGAATGAGTAAACTTAAAAAAAAACCCAAAAAACATCTAGTGTTTAATTCCTCGCACAAGCACACAGGCATCTAGTTCTCTTTCCTTTTTTTTTCGCCCCATCAATCCAAGTGCTTGATCTCCAAAAACAGGCTTTGAGCTTCCATCCAGAACCTTAGCCTTAAGTCAATAATCCAAATAAAATTGTGAGCTCTAAGAAAGAAAACCAAATCCCACTTAAGTCAACCCCTCTTTTTCCAAAGACAGAACTTACAGAAGGCATTTCATGAGACTGTGCTTTAGGTTTCTCACACCAGCAAGGTACTTTGGAGTGGGCATGAGAAGAGGAAGCAGGATAAGATACACTCTCCACTGTCCCTTCACAGGTGCTGCCATATGGTGCAGCTTTGTGCTGGTGTATGTACATCTTTAATTCTTTGCTTTCTCCCATGGGCAATCATCCATCATCCATCAGTGCACTGTGTTCAGCATGCTGCCAGTACAGCCTGCACCTCTCCAGGGGTGCATTCTGCTTCAGTTATGCAGACCCCAACATTATTGCTGATTTCCTGCAGGCCAATATGTTTCCCTGTGCAATTTTGCTTCATTAGAGTTACTGTACAGCCTGCACAAAAAGATAATTTCTCTTTCAAAGTGTGTCTGTGTAAAACATTACAATTTCAAATTAGGAGTTCATGGCTTAACAAGAGATAACCCTGGCCTTTCTCAGTGTAAGGTCAGAAAAGATTTTCCTTTACTGGCAAAAAACATGGTCAGTGAATAATGATTTTAGAAATTATATTATTGTTAAAAGGGCAATGTGAATGGTTTCAGCACGTGCAGAAACCTTACCTTTAAAATCCAAATATCAAATTGAAAAATATGAAGTATGCCAACATCAAAAGCAGCAGCTCACTAGGTATAAGATGAAAGCAACGTGAAAACTCAGGGAAGCATTTCGAAAATTACATGTCTAGAATAACAATAATTGTAATAATTATATAAATATTTCATATGTTAATAGCTCTATATGTACTGAAAAATCTGTATATTCACTCTTATATACCATATATCTGCATGTAAAAATCTCCCTTTATAGGAGGTTTTTATATATTTGCATATATATATATATATACATACACATACATATATATATACATACATATTTTTTAAAAAAATATATACACACAAATATATGTATGTTTACATACACATGCATGTGTATATGTGCAGGAAAGCTTTATTTTATATATATTTCCAAGAGTTATTAATTTGAAACTGCATGCATTTTTGAGGGTTTTTTTGCTAAATACAATCATAGGGCGGTGATAGGTGTGGCAAAGAGGAGATGCTGATTACAGTTAAGTACAGACTGACCTTTAAGAGAAGCAGCAATGATTTGCATGTGGTAATCTCTGCTCTGTATTTTTTCCACCTCACTATTCCTGCTCTCTCAGACTTGTTAAATTAGTGCATCACATTGTGGCTGATATAGCTAACAGGAGAGGTCATTTAGTGAAGTGTGGACCAGCACGTCCTGCTTGAACAGTATGTGATATCTTCAAAATCCCTTTCTCTCCTGCAGGGAAAGCAAAATCTTCATCAGCTCCGCTGAGCCAAATGCATTTTCCTGAAAATGGTACTTCTAGCAAAAAAATAGTGAAAATCTGCACTCACAGAGAGGCACCCAAGTTATACCTTGCTGCACCACAGCGGAAGCACAGACACCCGTCTGCATGACAGCCGCATGCAGGGATCGCTGGCAGAGCTGCAATATTGCTGGGGGCCAAGACATTGCACCACGTTTGTGAAGTGCATTCTGTGAGTTGGCAAACAGGAGGCAAAGGGCCAGGGAGGTCTGGGGTCACTGAGCCCATGAGTGCTTTGCCCAGGGGCTGGAACCACAACATCAGAAATGTCTCCAAGCTCCTCTGGGTGAGCAGACAGAAATCTGGAGCTGAGCCCTGTATCCAGATCTGTCAGTGAACTGTGCCAGTGAAAAATGTTTCACCCTCAAAAGTGTTCTGGCAAATAAATATTAAAAATACAATTCCACATTCACTTCCAGGACAAATAAATACAGTTTGTTTTGTCAGACTCCATGTCCCAGTTTTATAGGTTCATTTCCCGTGAATTTTAGTAGAATTGCCTACTGCTGTCTTTAAAAGCTAACACTTAAAAGAAAAAAAACTTTTATCTGGGTCTCAGTCAGGCCTCTATAATTAATACCCTTTGACAAAAGAAAATGTCGTCCTAGTACATGCAGTGAACTGCAGGGGAAAATCTTCATAGTTAGATGTCTAAGTGGCTAATTTGCTGCTGCAGACACATGGCCAGACAGATACAGTATCTAACACCTGGCAATTGAATTACATTGAAAATGAAAGGAGGTTTGAAACTGAGTCCATCAAGACAAAGACTTTAAAATTTGAAATTTCAAGTACTGGAAGACTACACTTAGGGTTTTCTAATCTAGTATCAACACTTAAAAAAAAGTAAATCAATATTCAGTAGGCAGTGGGCAATCAGTAAACTAAGCACCCTATGGATTTAGTACTCATTCTACAGAAAATTGGGGCACGTACACTGCTAGACAGAATACAATAATAATTCAGTGTCAATTGCAGAGTTTTTATTCTGAAGTGCACTTTTTGGTAACAATATTTTATGTGAATCATTAATTCTTACACCTAAAAATATGCATCCTCGAGCTATAAAAGATATGATACATGCTCATTCTTTACAATCTGCAAAAAAACCCCATACTGATACCAATAATTTCAAAGCAGATATAAAGAATGACAGCACACTAGTTGATTTCAGTAGCGTGTACTGCATTCTTCTATAAAGCTATTTAATACAAATCTCCCTCCTATAAAGCTATTTAATGCAAGCCTGCCTCATGCTGGTTTCCATTTCCACTGATGTTCTCTACAGCTCATCTGCTCTAAAAAGAGCCAGATCTATTTTCAGGATATCCAGGGTAAATTGAAGGGATCAAATTACTCTTGCCTGTCACAGACCAGGCTCAGATCTTGGAGTTGCTGAGTTTTGGTAGGTGGCTGCTGACCCCCAACACCCACAATATCCATAAGGGCTGCTTAGCAAGGGGCAAGCTGCTGTTCACACGCTTTGCAATATCTACCAAAACATCCACAGTGATAGCCATGGATAGAAAAGTTAGGATGTGCAATCAATGTATAGTTCCATGCTAAAAATCAATACTTTAAGTGTTTCCCTACATTTTCAAAGCAATCAGAGAGAGAAGTTATTAAGAGAAAAACAAACCCACAA
This sequence comes from Fringilla coelebs, assembly GCF_963513975.1. NCBI lineage: Eukaryota > Metazoa > Chordata > Aves > Passeriformes > Fringillidae > Fringilla > Fringilla coelebs. The sequence goes on from NC_140028.1 coordinate 58,819,809, forward strand.
CAGATTTTTGAAAAATTGGAGAGGGCTTCTCCTCATCATTAATGACTCCCCATTTTTTCTGCTTTATACAACAACTCTTCAACACAAATTATGAGGGTTTTTTAAAATTTATTTTTATCAGCCTCAGTTTTAATGGCATTTGCCTGCAACAATTATGTCTTTCTCTTCCTTTTCTATCACAGTCTTGCTTCATGACTCAAAAAAATCTTGTTGAGTGTATTTGTCCTATTACAAAAGGCAGCAGTGTTGGATGGATTCAGTAACAAATACTCAAAAGAGGTTGAATATTTAGTATCAGAATTAAAATGCAGACTCTTCATCTCTATCTGGGCAACACTGAAGTTGAGAATTGAACGTCAGGGGTTAGAGTGTTTATGAGTCTTATTTACAGAAAACAATTATTAAACATATAATTACTAAACATCTACATCATGTGACGATGAGCCTTGATCTGGTAAGGTGATGAACAGGAGTTTCTACATGCTTAACAAAATCCCGGGGTATGATTAGCAGCCCTAAAACTCCAAGAAATGACCAGCCAAATATGGATTTTTTTTCAGTGAAACTGATCACACAGACTATAGAAATATCTGACGTGTGAATCGCAGTTGTTTTGATGGTTTGCAAAAGGGATGGCAAAAAAATTTATGGGGTTTCTAAAGGGGTCTCAGAATATTCCCACATTCTTCCACAGACATACTATTATGTTCTAGTTGCCCTGAGAAATGCAGTGGGAAGATGGGCCCTTGAAGAGGCCTAGAGTTTAAGGCTAGTTCCACTTATCTTTCTCTTAATAATATGTTTGAGTTTTAGTTACAGTTTGAGAATCAAGTAGTGTCAAAATCTTAAAGATTTAGGGATCATAATAAGAAAAATAACAATTGATTATATTACAAGTGTATATTTGTTCATTTACCCACGGTAGAAAGCATGAAATTTGGAAATTCTTGCTTGAAATCCTGTTGTTGTTCCAGGTTTGCAATTTCTCTCAGCATAGTTAGTAGGTAAAGTTGTGAAGTTCATGGACCAGATTTTCTAAGATACTCAGATATCTAGTCAGCTGAGTATCTAGAATGACTAGCTTTAGGCATGTAAATGCTGCAAAAAGTATAAAAACCTCATTAATGACTTTTGACAATAAAAACCTATGTGAAGGTTACTTTGAATGCAGGAAAAAAAATTTCATCTTCTTAATCATGACTGCTGAACAGACACATTCTGAGGTGCAGAAGAAAAGGTACCTATTAATGAAGAAATTAAGCTGTTCAGATGAGCTAGCTGAAAAATTCCTTCATACAGTTGAAATATACTCATTTTTTGTGCAAGGCATGTTTCCTTTATTGTATGTGAAAAATGTATCTGTACATTCAGATAGAAAAGAAATAGGCAGAAACTATTAAAACAATGTAATAAAATAGATTATTACTGTCCTAATACATCTATACAGAAATAATGAATACCATTTTAAACAAATGGAAAAGTATAAGGGATAAATGCAACTTTTGGCAGCATCAGACTCCAGTTTATACTGAGGTAGTTGATCCTGTTTTTTGGACTCCACAAAGATATCGCTACGAGATATAAACTAGCTAGTGTTACACCATCTTGTTAGCATTATTCTATATTGTATACCTTTCTCTGGCTTCCATGAAGGCATACCTTCTCAAGTTATGTTGTCAAAAGGACAAAAATTCAATTTCATATTTTCCTACATGGTGTATGTGGGGTTATCTTTTTGTAGCTTCCACTGGGACCTGCAGTTCAAGTCCTATCCTACACACAGTCACTGTCCTTGTGCCAGCATATCATATATAGTCAGCTGCAACTTGTACTTCATACCAAGGACACAACAGTACTGAATGGCCATTAAAAGTAAGTAATGGTCTTAGAAGTTGCATGTTTGGCAACCACTGCCTATGACTCCTTAGCAGAGGTGTCTTCCTGTAAACCATCTCACACATAAACCATAATCCCAGACCTCAGAGCTATTGAAAATACTTTTATAGCCACTTTGATGTGATAGAAATTCCAGTCAGAGACTGTAATATTTCCAACAAGTTTTCCTCTCACAAAACCTTTGGTAAGACAGACTGGTAGCTGCCTAGTTTGGATACTTTCCACAATGAAGTATTTTCTGTACCCCAGTAAACTCAGTTTCTGTGAATCTACCCAATATTATATTTTCTGTCCTCTCTGGTACTAGTCATCACTTCCCACAGCATGCCAGACCTTAAGATAAATATTCTGTCTTTTTCACCAATCAATACTTAAGAATCCACCTCCCATCTACTGTGCCCTCAATGTCCAGACAGATACTGGCACAGAAACAGGAGCACGCCATTTGAGGTACAATATATTTTCTGTGCCCAGGAGACCTTCCCCTGATAATTTCAACCACAGCATTTTTACCTTGGTTTGAAAAACGTAAATTAGATTTCAGTTCATTATTTTATCTAACACTGAAAAACCAAGTCAAAGAATTTATCTCCATCAACCTTCTGCAACCTTGAATTTCAAAATACTGGAAAAATACTCTGTCAGGAGAGGTTCTGTTTTCTTTCTTTGCCCCATGTTTACAAGGTATGATTTTGTATTCTTTATGTAGTGGCAATGGCCAATAAATACCCTTTAAAAAATTAAAATAATTCAATGTATCTGTTTTCTTCATGCTCATTGAATCCTAGACATACACATACGTGCAGCACGTGCACACCTGAGCATTTGTGGACTTCTCTTTTCTCAAGCAGCAAATATTGAAGAACAGAAAACAATAATAAGGAAAAGTATATAAACAAGTCAAGCATACCATGATAATTTCCTTGCCCCTGGATATTAGATGGACTTCCTGATCTGGAAGTAGAATTTTCTGACAAAATCAGAGAAGAAAATTTAATCCAAACCAGTGCAAGTCAATGATTCTGGAGCATAGTCAAATTTTAAAAAAAGACCATGAATGCATAGCCCTAAACTTTGAGGATAGTTCAAGTCCTAACTACGTAACCATAAAAAATTCAAAACATTTAATGAGTTAAAAAGGTATCCCATGCCAAAAAGGAAAATTACATCCAAATCTGGAGGTTTTTAAAAACATTTTTATTCTTCCCAACACTTCTCAAAAATCAGAACAGGCTATTTTGAATCATTAGCAGCACAAGAATCAACCATTAGCACTGATAAAAATCATAATAACTCTAATCAAGTCAAAAAATAAAAGTGATAAGAGCATGGTTTCTGAATAAATTAAAGCTGTACCAGTTTATTTCAGAATATTGCTCAGGAGTAACTCAGCCATATATCTATCCCTAGAGAGCCACAAGTTATTACTTATTTCAATAACTAAAGTGACCTGAGAAAAGTTCACAACACAAATAGGCAGCATCAGCCTTAATCTGCTTTTAATTTACTTTAGACACAGAAACGAGCTAATGTGAAGACCAAAGTAATACTGAAATCAGTGTAAAAACAGTGGGGAGCACGGCAAATAATTATGTCCTATTTTTAGCTCTTTGCCCTAGCAGCTCCTTCCTTTGCTCTGATTTGTTGAAGAGAACAAAATACTCATTAAGACTGATTTCAATTTGTTCTTGGCCTGTGCTGCAGGTCATCTTTTTGTTTTCCTTAGGCTGAAAGCCTGCTTGGTGCTCCCAACCCTGCTCACCCCAGCTTGCCCAGCAGGGTGACTCACCCTACACTTTGGCCTTTCAGGACACATTGCAGCTCGAGTGTTTTGTCTATGAGGAGCAGTGGAACAATGCATCTACCCTAGCTGCTTTCATCTCAAATGGAAGAACAATACTGTGGAAAAGGGCCTTTGCATCCAGGATATAACCTCCTAGTGAAGATCTTTCTAATTAAAGAAAGATTCTTTCTAGTGAGCAAGCAGAGCTTCGCACCATGCATTAGAAGGATGAACACAGGGGCTCATGTCCACATTCAAAACTGTGGTTAAACAAGTATAAAGAAATTATTAAAGACTCTTCCTTTATCCACAAAACCAAACACCTGTAACTTGTGCTAACACTGCTCAGCTCCGTAAAAGAGAACTTAGCCAGCTCCCTTAGAAGAATCAAGAGGAATACCTGCACCTTAAGAGACTGTACCCATAACCTGAATTCATACAGTCTTTTTACTCACCCATCGTATAAGTGAATCCATTAAATCACATAATCAGATCAAGGGGGAAGAACAGGAACAAGCAAGAACAGGAACAGAACAAGAGCCTGTTTTTCAAAAGTATAACCAACCAAAATGAATGAGAAATGAGGTTGCAAGATGACCGGGTCTACTCTATTAGAGCATAATTTTTTTTTTTTTTTTACCTCTGCTCTCTACTGGCCATTTTCAAATAAGAAGCTTTTTGTTAAACTCATAATAGCAATAATGACTTCAGTGAATAATGCTCTTAAAAGCCACTAGACTGAGGAGATCCGCTAGGTATGCCTATCTCCTTGATAGATTTGTGATCCCTAAAGTATTGCCATAACTACAGAAACAGAAAAATACTATACTTCTATGTTGATACATTATTGTACTACAGAATGAGAGACTGTTCCCAGGGCTCTCATATGGCTATACTTGTGCCAGTTATAGTTTCTATATATACATCCACTCTTTCAATGAATGGCCTAAAACACTGTTTTGAAAATTGCAAATTTCACACCTCCAGGACTAATCCTTCACAATTTACAGAACATGTTCAGGAGTAAACACTTGTCATTTTTCATCAAATGGGAACTACGTAGAATTTGAAATTTCTGGATCCCTAGAGAATCTTTGATTTTTTAAAATATATTTTACCTTCTTAGAAGAGGAAAAAGAATATTGATTTTATCACACAAAAGCCTAGTGTGAATAATGCTGATGAAAGGTTTCTATTAATATTAATAATGGTAATCTATCTGTTTGACTAATGAGTAAAACATGGACTGAAGAGGTCAGAAGTTAAAAAAAAAAATGCTAAATTGCTCCAGGATCTGATCCAAACTCCCTGAAATATAGGCAAAACTTTTCAGTGGGCTGACCTATAGTGAATAAGACAGAATGTAGAAGTCCTTTTGAGCCCAGTGAGAGACATATTTGGATAGAGTATTCCTGATGTTAATTTTAACATAATATTAACTTTCGCATGCAGAGACATTTTTGTGAATTTTAAAAGGCTTTTCTGCTATCTTAAATATTCACAGATAAAAATTTGGTCAGGTGTGCTGGTTTTTCTCACAGGCGCTTTGAAGGGGTGGAGCCTAGAGCCATCTGGGCACACTACTTTGCCATTCTACAGCGCCCACATCATTGCTGGTGGGCATGGTACTGGAAGGGGTGAAGCAGGGCAGTGCAGTGCAGCCTGGAGGGTCCTGCTTGGGTGTTTATCTGTTGCTGTTTTTCATTTTCCCAGGGAATGCCAGCTGCAGAAGTGTCCATCATCTGACCTTTGTCTCAGGAAAGCCGCGTGTCACTGCCAGGCTGCGGAATCATCCACCAGGTTGTCTTTGGGCAGCAGTTTGGAACTCGTCAGGGTGCTGAGCACCTTTTTGTGTGTAATTCACCTCCTCTTTTATGTACTTCTGCTATTGATATTGTTGCTGTTACTGTTGTTACCTTGTCCCATTGGTCGTGATCAGTAGATGGTTGTCTAAACCCATAGCCAGCCTCTCCCTTCATCTCTCTCTCACTGGAGGAGGGCAAAGAGAAGAGGGACGACTTACTTGGAGTCTAATTCCATGCTGATTTTAAACCACTACAGCAGAGTTGCAGGAAGGAAATTCTCTTCTGTCCAACCCAATATGCTCTCATTGAAAAATTATACCCTGCACCATATTAATAAGCACTAAAATATTTTTTCATAACTATTAAATTCTTGGGAGACAGTTGTATTTAATTTATGTCAATAATGCACATTTTCTTCATTTTCACTATTTTATATTTAAATCCTGAACAAAAGGCCACTTAACTCTTTATCCATATTCTCATCTACCAAATAAATTTTCAATATTTCACTTATAAACTAAACATCCTAGCATTTTCTTTTAAAATTAATTTGCGCAGCCATAAGTTGATTCTATCACTATTTTGGATCTCCTTTGGTTTATTTGCGCTAAACTTGTATTAAAGAATGTACAGCAGTCTGTCAATAGAGCACACTGTAATTATAAAAAACCTGTACTGATATTCCTTATTTTATGGCATCAGCCTCCACTGTGTTAACCAGAGCAGAACTCTGCCACTGTATCAAACTATAAACATGCTATCAAAGCGCAGTTCACTGTGTGCTATTACACATCCTCACTCTACTCATCCCTGACAACTCACTCTAAATTACTACTTTGCAGAAGTTGAACTCTCTTGAGTAAATCTTTTAAACTAATTTTCCCTCACTTTTCATTTTTCACTCTGTAATTCCAGGTTCAATCTATTTGCATTGCAGTCAACCACTTATATGTATATATATGCATTCCTAAATGTACATATATTAGGCATTTTTGTATCCTTTTTCAAGCCATTAGGATAGTAACATAGTCTTTATCCCCTTAGACATCCTGCTATACCTCATTAGACTTCTCTCTGTGAACATGTTGCCTGTGCGTTATAGGCATTTTTAGTATTTCAAATGCTGATTTCAGTCTTTAGGTGTCCTAAAATTCAAACCAGACAGCTGAAATCTTTCAAAAAAACTTTCATGGATTTTTACCAAGGCCTTTTAAAAAATGCAAATGCTCATAAAATAAATTCCATTAGTCTGCTAATTTTGCAATGCCCTGGAAAAGAAGGACTGACAGGAATTCTCAATGAAGTATTAATTGGATCACTACAGTTTAGGCCTTTTTGTCTTGAAATTGCTCAACTTCTGCATCATCGGTCCTGACATAATATTTCTCCTATTAATACATTTTCTAGGATTATTACTGAAATTTGGTGATCTTCTGTGAAAACTAGACTGATGCTACAAATCTACGTTTCTACTCCTTATATCATCAAAATGAAAAAATGTTTAAGAGACACTTAAAATCTATGTCTCCAGAATACATTCTTTTTGCTGAAAAATTTTGTACTAAAAGTACAAAAAAATAAAAAGATAGGAAAAGAAAGGTTTGCATGTGACCACTCAGGCAAGGGAAGAGAAAACTATGTACCAGAAGAGAAGATTTACCTTAGATATTAATGCATCGGTCCTTTTAAGGTCTCTGGTTTTTTTTTTTCATTTCTTTTTATTTTTTAATTTAATGACATTTCTATGCAGAAAAACTGCAAAATGCAGACCAATCATCATTCTATACCATTTAATTATACTTTGAAAACATAGTATAGAACCTTAAGAGCTTCCATATAAAGCAGAGAAGGGACAAACTTCTCTGTTGGATTCAATAGAACAAATCTGTCTGGTAGAAATCTCATCATCGTCTTTGACCCCAAAACTGAAACTTATTCAACTCTGAATCATCCCACTCCAAAATACCCGAGGAGAAATGTTCTTGAAAAACTATCTGTAAATCCCAAATGAAAGAAGCAGAGGAAATCAAAGAACAGGCATGAGAGTTTCAGAGGGGTGATACTTAGGGCTGAAGACTGCGCTTTTATTTTGTATTTTTTATTGGGGGGTGGTTACCCTTAGTAAAACAAAATAATTTGGTGTTTTCTTAGGGCTTTATTCATTTTTTTTTCCTCCAAGAAGAATAACTGACTCCAGGGTTAAAATTAATTTTTGTGACCATGTTTCATATTTACATATTCACGTATATTTGTGTGGAAATAACAGTCTTCCTGTTCTCTGGACCAATTCAATTTGAGTCAGGACCATGGCCATGAACATGCTTGTACTACAAGCTAACTAATTTTTAGTGTAAATCATCAACATTTACTGTCTTTTAAAACTTATGTACGTAACAAATAAAAAGCAGAATAACATGCAAGGCAATTTGGATGTGCATAGCAGAACAGCATAAACTTCACTATTCAGGAGGAAACTCGTTCCACTGAAGTGCAATCCCCAATTTGCCCAAGAGTTTGGCTGCCTGGCACTGGTCAATTGTTTCTTCCAATCCTCCTTCCCTTCAATTTCACTCAACATCTTCTCCAGTTATACTCTTCTGTTTTATCCAGTATTATTTGAAGTGCTCCCTTCCATGAGGAAACCTCATGGAATTATTGGCCCACTATGCTTTTTGTTTGATAGTCAAGACTAAAGACTCTACTCAGATACTTCTCTTTTCAGTAAGAGTTCATACCTACATTCAAAATATTTTGGCTGAGATCTTAATCATCTCATAATAAAAATTAATAATAAATGGCAATAATATATGTGAAAGGTAAAAAGTATTAAAGGGACATCAATCTCCCTCCTTTAATTGGCAAGAAGCATGCACATGTGTTAACACTAAAACCTCCATGACTTCTCAACTTATTCTGAAAATATATGAGAAATCTAGAAGGACTTTAAACTACTCAACAGAAGTTTTCAAATGCATATCTTACAAACATATAACCTAAAATTAGTTGAAACTGTTCCGAATATACTTTTTCATGAGCAGAGGTGACGTACTTTTGATTGAACATATTTATAGGTTTGAATTTCTTAAAGAAGGTCTTTAATTCAGTGTTTTGAGCTCAATGAGGGTATTTTGGATAAAGGCTATGTCCCAAAACTATAACAGCAGCCTAGAAAATTTGACTGTAAAACCTCATTTTTTCATACTTCATTCCAGACTGAAATAATGTTCTCAAACCCAGGAAAAAAGTCAAATTTCAAAGTTTGTAGTTAAGAGTTTGGTTCATTTTCCAGATGGTTTACAAGGGAAAGCCATCTATGGGCAGGTGTAATAATTTCAAATAGAATATGTTCATAAGTGCTTATGCCCTTGTTTGATGGAGATCTTCCAGTTTCTCATTGTTAACAAAGTCTTTTGGAACACTGTTTTGAGACAACTTTAATGTAAAAATCATTCTTTTTCAGCAAAAGTTGTATTAGTTCATCAGTTAAAAAAGTTTGTGTGTTCTGGCATACATTTATTACACCATGTTTGATCTAAAACAAGTTTGGTTTTCAGACTATTATATTTGAGTAAGAAGATATTATTTGTGTAAACATTTTAAATAAAATTAAAATGTGTATATTAATAATATTTATATTACTTATGCTTTCAATAAAATAAAAATGCCAAGCTTTCCTACTTAATTGACTTTATTGAAAATCCCGTAGGTATAGACTGCTCAGAAATATCTGAAGAAAAGGTTTTATCGATCTAGTATGAAAGTCAAACAATTCCAGATGCCAAATTTTCCCGAATGCTTAATTCTATTAATATATTTATGACTATGAGCACAGAGATAATTTTCTGGAAAGCAAACAGAAGGTGCCAATATATATGCATATGATTATTAATAAATTCCATGGAAAAAATAAAAATTATTTATCAATAGAGATAATGCAAAAAAATACATACTCTACAGGTATGGTACTGTGCAAAAATTTAATTTGGTTTGCTTTCTAGCACGTACTTTACAGTTCAGGCAGAATGCAAGTGGATTTCTAGTTCCTACACACAAGTGTTTAGGTTTTTTTAAAAGTCACTTGTCCTTATTTCTTCCAAGTAGTGCTCACTTAATTCCTGTCTTTGCATGATGATTTGTTAAACTAATAAAAGCCTAAAATAATTAAACCAAATGATTTTAGGAAGTGAGTTGTAAAATTATGACTTCTGCTTTGTTATTTCACATAATTAAAAATTGCAGATGAAAATTGTCTCATATTGCATCTGAGGTATTTAGACACTTAACATTCTAATTTCATATTTTGGATTTCAAAGAGGACAGCATCAGAAACTGTTCTGAGAAATCAAATCATATACTATGTCATTCCAGAAATAAATAAAAAAATCAAAGGACAGAAAAAGAGATGGATAAAATCTTACAATAAAATTCCTAGAGACTAAATAAAAACATCCAGGAGCAAATATTTAATTTACTGAAAGATTATTTTATAGTAACTACTTTATCATGGTGTATAGAATAACCCAGTATCCACATTGACAGAAGATGAGAACATTATTTTACCTGGTATTCACAAAATGCCTTTCACAATGCAGTCTTAATCCTAAGATCACCAGGCAGTCATAACAAGTAAGCTAAGCAGCAGCACCAGCATGAAAGATTATTTTAAAATAGAATTCACACAAGCTAGAACCTTCAAAAAGGTATTCACAACACATTGAATTTACCCACGTGCTTAAGCATTTTAAGGATCAGGGTCTATGCTAATGACAAAACTGATAGGCAAAACATGCAGATGGGTAAGGTCAAGAAAGAGGAAAGAAAGAACAACAGTAGCACAAAAATATGTTCCACACAGAATGTGTGAGCTGCTGCCTGCCAAGTGGTTAGCAGTAGGCAGTACTGTGTAGGCATCGTGGAAGAAGCCAGGCGTGCAGAGAGAGCAGGAGGTCTGCTTGGCTCCTCGTGTTGGAGCTTCTAAGTACCACAGGGAAATATTTGCTCAAAGTCAGTCATAGTACTTCACCAGTGAAGAAACATCAGAATCATACCTACTGATCCCGTGCCTTCTAAATGCTTAATTCAGCTAAATAATCTGGCTGGGCAAATTTGCCTTTTCTATTTAAGAACTTTAGGGACAAAGCAGTGATTCTGCATTAAAAATATATGCAGCTGGAAGCTTCTTATATTACTTTATAGGGCACGGTTTCCCAAAATTATGGTATTCAAAATGAATTATTTTCCAACAAAACCTATATGAAGTGTTAAAGATTTTGTAGCAGTAACATTTAGTCTTGACAATCTGGAGAAAATTTGAGAGCAGTGGGTTAACAAGAACAATATGATGTTTAACAAAGACAAGTACAAAATCTTGCACCTGGGGGAAGGTAACCAAACTGCCCAGTACAGAGTAGGATCTGTGTGGCTGGGGATCAGCCTTGCTGGGGTGCCTCTTGGGGTCCTGGTGGACAACAAGCTGAACATGAATAAGCAGTGCACTTCTGTATCAACAAATCACCTTCTGTATTGAATCTGCAGGAGCATGACCACCAGAGCAAAAGCCACGATCATCCCGCTCTGCTCAGCACTCTTCAGGCTGCACCTGGATTACTGTGATCAATTCTGGTCCCAAAAATTCAAGAGCGACGTGGAGAAACCAGAGGGGCTCCACAGAACGCCTCGAATACGACCAAAGGACCGGGAGACCTGCCTTGAGAGGAAAGACTGAAGGTGTTAGATCTTTTCTCCCTTCTCTGGAGAAGAGACAGCTTATGGGGAAGTCATCACAGTATTCCAGCACTTAAAACACGGCTACAGAGAGGACAGAGGCTCTTTCTTCACAGTGACATGGAGAAGACTGGAAGCAACAGGACAGGTTTCATCTCATCACAAAAAAGTCATTAGCTACCAACAACCATTCACTGGAATGGGATGTGGCAGGGTCCCCATCAAAAGAGCTTTTTGAAGTGCAATTGCACAGCGTGCTAGATAATCTCATCTAGGCTCCCATTCTCATGAAAGGTTGGATCAGATGATCTTCCAAGGTCCCTTCCAAAATGGTCTGTCCTGTGATTCCATGATATTTGACACTATAAATTGTAATTGTGGTTTTATAATCTTAATTGAGAACAGGTTTTCCTTGCTTTTAGATCTAAACAGTCTTTGACTTAGATCTGCTGCCTCCATATGATTCTTTTACTACATTCTTTTAATGCAGTTCTATTACTTGAGCTAGATTTCATATTACTCTGAAGAATCATCTTACACAGTTAAAATGGAAGTTTATAAATCAACACTACTTTTCTTAAAATGCAGTGCTATTGTGGTATTCCACTATAAATCCACAACCACAATAGATAAACATATTTCCTTTGTATAAGAATTTAAATCACATTAAAAGCACTGTAAATTTCATAAATTTCCCACGTTAGCAGCAGCATTCTAAATCTGTGAACTAAGTTCCAACTAAGTTAACCTGCTATTGTGTGTTTGAGAAAGCTGAGTAGAGACCATAAGTGCTCTTCAATCTTGGTGTAACCTGAGTTATTTACAACCCTTTCTTTTTCATTAACAGAAACAAGTCATTAACCTCATGTGTAGAAACACATATTTACCTCATGTGTAGAAAACATATTTACCATATCCTCCACATGTTGCACAGAGCACTGTTACTATAAAGCACCATTGGTTAAGGATATTTCCTACTAAATTATCTGATCTCATTTTCAAGTTTTTGTAACTTTATCACACTAATATGCTGGACTGAGGTTTTGCATCCCAGATGTCAGTCAACTGAAAATTTATTCAGCATTTTTAGAGCTGTAAGGGAAAGTGAGACAAAGGGGAAGAGGAAAGACTTAGCCCAGATTTTTTAATGACTAGTTAAAAATATGTGAAAGCAAGGAATATAAAGTACTGTTGTGGAAGACTATGTTTGTACTTATCAATCCAAAATGCTGTGGCTTCCATGCACACACAGAATCTCTGGGAAAATATGGTTTTAAACCTGACTTGGGAAGGAAAGAAACAAAGAGAATGATCTTTGCTTGATTGTCTCCCGTTACAAAATTACTCCCTAAGGTCTATTCCTGCTGCAAGTCAGAAAAGGCACTTTAAAAAATTTTTCTTTATATCATCTCATCTTTGAAAATATCCTGGGTAAAATAAGAGAATTCACTTTTTTCATTTCAGCTTTTTTTAGGAGTTGTCTCTTTTAAAGGTTCTAATTTGTGTAGCCTTTCTTTCACAGCGCTATCAAATTATAAACAGTATTCCAGGAAAGGAACTTTTCTCCAAAAACGCTTCGTCAATCCAAACTACACTTAACTATGACATAAATTCTTTTTTCTAAGTAGGATGAGTCAAAAAATCTTGAAGGTTAACTAAACATTTGCTCTACTGCTTCCACTGTATGCCCACATATTCTCCAGATTCCCTTCCTTTCTCTATTAACTGTACACAGCTATTAACCATGCATGGACAAATTTAATTACTGTATGCAATCAGTGTCACTCCATAACTTTGCCTCTAAACATTGTTAATGGATTTTTGTGGCAGTTGTTGCAAAAAACTGATGAAAGTTTAGCTTGCTAGGTTAGAAAATGTCTTCCTATGAAAGTATGACTCTGTTCAGCTGCAGTGTCTTACTAAAGATTATAGATACTTAGCGTCTTGCATGCATTGCTTTAAAATTATTTTTCATTTGCCTACGTGCACACTTTGTATGAGGCAATAAGCCTAGCATATCTAAGCCTCTCTGTAACACAAAATCCATCTTCTTTCACTATAGCATTAAAAGGTTATTGTCGGATCTCGAAAGCAAGTTAAAATTCTTCACTCTTCCTAAACATCAGCAGCTGAATGCAGGATAAAAAAGTATCTAAAATAGCTGATTGCATGGGAAAAAAAAAAAAACAGAATAAAATTAAATTCCCATAAAACTCACAAATTTTAAACCAAAGAAATAAAATGCAAATATTTTGACAAAATATGGATGAAAGGAAGGTCTTTAGGATATTCAAAATAAGCATGGTTTGATTTCAGGTTGGATTGAAACAAACATCCCAACAGCAATATATCTCTGTGAAATGGAAATGCTGAGTTTCAAAATGTAAAGAAAACCAAAAGGTTGTGAGACACTGATTTAGGACTTCCTGGAAACCTTTGCCAACAGGGTGTCTATGGATCCCAGCCTTCTTTTTCAGAAACCAATAATGCTTTCTGCCCTTTCTCAGAAGTCTGGCACTTCTATGCTCCTGTTGAGTGCAGAACTGTGAACTCAGCCAAATGGAGTCTCCATCTGCCCAGATCTATAGGAGCTGTGTTACTGTGCTTATCTCAATAAAATTATGCAAATTTGTCTCTATGTGTTTTATTCTAATCATTGGTTAATTTTCTTTCCCTGTGTTTTTGACAGCTTTCACCCACTCCCTTCCTGATAACAAAATGCATGATGAATTGCCGCCATACCTGTTAACTGAGACCTTAGCCCCTAATTAACTCATCACCACCTAATCATGTTAGATCAATATAAAGTAATTTATTTCCAGCATTTAATTTCTTTTAATTTCTTATAAAAATACAGTCATCATGTCAGGGATTACTGTCTCAAATGTTTTAAGCAATGCAGGTTCTTGGGAATTATTCCTGTCATGCAAATAAATTACAGATTCATGGGATAGTTTTGGTTGGAAGGGACCTTTGAAGATCAGCTTGTCCAAACCCCTGCTGTAGTCAGGGACACCTTTCACTAGATCAGGATGCTCAAATCCCCATCCAATGAGTGTTTTCACTGATGGGGCTGCAGGCAGTAACCAGGCAGCAGATATATTCATGACCAAAGACTGTGGGGGATTTTTCTGCCTTTCATTTTAAGTGTAACTTTATTGACAATTTCCCTTCAAACACATAAGAATTGCTTCTTTTGCTATGAGAATTCTTAATAAAACTGTTGTCATTTTTATTTACTCCCAGTAATAGGATTGCAATGAGCCAAATCACTTGGTAAAGTTTTGTGGTTCAGAATGTAAAACTCATTCTCTAGACACTCATTTGTATGAATGAATACACTATTCCCTGTTCATAAATTATAAAAGAGATTTTAAGAAAACACAGACTTTGGATTTAGAGGTCTAGGAGATGTTTATGCACAGAACAAATAGAGCAAACAGGTCTACATAGCAAGGTCTTTATAACCTCCTACATTAAGCTGGTAATGACTACTGGAATAATGAAATTTGGTTTTGCTTTAAGTTTTGCCTCCATATGTTTTATGTCCAGAAATGGTCTGAATGCAATGATGAAAAACACTTTTGACCTATTTCCTTCTTTCTTTTTTAATAACTAAAACTCTAAGCCTACTACCAAAATATGTGGTCTGCATAAGAAATAATCAAACCTATTTTTCTTTGCATTAATATTCAATAGGACAATTACTCTCAAGCAAGAGTACTTTTAGGTAAGTAGAGTAGTCCTTTCAAAACATAACATTTTCTAAAATCATACTCATCTGAATCCCACACAGAAGACTGCACAATAAGTCAGCTAAATTCCCATGCTGCATTCCCTGCTGGCAAGTTGGTCTGCAAGTGTGGTGGTTTGACCCTGGCTGCACACCAGATGCCCACCAAAGCTCCTCTGTCATCCCATCCTTAGATGACAGAAGATAGAGTTCATGAGTGGAGATCAGTTCAGGGAGAGACCACTTACCTGCTAACATCATGGATAAGACAGATTTGGGGAAAATAATTCAGTTTCATACCAATTAAATCAGAGTACAGTAAAGATAAATAAAATAAAATCTTAAAAATACCCTCCCCTCCCCCACCTTTTTACCAGGCTCAACTTTATTCCTGATTTCATCTCTACTTTTCCCCCCACAACCACACAGGAGGACAGGGAATGAGGGTGATGATCAGTTCATCACACGTTGGTTCTACTGCTCCTTCCTTCTCAGGGGGAGGACACCCCACACTCTTCTACTGCTCCAGAATGGGGGTCCCTCCCATAGGAAACAGCCCTCCAACAACTTCTCCAAAATGTGTCTCCCATGGCAGCTCTTCATGAACTGCTCCAGCATGGGTCTTTTCCACAGGTTGCAGTCCTCCAGAAAGAGGGTGGCCCAGAGTGTGTTCCCCACGGAATCATAAATCCTACCAGCAAACCTGCTCCAGCATGAGCCAACTTCTTCACAGGGCCAGAGGATCTGCAGGGAGCCTGCTCCAGCACAGGCTTCCCATGGAATACCAACTCTTTCAGACGTCCACCTGCTCTGCCATGGGGTCTTCCATGCACTGCAGATGGATCTCTGCTCTTGGTGCTCCTCCATGGGCTACAGAGGCACAGCTACTTCACCATGGTCTGCACCATGGGCCTGCAGGGAATCTCTGCTCTGTCCTCCTCCTCCGCTGACCGTGGTCTTACAGAGCTGCTTCTCTCGCGCAGTCTCACTCCTCTCCCTGGCTGCAGTTGCAGGTGCACAGCGATTTTCTTCTTTCTTAAAACCACATCGTCTCAGAGCCGTCACTGATGGGCTTGGCCTCGGCCAGCAGTGGGTCTGTCTTGGAGCCAGCTGGCCTGTCATGGAGCCAGATGGCACTGGCTTTCTTGGGCATGGGGGAAGTTTCTGGCAGCCTCTCACAGAAGCCATCCCTGCAGCCCCCCACTACCAAAACCATGGCAAGCAAACCCAGTATAGGAAGAAAAGCAATGAGATAAGAACTGTGCAGGTTTCTATTGAGGGAAAAGAACACTATTTCTACAAATGAAAACAAAATCAGAAATGCCTGTGTGCAGATGTTTCCAGAGAGCTATAGCAAACATTTAACAAATAAAAATGGTGAATTCCTTCAGAAAGGCCCTACCACAGCCTTTGTTAATTAACTGCTGTCTGCTGTCTAGTCTACTTTAGTGGATAGTGATTCCCTTCAGAAGCATTGCCAGCTATGTTGGCATGGGTTTCATGAGATAAAGGCAGTCAGAGCACTGGGATCAGATTTCTGTCCATGTGTTAAGTTTTATTCAGGTAGGAGACAGCACTCAAGCATTAACAATCCCTTTTTAGTATCTCAGTATGCAGGTGAAAATTCTTCTGTTTTCCCTGCAAGAATGTAAAATCAAGTTTTTTAAAATAATTTTTTAAAGTAAATTTTATTTTTTTATTTAAATAGATAAATAATTTTTTTAGAATATCTCATAAAATAATGTGCTCCCTATTCATTGCACAAAACAGATTTGGTTGTCTCAAACTGATGCTCCCATGCATTTTTCATATTTTTTCCAATGCTGACTCTGGGTTCAAAGGATTTCCTGGAAGCAGCTGGGTCAGAAGCAGCTGTGGCAAGACTTAACTCTGCCTGTCACCTTGTGAGAAGAAGAGTGGGAGCAGAAGCAATTTCTATGTCATTCACTGAAAAGGAACTCTGACACTTCAGATGGAACTAAGTAAAAAATGTGAGTGATGGTCTGCCACTTGCCTCTGCTGAGGTGCAACTCACTTGCCTAAATCTGATCCTATCACAACACTCATGCTCAGGACTCCAGTCCTTTAGTTTTGCCAGAAAATACACAGAGCTTGTGACAGACTTTTAGTCTGGCTGAACAGTCACACAGATGCTACAGGCTTGCTGTGACTCCCAAAATGCAAAATACCAAGGCAGATATACACAGTGAGAGCAAAGTATTAACAGAGCACTTGTAAAGGGAATAGATTAATAAACTTAAAAGGAGAAAATACTAAAGAAATATTAAAGTGACATTTTTAAGTACTACTGGGATCAGTCAATTTCTAAAAAAATCCACTCTGTGCTTCCACTTCTGTGCAAGATCCACCGAGTCATATGAGCTATTACTTCCACATGTTTGGGTTTCTGGGATTTTTTTAATTGTTTTTTTCTACAGAAATCACCATAAGGTGCTCGGAGATATGTGAAAATAGAGTTTTGTATTTTAAAAACATCCTTCAAAATGCCATAATTAAAAATCTTCCTCAGTCCCTACTTAGGCTTAACTGTCTGTGCTCTGATGATCATTTGTGTCTGCATTGGGAAGGCATTAAGAGTATTCTTAACAGCACTCCAAATTATGTGCTAAAGTAAGTGTTTGGAAAGTTCTAGCTATACTTTCACTGGGAATTATAAGTAAAAGTATTAAATGCTATGATTCCTTAAATTCAAGTGTCTTTAAGATTTTGGGTGAGAGTATGTAATTTCCAGTGTGCCTTAATTATGCTGCTAAGTACAGCTGAGTATGTATGTCACTGATGTTCTTTAGTGCTTTACTGTTATTGCATCATATTGACTACAAGGTGATAATTCATTAGGTTAATAAATAAGGAAGAGAAAAACTGACTCAAAATCCCAAGATACACCTACAGAAAAAATCCTTTTCTGGAATGCACTGTCAGAGATCAAATCCACCACACAGTATATTCTTAAGACCCCTGTTTCAATTAGTTGTGCTGACAATAAGTAATAAACCTGCTATCTGATGTACAGAAAAAGAAAAGAAGAAAAGTATATTGGGAAGCACTACAGCACTGACACCTCATATAAGCTATGGCCAGGAGTTATCAACAATCAAGGAGGAAATAAGGAACACAAGGAGGTATGAAAATGTCATACAGGATTTTTCACAGCACAAATATTAGCCTAATTTCAGGAAAACAACAAAAAGATTGTCTCGGTTTTGATGGAGTAACAAAAGAATTAGACACATAAGTTTGCTAAACACCACCTTAAAGGCTGAAGTTGAAAGTCTAGACTCACCCCTTCTGCTTTCTGACAATGTTTCACAGTTCACACTTTTTCAGCATCAGACTTCCCTGAACATCCAGTAATGCTTCAGGGGACACCTTCTCACACCTCACTTTCATCAGCACCCATTTTATCTTGAGTCCTATGCCAAACTATGAATTTTTCCAGCTCTGTGACCGAAAGAGTTTACTGACTTACGTATTCACAGAATCCTTGTTTTCCTTTTTGCCCATCACCCAATGGTACCAGGCAAGGATAGAGTTGTATTCAGTCACCACATCTGTAACACTTAATTTTCTCTTGCTGGAGACATTCATATATTGGTTCACACTCATCTCTTTTGGAATGACACAATTTTTTGAGGTGGAAATAAGGTTAAATATGTAATAAGTGAATCCAGGCAGCTTCCACTGTACCCAGATCAAGTGGTTACAAATGGTTTAAAGTACCATTCAAGGTTGCCTCTTCTAGAAATGACCAAGAAATTCCTGTACATAGCCTCAAAGCTCCTCTGGCCCCCATTTGGGTTCTTGCAAGTCCAAAAATATATTTTGTCAATGAATGTCTGTTCCTCTGTGATGATGGGTTTTCAAAGTGCCACACTCCACTTGGACACTTAGACACTCAGAGCTGAATCCACCATCCTGCACTTGGGAACTCTCCCAGGACTTGCCAGAACATTACATAGGGGCCAGATGAGCTATGAACCTAAGCACAGGAACGAGCTGGTCACTTCCAGAAGCTGGCAACCTTGCTCCAATTGCACTAAAATAATGAATATAGCAGAGGGTATTTTACCAGTTGCAGTCTTGCCTTTCATACTTGCTGTGAGGAGGCACTACAACAAACATTACTCAGATGGGCAGCTGGTTTTTATTTTGAAGAGTACAAGATGGTTTGCAGTAAAAGGAAAAAAGGAAAAGAAAAGACGAAAAGAAAGAAAAAAATATTTTTTCAGAAGAAAATGAATGTTTGAAGAATGTGGGCAGCTGAGGAATAGGGATCTGGGACCAAACAGAGAAGCCGAGTTATAAAACTTAGATATATTCTTAGCATTCTTACAACCCACCACCAGGTGATTATGGTATTCTGGGGGATATAAAAAAAAAAAAATTGAGATTTGATTCCAAAAGATGGAGGAGGCTGCAGATGCTATAGTTTCAAGGCAAGTTCCATAACTACTAGAAAACGACACAGAACTGCCTCATCTTACAGGGGAAAAAAAGGAAAAAAGATCCCCAACCAAGCCAAACAGGCTCATGTTGGATTTTTGAATGCAATGTACACACATGTATTTTCATGAGAAGTTTAGGTTAATGAAGCCCAGGTGTTGCTTAGGCTTGAAGTTCTGATGCCTTAAAAGGGCATAAGAGATTTTAATGTACATCAATAAAATTAGTGTTTCTTCTGACTACATCATGCAACTCCCTCTCCAGACAGCTCTGAAAAAGCAGTGGGGCTTTGCTGCTTTTGTTGCTTTGCAGAGCTGAGGGTCTTGTTGAAATGAAAAAATATTGTGACTGTTTCTGGTTTTATGGGTGACTGTTTCTGTCACAGGCAGTTAAAGAAACAGAGATTAATTAAATACAGTAAACTATTTCCTTCTCCATGCCCATACACAGATCATTCTGTTATAATCAGACAAGAACAGCAAAATAATGGATCAAAACTACCTCTACCTAGCATTTCTCACTAACCTGATAACAGATTTATGTTATACACTAGAAGAAATAATAAAATATTTATTATTTTTCTAATGAAGAAATAATGTGCATCCTAGATTGTAGAGCAGTTATCCTGAAAATCAAATTTATTTCATACAAACTTTTGTACATCTAATTTAAGTCACACTATGTTTTGACCTTAAAACAAAGGTCCTTAAAACAAACTGTATGCACAAACATATATAAAGAAATACAAAATTACTTTTGACAGGAAAAGGCTAGATGACTAATATTATCTATGTTTTCCCTATACATTTTATAAAAAAATACTTTCTAGAACAACATATGGAACAATGACTACCATATCTATCACATGAAAGTAATTTTCTCCCCAGGCTGCTGATTTTCTTTTTTTTTTCTTAAATTTGAATGCAAATTTTTATATGTGGGTCAGAATCTCCTTGGTTCCAAGAAGATAAACATTAAAATCACATAGACTTGTAAAGGTTTTTCTAATATTAACCAACAAGGAAAAGGAATAAATAACAGTGTGCACTTCAGTGAGCTTATCCAAAACAAAAGTACTCAGGTATAAGAAGAGGTTATTACATGTCTAAGATCAAAGTAGGAGAAACAGAAGTTAAACCTCCAGGAAAGAGAATATTGGCTTAAATGATGAAGAAGTGTAAGTGATTCATTAAGTCTAATTGGGCTTCTGCTGGTCCTTGAGGGCTTGTCTGAATAGCAGATCCAACTTGTCGGGAGCCACACTGCCACATCTATCTTGTAGGATCAGAATACAAATTTCTCTCTATGTGTTAAGATCATCATCAACACCACCTGGAGCTCTCAGTGGGTTTTCAGTACTCAGTATATTATTTTGAGGGTGTTATACACCCTCTGTACCAAAAAGAATTCAGAAGAAGGGGATTATTTCCTGCTGACAACTGGAGAAGTTTCCAGAACCATTTAATTCAACAAACTTTCAATCAACTTTTGATTTGTATACCTACATATACATTGCCATGTTGTGTAACATATGCGTACACACACACTGTGCATGAACATACGCTGTGTTTTCATGTTGTTTAACAAGGACCAAGATGTCCTGTTCCACCCCAGAGTTTCCACAGACTTTGCAAAAACTGATAAAATTGACTGATAAAAGCCAGTGGATTCACTAGGATAAACCTTGGGCTTTCATTGTTCCTAGATGCATTTCAGTACACTTTCTTTTAGATTCCTTTAGATGAAACTGCAAGTCTCTGCTTGAGGAGAGGTCACCTTCATTGTAAAGATGAAGGCAAATCTGTGAGCAGCCTACTGAGATTACTTTAGAAAGCCATTGTATTTGTTCCATCTATGAACGTTTACAGATCTTTTTTTGTCACGACAGATTTTGTTCTATCAGCAGCAAACCACAATCAGCATAGGAAGTGTTTTCTCTATTTATGACAGGGGACATGGCATT
Source organism: Fringilla coelebs (assembly GCF_963513975.1). NCBI lineage: Eukaryota > Metazoa > Chordata > Aves > Passeriformes > Fringillidae > Fringilla > Fringilla coelebs. The sequence continues at coordinate 58,841,177 of NC_140028.1, forward strand.
TCCAGGCTTTTTCTAGCCCCAGCAATAACACAAGATGTCAAATGCCACCCTTAGGGAAATGCGTTTTAAATTAAACAAACATATATTCCTGGCTGCTTTTTTGCCTTATTTTTTTAAGTCTCTATGAAAGAAAAAGTCAAATCTAGTCTCTCTGCTTTGCTTTGTTTATTAGGGTGCTCAAAGATCTTGTTAGAATAAAAGAAGTAAAAGTAATTCACAATGAGGATTTTAAAAATATTCCCCATTTTCAGCTCCCATCTTTCTTTCTCACAGTGATTTGGCAATAGTTTCCCTTCCTCCCTTTATTGGCTGCTGAGAGATTGTTCTTCTCTATGTGGTCTCATTTCAAATAAATAGAAGCAGTTGGAGACACTTCTGGTTTTAAATATTTCTTTAGAAGGTAGTGCACCTGACATGAAGTCCTTGTCCTTTCTCCCAAACTCCTGAGCTGTTCCTTATGACTGGGTGAACTGAAATCCATAAAACGCCCTCATGCCAAAAGTTGCAGCAGTTTGGCCCTATTTGTTTTCATGTCCATAAAACCAGGGAAGCCCATTAAAAATGGAAAGAAACCTCATTAGTAAATCTGCTAATTCTAAGTGAAAAGATCAAGCAGTTTTGGTGAAGAGAACTGGTAGATCACTCACTCTTGAGATGATTTTGAAAGAAAATTTAATGTGATCAAGGCAACAAAAAATTAGGATTTAATCTGGAATGTAATCTTTTTTTAAGGAAAGAGGTATGGCTGGAATTGTGCAACATGGATGAATTAGAAGAAAATTGTAGCTCTTCAGTGTTGGTCGGTTTCCTCCCAGTCTTAAATAAATCAAAGAGGCTGTAAAATTTGACTGAAAGTTATCAGCAAGAGGTTTGATTTGGATAATAAGCAAGTGGGTAGGAACTGGGCCAGATGTGAATCATACAAATCCTTTAGTGAGACAAAAATGAAAGAAGACTGTTGTCTTGCTGGTTTTTTTTTTGTTGTTGTTGTTTTTCTTTTTCTGTTAGATGACTGGGACTTTTTTCCATTACTTAGAGTTTTGGGAAGGGCCAGACTGTTACTGTGGGTTAAATGAATGGTACAAGTTAATCCTTGTGAACTGTGCTGTAAAATAGGTTAATTTATTCTTCAATATGACAGAAAATATAATTTATTGCTTTCTCTCCACAATTTTATGGCATAAATCAATAAGAAATTAGAGAGTGAGATATGATGTCTAGAATCAGTGATGCTGAACATTAATACAAAAGCTAATGACATAGAAGAAAAAAATCATTAAAATATTCCATTTTCTTTACTAAATCAGTGGAGAGGAATCTGTTTGCTGTGCACAGAAGCTCCTTTTTATCTGCTTCTCTTCCCGTGGTCTGGAGGATTGTGTATTTTTTAAATATATTTAAGACCATTAGCAGGACAAACAATGAAGCCTGAAATTTATTCAATGGCATCATTAGCTTTCTGCAAAACTCCAATATTGTTATCAAGTTCTCATATTTGTAAATGAATGTATGCAAAATAAACATATAGAGGAGTATCAAACATATCTCTTTCTATCCTCCCTTTGTTCTTTGAGTGCATCCTGGGGGACGTGTGGACGTGTATGTACATTGAATATGAATACATACAAAATAGCTGTACTTCTTGGGTACTATGTTGGTGTTTCATGATCTTCCTAGTATCAAATGAGCTTTTTTCCATGAATCTTATTCCCTGAGTTCTTGTCAGTATTGTTTCTGGATCTACCTCTCCTTTCTGTACTTTCTATTGTGATAAATTTGGGTAATGTTTTTAAGTTGACAACTTTTTCTGTAGTTACTGCATTTTATCCCCTTCCTTGTTGATGGTACATGTGGATACACTGCTACAAAATATTTGTCTAGACTCAGAATGTAGCACCTAAATATAACAGGACAGTGTGAACTTACAATTTGTAGAAGAATGACAACTTTGTTTTTCATCCAAATGTAACCTCTGTAATGGAAAGATTATTAATTGAGGAGCTAAAATTTCAGGAGGCACTGGAGATAAAAAAAAAGTGACTTTATAAATCTCTGTGGCTGTGACTGCTGTAATAATCCTCCAGAACTGAACTGAGGTATCTTCTCCATTTACATGGGCTGGTTTAATGGAGTGGGAATTGTTATGGCTAAGAGTGTCAAACTTAAGGAGGTTTGGAGGGCACCCCTCCAGGGAAAGAATAATATTGATGATTAAAATAGATTGTGATAGAAGATAGAAATTACTTTTTAAAAGATATAGGCCCTTGGGCTAAGAGTAAGTGTGGTATTATTCAGCCATCAGTTTAATATCTGAAATATCTTTTTTTTTAACAGTATTCTCTTTGACACGGAATGGGTAAATGATTAATTGGATCTTTACCATCTCTAATGGCTTTTGTCCTGTGATTTATAAATTCAAAACAGTATAATGTCCTAGCATGAGGGGACAGAGAAAATGTGTGAGTAAAGAGGAAAGCTTGAAACCAAATGCTGTGAGTCATTTGACGGAGTTTTGAAGCCTGAATGATCATCTAGCCTGACCTCTGTAATATCACAGGCCATAAAATTTCACTTTGTTATACCAGCTCTAAGCCCAATTTATCTTACTAAAGAGATTAAAAAGTAGGAGTCAGATTTTCAATGATATTTAGGTCTTTAAAAGGTGGAGGTAAAAGTATCAGTACAAATTAGCTGCTTCTCATTGATTTCATGAAAGGTTGACATCCAACAACTTTACACTGTGTCTAAAAACCCAAGCAGATCTCTCTCTGAAGGTTTTGAATAACGTTGAATGTCTGGTCACACCCATGGCCATACACATAACAGTACTTTACACTTTTCCAAATGTGATTCATGAGACAAGATAGAAGGCTCTTGGCAAGAGGCATGTTCATCCCCTTGACTGCATTGTCTAATAGGAAGCTAACATTTCTTCATTGTTTGGATAGGGATCTATTTTCTTAACTCAAACTTCTCTCAAATGACCCCTGAAGCTAGTATCTGTGGATTAGAAAGAGTCCAGCATTTTAAACACCAAGCCTGAAAAGTGCCTTGATCTCATAAGCAAATTTATTTCTAAAATAGCCTTATCAATGAGATCACAAGTATGTATTCTAAACGTTCTAAGTGTCATCTTCAATATTTTAACAGGGATTAATACAAACTTCCTATTATGGCGATGAAAAATTCTTCATGCAGTGATTTGGTAATTAAAGAGCATTGAAAAAAGTATATTATGTTCTGGAAAATATTAGCTTTCCAGATGTTTTAGGTAGAAATTGTGAGGGAGTTCAGTAACTATCCCTAAATTAGGTTTTACCTTAGCTTTTCCCTTCTGTAAATTACATAATTGTTCTTCTTTCTACTGCTGAGCAGAAGGTAAGTAGGAGTAAAATTACAAAACACATAGAAATATGTTATTATTTTTGCTGTGAAAAAAAATATTAGAGAAGCAGAAAGAGCAACACTAAAAAGAAATACATTTCCTTCCACCCCCACTTGAAATTCCCAGTATGCATTCCACTACTACCCACCATCTCATAATAAAGGTTAAGCAAGGTGTATGTTTCATTAAGTACTTAGAAATTTCTCAGTAAACTTTCTTCACTTTGCAATAGAATGCAATAGAAATAGGGTACTTCTTCAAACTGTTAGATACATTTGAGGGAAATTTAAACTTAAAAATAAGTCTAAGTAACTGTGCCATGCAAATTAAATTTCTCTAATTGGTAAACTGGGATAGAAGGAGAGCAACAGACATCTTTCACTTCAACTTCAGCAGGGTTTTCAATACCCTCTCTCACAATACTTCTGCATCCAAGATAGGACATTATGATCTGGATGAGCATACAAAAGGTTAAAAAAAGGGTTGGGTGATCGGCTCTAGAAGGTCATGGGGAATGGGTTGTGTTCTCTGTGTTCTACCAGCGTGTCAGTAACAAAAGGGCAACTGCAGGAGGCTCTACTGGGTTAACATCTCTGTCAATGACCTGTAGGATATAATGGGTGCACGTTTATAGAGGGTACAGAAGACACCAAATTCAGTGGGAACACAATGATACCCTTGAGAGTAGGGTCGCTACCAGAGGGGTTGGAACAGGCTGAAAGAATGGTTAAACTTGTGAAATGTGGCAGGAAAAAGTGCCAAGTGCTGTCCCTGGGACAGAGAAGGACCTGTGATGGCACAGGCTTTGGACAGACAGGTTGGGATCAGTCCTGAGGGAAAGCTCCTGGGACCTGATGGGCAGTGAGCTGAGCCCCAGACAGCAAGGTGGCCAAAAGCTTTATGGGCAGGAGTATGGGTAGTTAATACAGGCATCATTCCCCTCTGTTCATCAGAGTACAGCTGAAATACTGTGTCCAGTTTTGGGACCTCCTGTGCAAGAAACAAATCAAAAACTGTAGCAAGTTCAGCAGGATGGAGGAGATCGGAGCACTTGCCCTGTTTAAACCTGAATACAAGGGAACTCTCTGGACTCCTAACAACAGCCTTCCCCCCATGCCGACTGGAAGATTTTTAGGCAGTCAGGCCCTCCACAGCCACACATGCTGGGAGGATGATATTCAGTGGCATGAGCTGAGACTAGAGATGCTTATGTTGGATATGCAGAAAGAATTCCTGACTCTGAGGACAGGCCAGCACTGGGACAGGCTGCCCAGACAAGCTTTGCAGCCTCCAGCTGTGGAGGTTTTCAAAATTCAACAGGGTAAAGTCCTGAGCAGCCAAATCTGACCTCAAATCTGAGCTATCCCTGTGGTGAGCAGGAGGTGGGAACGGAGACTTTTAGATGTCCTGTCTGAACCTGGATCGATTTTGGCTCTGAGAAACATTAGGCAATAATGATATCTCCAGCCATCCTTAATGTGTAACTAGAAAGACCAATGTCTTCAATTGGTCTTTCAACATTCAAACAAACAAAAAGACAAGAGGAGTCATTGGATCTCCAATGTCACAAGCTATTTTAGCTATAAAGGCTGAGAATTGTAACGTACAAACCTGTTGAAGCCTGCCACCCTGATATCTGCCAGGTCAGAGATCAGTCTGAAGGCCAAGAAATTCATGTCTTGAATAAAAATCTCCCTTGGCAGACATATCACAGAATTCCTACAGTTACAGTGATATTAGAAAGGTTAATTTTGCTTCTCACCCACTGCGGTGGATGCTCCCATCTATTGATAATTCAGTCAACCATTTCCTTCTTTATTAACTTTAATTGACATCTCTTACATTACCACAAAACTTTTGTTAGCATCATTTCTGAAAATGTTTCACATACACAGGACTGCAAATATTAGTCTAACCTGGATTTCCTTAGAGACTATTAATTGCCTGAGATAGTTATTCTCCATCTCATTAAAAAAAAAATTGTTTCAGATTTAATTAGGCTGGCTTAAATTGTATTACTTTTTAGTTTTGCAAACAATGGATGTAAAAAATCTTTCTGTTTCTGAAGATCCATATCAGGGTGTGAGTCACCACCTTCATTCAATAAATACCAGATGAACAATAATTTCTGATTCACTCAGAAGATGTTAAAAAAATCTGGAGTAAATAATGTTACGTACTTAATGTTGCCTAGTAGTAAATGGTATTTTAAATAGTGTGACTTTAATTTTTTGGTCTACTTGGCCAACCCAACTCAAGTACTTTTCAGGTACTTAGACACAACTTATTCACTAGTATCTCTTCCATAACTACTTTAATCTTTTCTTTTAGAGCAGTGTGCACATAAGCAATTATCTTTGCTTAAGACAATGACTTTAAGAGAAGCAACTACAGCAAGCATAAGTACATATTATTTTACAGTCCTTATGCTTTATTGCTAATTTAATTAGCTCCCATTTACCCACAAACACAGCTTGATGAATATATTCTCTTCTTTATTATGTCAATTAGCACCCTGCAACATGGTGCTTCCTTAAATTATCTCATCTGTTGCAGATGACAATGCTCCTCAGTGGTCATATTCAGTAATATATAAGGCTCACTAGTGCTGGTCCTTGGCAGCTCTTCCCAACTTCTGCTTCCCTGAGGCTAAGGATGAGACTGCAATAATTAACAGGTCCCTGAAAATTCTCCACTCTGTAGGTGGAGAAGAGAGAAACAGCTCCAAAGGCAATTCTCCAGAAATCTTCATTTTATCTATCAGTATTAGAAAAGCCAACATACTGAAATGCATATTTTTCTTTTGTTTGCAGAGGCACTTGCAAACAAGCATTGGGAAAAAAAGACCTGTTGGTCTTTGCTGAAAGCAGAAAAAGCATGGCCGGTTTCACTGCTGTTAACTTTCAGAATCTCATGTTCAGAGGGACCTAGCGCCACTAGTAACATCCAGGAGACACATATTCTAAATGAATGGAAAAATCCACACTTTCACAGTAAACATCTAGTGCTGGTCCTGACAATTCCTATTTATTTTGTAAGGAGAAATTACAACATGTCCAGTGAATACCTAAACCCAAATATTACTGTAGCTATGGATATTCATTTACAACAAAATGTGCACAAAAATACAGCCTTTTATTTGTCTCTGTTCTGACATTGGCACTTCATGCTAATGTGGAGTGCATTATCCACTGCAGAATTCATGTAAACAAACACCACACATGTATTTGCTCTTAGACTAGGTGATTTCTTCTCACAACTGGTGACAAACTGGAGGCATTTTCACCTTCTTTTCTTGGAGAAAATACCAAAACTTTCAAATTGAGCCCAATACTGCCTATTCAGTGTGTCTCAGTGTTCCAGGTAGTCACACAGAAGAGCTCTCTTTTGCCCTTACACAGCTCCCTACAACATGAAGCAGGATGTCTGCACTCAGAACTGGAATATAAATTCAAAAGGCAGAAGAGATACCAACCTCTTTCATAACACCTTCTCTGGGACAGCCCAGATTAACTACTCCTAAAACTAAACAAATAAATCCCCCAGGACTCCTAAATTTGAAATTCTATGAGCCTCTGGACTGTAGCGTAACTGACTCAACTGTCTCTGCAGAGTTTTCCCATCACAGAATCCTTTCTGTACAAATCTTGGTTTCTGAATGAAACATATCCATATGCACCATTTGAAAGCATTTTTACATAAAATATAAAAAAAAATTAATACTGGCTTATATGATGTACTACAAAAAGCTGGGGCCTTTTTGAACAGGAATCACTGGTAATAAGTTACTTATACCTGACTGACACTTAAAAGAGAATGTTCAACAAAAGACATTTGGTGAATTTTCTGGAAAATCTTTTCTGTAATATTTGGTGTGAACAGAATGCATGCAGAAAACTTCCTAAATGTAGATGAAACAAAGACACCATGTAATCGAACTGAGAATTAGTGTTCTCAGGAAATCAATGCCTTCCTGATTAATTAGCATACAGCTGCTAATCACCCTCTAAATTGTTGTTACAACCAGACATAACTCTGCCAATACACTTTACTAGAAATTACTTAATTGCTTGCTGATTTTAAATTCCCTGTAAAAAGAAGGTGATCAAAACCAGAAATATAAAAGACAGGCCTAAAATAGAAAATATCAGTTTTCTAACTGATTTGGGGGCTGAGTTTATTTTCTAACAGAGGGAAATAGGAGCTGAACAAAGGAAAGATTCAGTTCTACAGAACTTAGAGTTTTGCCAAATACAGAAAAAGCCTATTTTTACTTCTGTCATGACAGGCTTCTTTAAATCCTATTTAAAAAAAAAAATTCTAATTTTTATAAATATTTATAAAATATACATAAAGAGAGATCAAATTTTTATGTTTAATATTACCACCTTTCCTTCCTCTGCTCCCTTAGTGCCCTAAGGAAAACATGTGAATTCACTATTACATTTAAATCCAAGCTATCACCCAGGAACTTTAGAAAGCAGATGAGTGTTTTCCACTGAAATTCCTATTAGGGATATTGTCAAAGCATAACAAATGTAAAAAAAAAAATAAATTAGGAACCCCTGGTGTTATATTGCATCATACTTCTTTATCATGCTTTGCCTACTAATAGAGTATAATTTTATTTATGCAGGAATTTCCATCTCAGAAATAGGAAAATGGAGCGAGAGGAATTGAACTTAGTTGAGCTTAAACCTTTTTTTTCCAACAATTTTTTTAATAGAGTGTTAATGAGGCAGAGAAATACAGCAAGCCTGCCCCAGCAGATAAGCACTATAGAGAAAAAAACATTGCATCAAATGTGGTATGAGTTTAAGGATTAGAGAGAAGACCCATAAGTCTAGCCAGAAATAATATTAGAAAGTATTAGATGGGGTTCCCCTTGACTATACACTAGTTTTATGCACTTCCCCTTTGTGACAACCAGTGCTATCCAAACTGAACATTAAAAACTCATTGGTGCTTCAGAGGCTTCTTCTGGCTTTACTGTTTTTTGGCAATGTGTCCATCAGTAGCTAGGCCTGGGGAAACCCATTCAGCAAACACAAAAATAAACAAATCGCTTCATCCAAAATGCAAATTAAATGAAATGTGCCCATTTTAAAGTAATTTCAATACCATGGCAAATAGCTTATAATACCAGAAGTATTTTACTTCATCTCCTGAGAGTTTTGGTTTGTTTGGGTTTTTTTCAACTGCAGCACTAATTTGGGTAAAATAGGGTATGAATGTTAAATGCAATAGCTGTCCTTGAATAAAATTAGATGCCCACATTTCATAAAAAGCATAAAAAGCCCATTAAAACATACACTGGAAAAAAGCCTTCCTCCTGTTTAGTTCAGTTAATTTACTAGTAATTTTATTAGTGTTTTGTCTGAATCAAAACCCAAATTTTTTTTAGCCTAAAACAGTTAAGATGATTTTAATCTAGATTCCTTAGAGCTTGTCTTAAAAATGAAACTAATCTGTATTATGTACTCAAGTAGCTTCTGTGTCAAGTCTATGTATAGCAACATCCTAAATAGAATCATTTAGGTTGGGAAAGACCTCTAAGGTCATCAGGTCCAAACATTAACCTGGCACTTCCAAGTCCTCCTCTAAACCATTTCTCTGAGCTCTCCATAGACATATTTTGAATACTTCCAGGGATGGCGACTCAACCACTTTGCATTTTAATATATTTCTTCCTAACACAGTTCCAATGAAACTTGAATTAAAACTTCAAGTCTAATTATTTGACTTGATTGCCTGAAATGACAAAAATTTCACTTTTTTTTTTCCAAAAAACAAAAACACCTTGGAATATTTACCTCATCTCTGAAGCAGCAGCCAATCGAAACATTCAGTAGGAAGGTTATGTGTAAGGGTAAAACTAGAAAGGAGATAAGATCTTGTTATAACACATGGGAACTGGATAGTTTGTTTCTTTACAGCTTTTGGTACGCTTCATAACAATGGAGATTCACTATATGTCTCTAACATAAGACCCATAGGAATGTTAAGTGAATAACAAAAAACTAAACAAGACAACAAGGTGTAGAACTACCACGAAAATTTCCCTAACAGTAGTTAAATTTTACCTTCTGAATTGGAAATGTTGCAACCTGTCCCAAACTGGTGTTAGGTTAAAAAAAAAGAGAAGGTTATCCATCAACAAATTAAAGAAAAATAAAATTTTGGGGGTTTGTGTTTGTCCATTTCTGAAATGTTTTGCTCATGATTGGTTCCAGTACAGAAAAAAATTGGGTTAAATGGAAAAGAAAGCATAAATTTAATGGCAACTTCATAGAATCATAGAATGGTTTGGGTTGGAAGAGATCATCTAGTAGAGATAATCTTGTTCGAACTTCTCAGTCGTGGACAGGGACAAATTTCACTAGGCCAGTTTTCTCAGAGCTCCAGCCAATCTGGCCTTGAACATTTTCAGGGACTTACTTATCTTTCAAGGTCCAAATAATGGAATGGTATCAAGTTAACAGTTTTCTCCTGTTTTCATATGTTCCACTGAATTTCCAGTTACATTGTCCTGTCCTCCTCTCCATTGTTACTGGAGTGCTGCACTCACTCACTGCTGTGCCACTAGACCTGAAACTTCTGAATTTCTGGGTCTAGATATTCTCCCATCCCATGTTCTGATGCCATGACACTTCTTTCCCTCTTCTGATAAGTAGCAGCAACAAGCATGCAACCTGGCACCTGGCGTGGCAGGTACCTGGTCCAGGCACCCCAGGCTGACTGCACATACCAGACCACATCAATAAAGCATGAAGGATCCACAGCTTTATTGAAAGATCCTCTGCTTTATTATTTACTATCTGCAAGTATCTACTTGGGAGTAACTCCTCCTCCTATTTTGTCTGTTGCATATCTTGGGCAAAGCGACCATACTTAAGGAATTTATTTTATAGATATCTGGCTTTTACTTTTTGTAGTATATAGCTGTCCTAAGGGTCCCTTCTGTTCAAGTCTGCATAAGAAGGTGTTGTAGCTATCTGTAGGTTTGAAGGAAAAAACATTTGGGATTTATGACATTAACAACCTAATCAGTCTTTCATTCTCCCTGCAGTTTACTTCTGGCCCTTCTAACAGCTGGTTTTGTCTTCAGTAAGGGCTATAAAAATCTGTGGTAAAATCTATGTCTCCTACTTCTAATATACAATCAAGAAACAGCACTGGAATTACAATCCAGGATGCAGTACAGTGTGAAATCAGATGTAAAATATTAGGTCAGTAATTCATCTTTCTTAATGCACTTTCTTTTTCTGCCAAAGTTTATCACTAATATAATATAAAATTACATAAAACTGAGATTTTGGTGTTTGCAAACTCTGTAAAAGCCTTATTAGTTTTAAGATAAATAAAATGCCTAAAAGGGACTTGGTCATAAGGTGCTTGAATAGAGGTATTTTAATAGTTCTGTTAGTAGTAGAAGAATTCCAGATGAACAGCAATATTTCAATGCCTTACCTAAAACTACTGCTGGAAGCTAAAAGCTTGTGACTTCCACCTAATTTATTGCTGGATGTGGTAGAAATAATAGAAATATGTAATAAACAAGCAAGGTTAAAACCAGGCTGACATTTCACTGATTCCCTGTACTTGCTGGAAGATTAATGTTTTTGTCTAGACATTTGCCCTCTTTTGATATCATGACATGACAAGCATTTGTTGAGAACAAATATTTAAAGACAAAGTGCCAAGGCTAAGAGGCCACAAATACAGCTCCTGTTTTTGCACATAAGTGTAGGAAGCATTTCATTCTTCTTACAGGAAAGGTGCTTACTGCAAAATAAATTTTACTGTGTTCTTTTGCCATCTAAAATATGTTTCTCTAAATGCCTACAAGTCACTTGTGGAGCAAAGTAATAGTGATAAACTTATGGCTCCATGCAAAGCAATGAAAAAGTAATGAAGAATGACTGCAGCTTTTAAAGCATTGCATACTCCTATTTTATTTTATAAAAAGCAATGTTTAAACATACTCAGTGTTGCCAGGAACTATTTTGTCATAAAATAATTTCAAATATGCAGATAGAAATGGCGATTCAAATGTAATTGTCAAGACATAAAGTTTATTTCCAGTGTGTTCTGGTAACTGAAAGCAAAGTCTGGCCCAAAGATTTTTGTCATTTTTATGAGTAATTGCTATTTTAAAGACCCTGTAGTCTGCCTTTTATTATTCATTATCTTGAAGAAGCATAGGACTCTCAGCACTGAGGGTGTGTGTTTATATCATAAATAAGATCCTGCTAATGAGAAGTTTGTAAGTCTAAAGCAATCCAATTAAATGCCTTATTTAATTAATGTATCTATTCATTTACTTCTTCATTTAGCTACATGTTTCTTTCGTTGCTTTATTATATCTCTGCCATGAATATGTGTTTACAGAATCATACAGTGGTTTGGGTTGGAGGGAACCTTAAAATTCATCTCTTCCCAACCCCCCTGCCATGGGCAGGGATACCTCCCACTACATCTGGATGCTCTCAATTCCATGCAACCTGGCCTAAATTGTTTCTGGGGATTGGGCATACACAACTTCCTGGGCAACCTCTCCCACTGCCTTACCACCTTCACAGTAATGAAGTTCTTCCAGATATTTAATCCAAACCTACTCTCTTTCAGTTTAAAGGCATTATTACCCTTTGACCTGTCACTGCATGCCCTTGTAAACTGATGACCCTCTCCTGTAAGCCCCATTGGTACTTTATAGAGGCCAAGGATTGAAAAAAGGAAATGGAAGAGGCAGACATAGAGTTTGAAGCTGTTCCTCTGGAACAAGCCACTGGCCCCTGCGTCATAAAATCGCTTTCAGAAATCTTCAGGTGTTGTCTGAAAATTTATCATCTTTCTGGTCCATTATTCCCATGACAAGACAATTATTTCAAGACAGGATTCTGTAAGCATTTTCAAAAAACAGTCAGTGTGGTGCTTTTAAAAATTTTTATCTTTGCTGATCTTCCATGTTTAAATGGTTTTCCAGTACTACATATCTTTTTTTTTTTCATAAATAAGGAACTCTGCCAACTCCTGCTAGTTTTGTACAAATTTGCTGAAAATTCATCCTTAATCTATTTCTTGCTGGTTTCTTGGTACAGTTGAAGAAAAAGAAATATTTAAGAATTATATTTTTGATACTCTATTTGATACCTTGATGTATACTCCTCTCATTAAAAATGAACGAAGTTACAAGCTCTTTCAAGAGTGCGGAGACCATTTTTCAGAAGTTCCTATTTGCATCTTAGGAAAAACACAATCCCTATCCTGAAAGAGTGAGCAACCAAATGAATATCTGCTTCTGGAAGAAAGGCAATTTGCTTTAGTAAAGCGGTAGCAATCATGCTGAAAAAAGAATAGGGGTATTGGGAAGCCTGAGACACAATAAAATAGCCAGTAAATTTTACCAGAGGTAATCTGTCAGACTGAATGCCCACATTTGGGTATCCTGCACCAAATGCCTTTTTTTTTTTTTGAAAACAACACATGAAAAAAAACATTGAGAGAGACAGCAGTGGTGTTTGCAAATCCTCATCCTTGATATTTGAAGAGTAAATTCCAAACATTCTTGAAGAGAGTTATCCAGAAACAGTCAACATTTTTATTTATAATTTAAAAGGGCCCTTAAAATGGAAAATACTGAGGTGATTTGGTGCTCCATTTTATTCTCTTATGAGGACTTTGAGATTTGCTGTCTCTTCTTGAAGCTGTTCTATATTAGGGAGTCTGCTGCAGATACAGGGAGTGTTTCTCCAGGTTTCAGCACATCAGACCAGCTGTCCATGTGAGGCAGGATTACACAGACCAAAATTCTGATTTGAGAGTTCCTCTCTCAAGGGCAGCATGACCCATCCCCAGCCTAATAATCAGGAAAATTTTCCTTTTGCAACTAATAATCAAGTAACATTGACAAATTTTCTCCAGCATGGTGCTTAATTTACAAGCCCCTGAAAATAAAATAATAAGCTTCAGAGCTTTGAAAATACTCCAAAATAATTATATTCATGTATATATTTCCTATGATATATTAAACCCAGGATAAGATGTGAAGACTCAGCCCAACAGTATACTGCAGAAAGAAAAAAAACTGCTCTGCTGACTTGCTTCTGAAAGTTTAAATCATACTCCAGGACTTTATGCATCAGATTGGGGAAAAATACAAAGTGTATATTTAGTGTTTTTCTCCTACACTAACCATTATTGTCCTTCCTCTTTTCCAACTAAATTCAGAAGTCCTGATTTCTTCCCCCAAGGCAAATTAAGGCCTTGGTTGAGCTAAAAATAACTCCTTCTAATTTAGCATTTTACCTCAGAGTAAGTACATTAAGGAAGAAGTCTCTGAGTGGCTTTTGAAATGAGATAGACTGAATTGACAAGAGCTCTTCTGGCATATCTGTCTCCTTCACTAAAAAAAATCATTTTGCCAACTTTTTCCCTCAGCTGTAACCAAAATTACTGTAGAGTAAGTGTTCATTTAGTTTATGGCAATTCTGCCCAAAAATCATTTTAAGCAATAATAGGATTTATTTCTCAACTGCCAGTTTCTGTTTTGAAAATACATCCCCATGTTCTCTGAATTCTCAGAACAAATTCAGATTTATTAGTTTCTCATCTTTCTCCTCTGAAAATAAAGTTTTTGCTCTTTACCATTTTAAAGCATTTTGAGAGGTGATTGAACTGCAGCCACTCACTTGTTTTTTTTAGATTTACAGAATTTTGCCCACTGGGGGCTTAAGTTACACACCTAACTGCAACCAGAAATGGACCTTTTGCAGGTCTTGCCCTTCAAAGAAACTTTCAGTTCAAGTTACTGCTAGAGGTTTATCTATTTATTTATAGTTTTATAAATATTAGCACTAGAATAAAATGATCTATAGAAATTTTTTTTTATATACTCCCTATATCAAAGAAGATAGTGGGCCTTTGAAAGAGAAAACTCCTAGAATTAAAAGTTTTTGTGTAAGATAAACAAGACAGTGTCTATCCCATCTTAAACAGACAGGATTTTTGCTTGGTGATTTTGAATGCTTATTAGGGAACACTTTATGGTATGAACATTAAACCAATTGCCTTTGTTAATGCTGAAAATTTCATGCTTTAGGTTTCAAGAGGCTTAGGTAGCTATTTTCAGAAGGAAGGAAATGACTAACAGAATTAATGTTGTATTTCAGCTGGAAATAATTTAAAAAAAAACAGGAGGAGGACAGTGGAAGAAAGAAAAAAGTGTTATTTGGAAAGAGAAATGTGAATTCTCCCTCCAGTGGATTTTTCAGCCGAAACAACTTTAGTCCAAGAGCTAAAACTTATTCTGCAGATGTAAAAGCAGGGGTACAAACACAGCAGTAATGGTCCATCCCTATTTGAAAGGTGTGATTTATTTGATAGATTTTCAAAGTATATGCTAAACACATAACGTCACCTGCAAATAAAGTCCATACTCCTTACATTAAACTCCTACATCTTAATTCAAATTCCTTCAGGTGCCTCCTTCATGCTCTGGCTTTGTGTCCATGGAGGTCATTTCGACTGCAAGGGGACAATGAGGAGTGTCCTGTGAGGTTCTTTGTTCCAAGACACACTGTTCAGGTTCCTCTGTAACTCACTGAGTGAGTATTTTGCGTCAGAGTAGGACATAACCTCTCCCCTCTTTTAGCTGGCTTTATTCTGATCTTTGACCTTCTGTTCACTGTCCAGTGGTTTGCTAAACAATAACGATTTTGATGAGAGTGTCCCTTTGGATGTACTTGTTCTGTGGATCAAAGGTCTCATCCCTTACTCTGAGTTTTTTATTTTTTTTCTTTTCAACAGAGAGCCTATTTTTCTCTGACTAGTGGTTTTGCAGAGGGTATTTCTTATGAAGTAATCCTGAACTGGCCGCTGGCTACTTGTATCAAAAATAATAGCAGACGCTTCTCATCTCTGCACAGGAAGGATCTGTTTTCTTTGTCTGCCATATTTTCCTTTTTTATATTAGGTTTGACATTTCTGAAGTCTTATTACAGGCTATTACTTTGTGACTGTGATCTGAGAAGAGTCCTTATTAAATTAGAACACACAAACATATCTGTGAATGTAAACACAGACATCATGAATATGATAAAGCAAGAAATCATCTGATCAAATAGCAATATATTTCTAAACAAAAGATGACATAGCAGGTGAAGAAGGAAAATTGAGTCATAAACAAATGAGATGCATTGAATATATCCTAAATATTTTTGAGCAAAGAGAGTTAAAGGTCGATTGTTTCTTCTTCTAAATTAAAAGTCAACATTTTTTGGTCTCAGAAGAACATAGAAGTTGTTAATTAGAATCCAATACTAGAAAATTTTGAAGTATGAAGGAAAACACTTGGTCTTTCTCATTAGCTTTTATTAACAACATTCTGAGTTTGTGAAATTAGTGTAACAAGTTACAAATGATGCATGAAATTAAAAATTTCTGTTTACCCTATAGAGCTTTCATACATGTCTGGCAACACTCTTCTGGAATTAATGCAGTAACAGGTTGCTAGTCTTAGCCAAAATGTCTCCAAAACAGGTGGTTTCTTAGTCCAAAGAGATCCAATAAATGTTGTAAGGTTTAGAATTTTTTCACAGAAACTGTTGTTTTTACTTTGTTCAGGGGCAAGTGTCTCAAATTCATTCCAAAAGTTGAGCATGACTCTCTGTGACCTCATGAAACAGGTTCACCTCAGAAACCTGCATGCAGAGCACAGGCTGAAGGGCACTGGGCAGAAGCAGATATCAGGCTGATACATCAGAAAACAACCCAACAACCCAAAATCTAATATTTATGACACACTGTCTCACTAGACCACACGTTTAATCATGTCCATAAATTCAGGGCTTGCTAGGTCAACACTCAACAAAATGGTTCTGTGCCTCCTTCAGAGATGATTTGTACGCAGCTTCTGACAGGAAAGATACCCATAGGTCTTAAAGCAGCTCTTTCAGGGTAACCATACCTATTAGGAAACACAAGACCTCAGCTCACTATCCCAAATTCAGCTGTGCTAAGCTGAAATGATTTCTCTCTGTCTTATGCATGCTTTCAGGCTGTTGTCATCCCGTGATTTGCACATTGCAGGTCTTTCCTTGGCCCCATGTTCATGCAGGAGACTTTATACTTTCCTCCCCCTCCTTCTCGTTGCTTCTTCTTTCTTTAATCTCCCTCCAGGTACTTCCCATGAACAAACTGAGGATTATAAATTAAATATTTTCAATCCAGAAAATGTGAAACCCATATTCTTTTAACTTTTTCTTTAAGGTTGTTAGGTTGCAGCCTCTTTCCAAATTGCTTCTGTGTTTGGAAACATTTTTAACCGTAGCTGAATGTTGCCATAGGATAAAAGATAGTTTTCTGTTAGAATAGAATAAAACACTGCTAGAACAAGATAAAACAATCATAAGGCATTATCTAAGTTATGAGGTCTTCTGAGAACCAAATGATGCATACAAAACTTAAATTTTCCCCACCATTACTCCTGACCATGGCTACCTATTTCTAGTGTTTTCTTAGGCCTGAATTTGCTAAACAGACAAAGATTTAGGCAACAGTTTCAGATTTCAGTGAGGAATCTGGCAGCTGTTTCTATAAAAAACTGCAGTAGTTTCCCATCTCTTACTTGTTTTGGGGTAGCAGTAAATATACCAATAATTATAACTCCAGTTTGAATAAGCATAGCTTTGTGCTGTTCAGTGATGAATTGTGAGAACTGTGCAATGAAAAGAACCTGCTTATCTGCCTCCCAAACACAAAACTTCTTTTTAGTTTGTAAATTACCATATTTAGGTATAGTGCTTTGGCTTTATCCTTGCTAAAATTTTATTTAAGCAATTTTTCATTTCACTATAACTTTCATTAAGATTTTTCATTTTATATTAACAATGGTTTTGATACATTTGTAAAAAGAATAGTTATTTGTTTTCTAACCCCAATATATGAAACCACAAAGGAATAAAGAATTGCAAGAAGCATTTTCTGTATGTATAAACTATTTTCAAGGACAAAATCTTGTTTCTTCTTTGCATGTTCCTTCAACACAAGACATTTTCTTATTCTTTTTCTCTTTTTCGTTTTTTCTCCTGTAAGTTTTAGTACTATAAACAAAATTTCCTTCTGTCAACTGACTTTAACATATGTGAAGCACATAATTAAATTAATATTAAATACTACTTAGTGGAATCCTTTCCCAAATAAGAGATTAAACAAAATGAGAGGCACCAGTGAGTAACTTAAAATATATTTGAACTTCATCTGGTGAAACTTTTATATTACAAAACTGATACTTTTAGCACATGCATACCATATTTAATATAAAAAATAAATAATGATGAAAGTGAAGTGACATTTTGACTTGAATTAAGTTGAATAAAACTGATATTTGTATCTTTTACTGCAAGAGTGTAGTCAAATTTTTAAGGGGAAACCCTTGATGGAGTCGCTTTTTGCTGAACTGAATAATAGCTAAAAGATCTCGCTATTCTGAATGTTTCTTCACTTTCTTGTCCAACAGATAGAGTTATTTTTAAGATTACTTTCATTTGTGTGAGATATGCAGTGAAATGTAGACTTTTAGTATTTATTTCTCCTTTATAGTACTTGTTATGAAAAAAGGAAGCAAATAATGAAATGCATACACTAAAAAGCAATAGAAACATTTCTGGCTGTATTAAATCTTTTATAGCTCTGTAAGTTCTCAAGTCCCTGAAATAAACTCTGGTGCAATTATGTAAACTCATAAATACTTAGGTATATTCAGGCAGCACATAGCAACATGTTCAGCTTTGGGCAGTTTACATCTGTTGCTCAAGGAAACTTGTAAACCTTTTTAATAATAACATCAGATCTATATGGGATGTGTCTTCATAATCAGCATCAATTGTCATGTCTCACCTGAAAAATAAAGTTTTGCAGCTAGTCAATTCACAGAGTCCTTCTGTGCTGCTAGGGACCAAGAATGATAGACAAGTGATCAGTTGATCTTAAATATTTCTGTGATAGCCATTCCTGCTGTGTCTTATTTCATTAAGGGACTTGTGATATCTTCAGTCATCCCATTCTACTGCAGATAACCACATTACTTGAATTATGAACTTATAAAACTCTACCTTAAAAAAAAAGTTAGGTATCTTATGCATGTTACTTTATTTGGCTACTACTAAAAATTTCACTTTTATGATTACCAAAAGATCTGTTCTGCTTATTTTTTTGCTTGAATATATTTCTGTCCAGTTTAACAGCCACTTACAGCTATGCTAGAACAATCATTGTGTTTCAACAGCTCTTGTACCTCAAGTAATGTGTTTCATGTGCCACTTATGCCTTCAGTTTGCTAAATAAGCCAGCCTTTGGTGTCCTCTTTTAGAAAGAGTACATCCTTCACTGTATTATTTTAATAGAGAATTTTTGTAATTATTTTTATGTCTTGAATATGCGTGAACAGGACTGTATTTAGCATTATAGATGACAAATCTAAAGTGCATGTATTGCTGAATTGTAGTGCGCTGACAAATTGCTATCCAGTGCATGACAATTCCTCTCCACACCTGCAGATGTATCTTCCTTGATGTTTCCAAAATTAAAGCCTTTTAGTAGCTAATCCTAATTACAGATGACTTTCAATCCTATCAAGGCTTCCTCATTCAGTGGTTAGTATTTAGCCAAAGCTATGGTCATGTTTTTATATGAATTCAAGTTCTGTCATTCCAGACATTGAGCCATACATATATGTGGAAGGTCTTAACATTTTATTTTGGTCTTCATCTATACTGAAAATATCTCCCTTTGGGTTTGCCTTTTCTTCTTTTCTTTTTTTTTTTTTTTTTTTTTGGTTAACATCATAAAAATATTAAATAAGATCTCTAACCTGCAAGAATTTCACCAGTAATCTCTTCTCTTTTTTGAAATAAGTCAATTATTCTTCTCCTTCAGCTTTTTTCCCCACTTTATCATTCTTATAAAAATCCTGTCTTCCTCATTTCAGCTTAAATTTTTCAACATGGTAGTGCATTACATGCTTCACTTACGCCAAGATAGATGAGATATACATCATTTCCCTTCACTATAAAACACAGTTATCTCAGAAAGATACAAGAGTACTCTGTTGGAATAGTCTTCATAAATGTAGTTGGGAATTAAAGCATATGCAACATATCTGCATTTAGCAATGTCCCTGTTTCTCCAGTACTGCAAAGAGAACCATTCCCGACTGAGCCTTAGTGCCCCAGAGGCTTAAATTTACTGTCCATATGGAGTTAGGCATGACTGCTTTGGGGAGACAAAGGCACCTTTTTCCTCAAGCCCTATTTTTCTTTCTCAAGCCTATTTTGCTGTAAGAATCAGGAACCTTGGAAATGACAAGATACACATAACAAGAACTCTAAAGTTTTAGTGACAGCCTTTTTCATGATAACCCACTAGTGAGAACAGTCACTGACAGAACATAAGACTATATTCAGTCTAAGAAAGAAATAATATCTCCCCCCGAAAAAAATTGTTAATCGCCTTGCAATAGATATTTGGAAACCAGAAATCAATAAATTTTATGTGATGCTGACCAAAACGAGGGCAGCCTAGATCTAGTCAGCTCTTTAAGGCTGAATGTGTAATACAAAGATTCTGATCCTTGCTGATGCAGATTCTATCCTAGCCAGATACCACTGCAGGTACTGCAGTATTGGACAGTTACACAGTGCTATGCCTTTTTAATACATTTTACAAATAACTAGCTCTGGAAGCCCACTTTTATTCCTGTGTCTTGACTGCCTTCAATAATAGGTAAGACATGGATCCCCTCATGTCTCCCCCACATCCCATGGCCCATGAACTCCATGGGAATGATAAAGCAGCAGCTCAACACTGAATGTTGAATGTTCCCCAACTCAGGACAGAATACTCTAGGAATCATGAAGCTATTGATTATAAGGGTTTTTTTCCAGAGATTCAACTCCATTAAGTACTCATTAGCAGTAGGCAGAATGCGTCATGGGTATTATTTAGATCAAGACTGCTATTAGTTTGGTTTTTTCAGTTGTTTTGGGTTTTGGTTTTTGGTTTTTTAGTCTTTAAGGTTTCAGAAGGTGGATGTTTCCAACCATGTTACTGACATAGCATGGATAGATCTTCAAAGAATCAATACCTAATTGTATCGAGTGATAACTTTTGGATAGTGGCAGAGGCTATGAGCAGAGGTCAGGGCCTGATGCGTACACAGGTGGTTCCAGCCATTCCAGCTGGATCCAGTGGACCACCTCTGGTCAAAGTTAAGAACCATCAGCCAAGCTGGTGTTGCCCATGGGGAAACAGGTTGACGAAAAACTGAAAAAATGTTGCACAACAGATGTGAGAGAAAACATTGGAGAAACAGCCATGCAGACACCCAGGCCAGAGAACGAGGGGGGAATATTCCCCCAAAATTTCTTTGGACTTAAGGATTATTTGAAATAGTTGGCTATTTCAGTCACTTGGTCCTCATGTCACATCCACTAGCATTGTTTTGGCATCTAGAGGATTTTGGAGAATAAAAGTCATGTCAACAATTGCTTAACAATCCAGAGTCCAAGATGCAAAAGGGTGTCTTAGTCAAGCTGATTTTAAAGGTAGTTTTTGGTACCTGTCTCTTTCAAAGCTTTCCAGCTGTACCAAGAAAATTATTTGAGATGAACTGCAATGTCTATGAGCAATCTACAATTCAAGGTCATCTCTTCCTTAGGTAGATTGATCTTCTTGCATTGCATTTGTGTAGCTAAAATGGAAATATGAATATGTACATAATAACATGCAACTTGTTAAATCTAGCTGAATTTTTTTTTCTAAATATTGACGCAACTGCAGATATAGATACACATATGAAAATCACTGTTGTAGTACAGTGCAAAAGGAAACAGTAAATCTCTGGTATTTGAGCACGTTTGATATATCAGCTTGATTTCTGTATTCCCATCACATACTATCAGCTGTTAGTTTGAAAACAAGCTTAACTGTAGGAATGCAATAAAGGATGTGAAGTGCCTTTAATTTAGAACCAATTTGCAATATGTTTTACATTACTCTGGAATTTTTAATATAGTCTTTCATTAAAACACCCATAACATCCCATCATTCTTTGACAAGCTGAAATGCATAAGTAGAATATGATAGTGCAATAACAACTGCTAAAATGTTTAAATGATTTATTTAATTTAAATTTTCCAATGGGAGGTGAAGGCAGATTAAAATGTTAGTGCCATTAATATGAAACTACTTTGGTTGGTACTATAGGGAAGCAAGAGTGAAAAAAATGGAGATTACAATCGGAATCCCAAAATGAATGTTTTTCCACATAAAGCACATTAAGTACAGATATTCAAGAAATAGTTTGATCATGATGCCCACAAATTTTTTCAGTTCCATCTGAACACAAAACTCTTCTTAATAACCAATAGTTCCTCCTTACTGCATTTTTATACTAGCTTACTCTTTGTAATAATAGTTGATTGGTTTTTATTGCAGTCCATTTCTGGAAGTTACTCTTCCACAGGTTCTTCACCAGGGCTTACTTTCCTTGCATTTTCAACTGCACAGCAGTCTATTATGTTTCAGGTTAATTTGTGTGGTATATCACTGTCAAAACTTACATAATAATACTAAAGCTTTTTAGAATATATTTATTCTTACAGCTTTCCACAAACACTTTTCAATGATTAATCCTGTAAGCAGGAGCTGCAGAATAAGTAACAGCTTGATTAATGGCCTGTGACCATACACCCTGTAATGGTAAAAATAAGATACTTGTAGTTGGACAAAAAATAAATAGCATTGCACAAGTACTGTGGCTTCTTAAATAATAAAAATTCCCATTTTTTAACACATTCACATTTATCAGTGAAGGTTTGATGTCAGTGATTTGGAAGAAAAGGAACATATGACCACAGCATTCCCCTTGATGTAAATAGTTAATGGCTATTTGCTCATTCTGTTTTGGGATATATTATCTAATCCACATTCAGTCCACTTAATATATGCTATTTTTCTTTCATACCATTTCAGATTCTTAATAAAAACCATGTACGGTAACCAAAATTCATTAGATATATTTAGTTACCATTATGTTAATAAAATATAAACAAATTTAATACTTATCATTTATAATACTTACCATTTTATGAAATTACATAGAGCTAGTTTAGTGAAATCAATTTTCCATAAACCCACACTGAATCTAGTATAATTATTATTTGTGTGTAGTCTTTACTTTGTATGAAAATAACGGCCATCATCATGATCATTAAATTCACTTGTATCTAGTATCATTTTTCATGCAGTGCTCTGTAAGTAACCACTGATATTTAACCACCTGATATCTGCTGGAAGCACAAAAAAATGGGGCAGAAAAACCTAGGAGATTTATAGAGACCACTGATAGCAAGTTTGTGATACAGGAGTCAGAGACAGCCTTTGTGGTATAGGTGACAGCAGAGTCAACACAGGTGACGGAGGAGAAAAAGGTCAGGAGAAAGGAAGGACTGTTTGTGGGTGGGAAAGTCTAGGCCAATTTTGATGCAGTGATCAGTGCAGCGGTAGATTTGAAGATCCTAAGGGGAGAGACCAAGGCAAAATGAAGGACTGCAGCCATGAATTTTAGGAGAGCAGACCTAACTTAATCTGTCAGCAGGACATTTCAGAGCACTTATTTTTTCACAATTACAGTCAGTTTTATCACTTTCATTGTATAAACAGCACATCCATATATAGTTAATAATCCATATATAGATAATATGAAAAAGATAATTTTTCATTCTCTAGCTAAACAACGTACATAACACTGAAAGTGAAAATTTAGATTCAGAAACTCCAGCTGTCAATAAAGCTATCTGGATGTCATACACAGAATGTATTCTCCTCAGAAATACATATCTAACACTCAAATCTTTCTAGCCTACAAAACCTTCAGGAAAAGGAAAACCTGAATCTTCTCAAAACATCTGGAGAGGATCCAAGACTGATTAATGTTTAGGTCAGTTATTTATGTTTTTTTGCAGAAATAAATCCTTTCCTTTCCCTTCCTCCCTCTTCTGACTTCTCTTTTTATTGAACTGTAATCCTTGATATTAGAGGTGTGCAATCCTTTTTTTTTCCCTATTCATCTCTAAAAGTTACTTGTTGCCAGTCTGACACCCACTAAAGTTCCTCAGTTCACATTATAAATATATTTCTAGCATTGTGCAAATACAGCCTGAAATGAATGCAAGGACTGTGAAATACAGTTCTGGATTCCCTTTCCTTAAGGCTCCATGTTCTGTAAGGAGTCCAAATTTACAACATCTTCAGCCTGCATCTCTCACTCTTCTTCTAATATGTTTCTCTTCTTGACAAATCATCACAGAAAAGTTGAAGTTAATCTTGGGAACATGACTACCACAGGGGTGGTGAGAGAGCTGATGATAGAAAAGAATGCTTGGACAGTGGTGGGCCATATCTGGAAATATCAATAAAGCAAATGGAAACATAACCGAACATAACTCTCAGCAGTCTTTAAAGCACTTGGAATCTGAATCTATAAAATTGTAGAACTGTAAAGCACCAAGTACAAACAATTCTTCATCTGGCAACACCATCAAACTCTCCAATTTCGCAATGAGAATGTTACAGGGGAAACCATATCAAAATCCTCGCAGAAATACAGGTAGATCAGTAGGTCTTCCATTGCCCAGTGATGCAGCCATTCCATTACAGAACACAACTATTTTATCAGGCAAAATTTTCCATTAATGAAACCAAGTAGGCTGTCTCTAATACCTAATTTTACTGAAGATTTTAACAGAACAGAATTTCAAAAATGTTAAGTCAGGCAAATTGAACATAAATAAAAGACTGTTGGTTAGCAAACTAGCAATATATTGAGCTGCAGTGCAATATTCTGTTGACTTCCATATGTTAACATATTTGGTTGAATTTTCTCACAGATAGAACTTAAAAATCAAGGCCAGAACATTCATAGAGCATTGCTTGTCACAGAAGTTTTAGTAATTTGGGGAGAAAATCTTTATTTTCATACCCCTTTACCTCCAGAACCTTGTAAAAGACCTTCACACAGTCTCATTTTTTCCTTTCAATGTCATATGTCTTCATAGAACCAATGTCCTGTATAATAGCAGATCAGGCTCAACTCTCACCTGGATTATTACAATTAGAAAACATAGATTATTACATATTAATTACCTGCATTAATTGTTCATTTACATTTAGCACATTTACATGTACATTGGGCATATATTTTTAGCATTTGAACCAAAGGAGAAAAGATCAAATATTATCTATTGACTCAGTGGGCTATTGATCAGTGGTTTCAATTCACCATGTGCAAAAATATAAAGTTATATGAGCAAGATATATTCTCTCTTGACTACTACAATATCTATGGAATCTACAATACTATCTATAGTCTATTGCAATATCCATAGATGGACATAACAGATGTATACAACTGCAGAAGGTTGGTGGAATTCACTGTGGATCCTTCCTTGTTTCCACATGGAAAGGGGTCTGTAAACTGTATTCAGTCAGATAACATACAATTGATTGCCCATCATATGCATGATTTCTATCTCAGACATCAAGAGCAACTGGTGGTAGATTTCTGATTAATAAATCAAACCATTCTAAAAGCAGAAAAAAGTTTTGAAAGAAGGGAGGATGAAATGTAGAGACATTTGCAGTGCATTTGTTCTCAATTTGTTCCCCATTTAATAGGCTTTTATAATGATTTTAGCAATAATTAAAATCAACTACTTCCAAGGATTGGAATATATGAGGGCCATTAAAATAAATGAGAATGTATAATCAAAAACAATGCAAGCTTCAAGAAATCCACATTGCACTCATAATAACCAGTGATTAATATACATTTTAAAGAATAATTACTTGACAATGTTGCATTAATATGCTAGGAGCTTTTGCTCATCTGTAAATTACTATCAGCACAATGCCTGAAATTATATGCATATTATTTTTTTAATATATACTTTTATAAATTACACTAAAAAGTTATAAAATGCATCTACATTTTTTAAGTGCTCTCAGTTCTAAGGGCCACACTTCAAATCTATACATTATTCCTTTTTCTTCCAAAAATACATTTTTAAATAAAAGTCTAAACAGTTATTAATCTACAGTTTTCTCATCTATATTATGCTCCGGTAATAGTGAGTCTGATAAAAATATGTGCTTTGTGCTTTAATTCTAAAGGAAACTACTGCTGTAGGAAGCAGATTTCACAAAAACTCCCACACAGAAGTCCCATTGCAACTGTACAGTGTATGTTCTTTAACCACAAACCCCAAAGACTGAAGAACCTGCTGTCCAATGTGTTCTTGGTCACTCTCATGATATATTTACATCATCAGAAGAGATTACTTCTGGGATAAAGTCCTAAAACAAAAGGCTTGGGAAAAAAACATCCTTAGCTTTAAACATTTTCCTGCTGATCCACAAGGCAAAATGCCATCTATCCAAAAGAAGAAAAAATTCATGTGCAACCAGAAAAAAACATTCATTGAGAAAAAAAAAATGTCATTCAGTTTTTCCCACGTCTAAGATGCAATAATTGTTTTCCAAAAGTAGAGATCCATCCAGAGTTTTGAATAATTAAGTTCCAGCCAGCTACTCATTAGTGTAGTTTAATATAAACACATAAAAGTGTTCCATCTCCAATGTAAACTGAGTTTAGGCAGAGAAGAATAGTGGACATGCATTTCTTAGAAATTAGACTGCCAGGGCTGCCCTGTACTCTGACTTCTTACAAAGACGTTGGTGAAGTCTTAAGACAAACCTCATCAACAACGAAAGGAAACAGAAGTCCTCTTGCTGTATTCCTGAACTTGCCTGGTTTACTGTAATCCATCTACCCATTCAATGCAGGACATTTTGCCTTCAAAAAAATCCAGCTCATTGATCAGTCTCGTAACATGTAAACTGGCTTATTTGCTCAGCAATCTGTTCTCATGGAAACAAATTCTCTTAAATGCACCATCCTAGAAAAATCAAAAGTAATGCAATTGCACATTGATTTTTTTTTTTTTTATATCTATGCAGACACTGGGCAAAAAAATTGAGAAAGATCTTGATGTAAATTGAGAAAAAAACAGGAATCATGTATGTCAGTTTGTTTTCATTTTAACCAAATGAATTCATTCCTTATATTTATTCATTTGCAATTCATGTTACTTCTCATTGCTGAAATATCTACTTTATTTCTTTAATAAAAAATAGAACAAAGAAGACTGTTCAGTTCTTTACTTAAATGACCAAAATTATAACCTTAACAGAATTCGAACACTTGTATGAAAAAAAAATAGATATATTTCTACTATACTATGTATTTCTATACTATACCTGTTTAAAAACTGGTTCTCAACCTGGCCTGGATACACTACAAATCACACAAAAGCTCAAGGCGTTTTTTTGCTTTTTTGGGGGTTTGGAGGAGGATTTTTTTAGTGGAGGACAGGAGAAATTTAAATAAAGCTACTAGTAGAGGGATAGCACACCACTACCTTTACATTTAGGGAAAAAAAAATAGCTAATTCTGGAAAATTTCCATCTAAACAAGGACTTTTATAAGCAAAACCGGGACCACATGCCATTTATATCATGGACCCATGGCAAAGTAAAGGAATATCGAAAAAAGCACCTCAATATCCTTGAAGTTTGTACAGTTTTAATTTTTTTAACTTGACTGTAGGGTATGGCAAAGACTCTGAAACAGCCCTTGACCAATGACCCACGGGAACATGTAAAGTCAATGCCCAGCACCAAAACTCTGTTCTTTTGTACTCTGGTTTCTTTCACTAGCAACAATAGGACGTACCATGGTGGTGTTGTCAGGCTTTTCTTCTCGCTCTGGTTTGGATTTTAGTTTTTGTCCTATCCCTTCTATATTCCTGTATTAGCTACAGACAAAAGGGTAAAGGAAGGAAAACACTAAGGTAAAACAGAAAAAAATAAATAAAAGTCTGTCTTTTTCTAGATTTGGTAGAATAAAGATTAATTTTCCTTCAAAACTCAAAATTGAAAAATATTTTAATACTTCCATAAGCTCAGCCTAGGATATTCTGACACCTGCTGAACCTCGCCTCTGCAGTACCAGCAGCAGTGAATGCATCACAGAGAATAGGCATGGAGAGGACATACACAGCTGCAAGGATTATATGTATGTGCTGGAGAGAATTCTTGTTGTTTGCCAAAAGATATTTGAGTGACATGTCCATTAATGAGATAGACTTGCAGAATATTGGAGGCCTTGTCTGGGACAGATGGACATTATAAAAAGCAAAAAGAAAAAGAAAATTAATATCATTTCTGTTTCTTCTTTTTCCCTTTTCCTTGAACTCACAGTAAAACTCTCTTCTGTAAAGAACAAACAGGACAGTGACTCTTGCCTGTACCAAATGCCTAAAGCCAGTGTTAAACCCGCTAGTGGTAATAAGGAAAATGTTCAGCATCTGACAGCAAAAAAGTGGAATTGTCTCAGACTTTGCAATTACTTACATAGAGATAGGAATTACATGGGAAAATGATCCAAGAGACAGACCTGTTACACTATGGAGACAATTCTTTCCCTGTGGTACAGATTAGTAAACCAAACTATTACTCATGTAGGTAGGACCAGCAGCATAGGAAAAAACACATGGATCTACATCCATTAAAATATACTTCCAACATTCAAAATTCTTAAGCATGGTTTCACTTCAAGTGATTCCACAGGCAAAGTTATGGAATGATTGGCATTTTTCCATAAAAACATTAATACATTAATCTTGTGAACTGTTGAGCCAGTGAACAAAGCTGATTGATTTAAAAACAGCCAATTCACTTAGAATGTGGAGGAAATGGATGCATTGATGCGAAGTTTATGTTCAGAAGTTAACCGAATAAGCAACTGGCATTTGATAAGTATTAATTTACCCATAATTTGGTGAGCTACATAAGAGCCCCAGGTTTGACTAAGTCACTGTCTTTATTCTGAGTTTAACTTTTCACATTGCCAACTGTGAAGAATGAAGCAGCAGAACAGAGATAGAAATAATATTTAAAATACTGAATCAATTTGTTCTGGAAAAACAGAAATATTCAAAAAATATTACAAAATTCTTTACTAAGAATTTTACCTATCCCTAGTTAAGTTCTTCTTCCTTCATGAATCAAAAAAAGGTGACTATCCAGGGAGTGGCAGGCTTAAGCAATGATCATCTTACATGTTCTTCATCTTATCATCTTACATGTTCTTCAGCCACCACAGATTTGATGTCCTCTCTGCACATCTGGGATGCTTCAGTGAATTTCTTGAACTTGGCTCCCCATCGATACAATTTGGTTCCTCCAGAGAAAATGTATTTAAATAAACCTTCTGCCTGGTATTGCTAATATGTACTTAATTAAACAGGATGAGCCATGTGTTTAATCAGGAAAATAATTATTTGATTCACAGGCTAGGAGAAATTAAACAGGGAAAATCTTCTTAGGGGGAATAATTTTTACCTATACAGATTCTGGAGTTGCTGACTGTGACACTCTTGAGACACCCAAGTCCTTGTAATATTTCTCTCGGTTGTATGCAAAGAAATAATCAAATACTCTGAAAAAAAAAAATAATGTCTTCTGTCTATATGAAGAAAGTACTTTTGAAAGTAAATAATCATTTAATCTTTTTGGGAAAAAAGTCAAAACAAACCCACAATATACCTAGGAGATCTCCTTAGCCTTTAAATAGATCTAAACCACCAAGCCTTTACCCTACAGATTCTCTGGACCTTTTTGACCAAAATGCCAAAAACAGGTATACCATCCGCACTGGATTAATATTAGTCTCCTCAAAGGCTGGCAAAATGAAGTTCTTGAAATTCAGAATTAAAAACATGACAGAACTCTTGTCTTGATCCAGGACATTTAGTTTGAGTTAAAAGCAGAAATACAGCCCTTTGGCACAGACAGTCAACTTTAAGCCAAATATCAAAAACCATACAATCATAAGGAGATTGAAAGTCCCTCTTTATGAAAAAGCAAAAACTTTTATTTTCTTTTACAGAATGATATTTGGATTTGTAATACTGAAATTTCAGAACCCTTACAAGGATGAATACACTGTTTATAAACATTTTCATAAACCAAGATATGGTTAATTAAAGTTTGTCAAAAGTAAAGGAAGGTGCCTGATAACAGCTTTTTGATGAGATTAATGCTAAAATAAAACTAAATTTTTGAGAAATTAAACACCATATTTACAGGATACAAGAAAATCCAAAAGTTCATTCATCATGATTGAAATTATTCAAAGATAGTCAGGAGATCTTTTTACTTTACCATTTTTGTTACTTATTAGTTCTGTATTTACTAAAAAGCATCACTCCTACAAAAGCATGCTTATCTGCTTTCTGATTTTCTACAATTAATGGGATCAACCATGAATGAAAACAATGAACACATTCTCAGATATTAATGAATTGAAGCTGATAATTCTATGCTAATAGAAACTAATATCTGAGATGAAAGCTATACCATCACCCACAGCTCTTTCAGACAGTGTCACCTTGATTTTACCTTGGAGGATGCTTTCCTGGTGCTCCCCATTCAGAGAAAATTGCCTCACTGCATCTTTCATGGTAACAGCTGAAAATAATACAGATCATGGTATTACACCACTTCTCCAAGCAACAGCCAGTAAGTGTGGAATGCAAGGTATGATTTAAAGGAACTTTAATGGTGCTGAGGAGAGGCAAAACATAAAAAGATCGTTGCCCTTCACTTTTGCCACCCCAATGGGAAATGATGATTATAGTTTTGTGTCTCCACAAGTAAAAGAAGGTATTTTTCTCACACAGGTGTATTTTATCAACAGAGCATTAATTTTATTTCAATATCAAGTGACAACAAATATTTAGGAAGTCAAATAATCTCTAATTAGATGCATGTCTATTTTACTTAACTTTCATTTTGCTAAGAACTAGAATTTTAAGAACTTTTCCTGTATCAAAACTGTCATAATAATTTTTTGTGTCACAGAAATGGTCAATAATATTCATTAATGTTTAGCGCATTTGTCAGTCTGACACAACCAACAACTTAAAATGAAAATAATCAAACCCATAAAACAACATCTTTCTATATTTAATGTGGGCACAAATAATAGCATCAGCTAATGCTGAGAGATAGAAAGTCAACAACATCATTAATTTAAAGATTATCTGCAATGAAGGAATAAAATAACATATATATTTGTAAAGGAATATCAATTTAAAACTCTACTAATTACATTGACAATAAAGCAGGGCAATGGTGGGGAAAAATATATATTTCTGAAGTTGTACATCATTATGGCAGGCATGTATTGCACTGGTACAAACTGTTCTCCACATAGTAAAATACAGCTTTATCTTCTTCAGTGAGAAATACTTGAAGTAATTGCAAACAATTGAGATGAGGTCACATAAATCTCCTTGACTGGGTTAAGGGAGTCAGGGATTGATTACACTCAGAAAGGCCCAATCGAGCCTTGCCTCAGATATCAGCATAAACAGGAGCAGCCCCAAGGTCCACCACAGTAGAGGTCTCCAAAAAGTAACATTATTGTTCTTTGGGCCCAATACTTAAACAATTTCTCCAGAATGTAAAGTTACTGTGCATTGAGCCAAATACTTAATTTCTCATTTTAATTACTGACATTGAAAACATGCAATTTGAACTTTAATTAACATTAATTCTGCATCAAATACTAATAGGGCTTATCAGTAATAAACAGCAATCAGCAATAAATGAGATTACTTTAGCTGCATATTCTGCCTGCAATGAGAATTTTAGGTGCACATTGAATGACTTAAAATATAAATACCGTCCAAAACTGCAATTAAACAAATTCTACTGTTCTTTCAAATTACTTGCTACAATCTTGTATATATTATGTTGTAGAGGTGCTATAAAAGAGATAAATTTGAACCATAAGACATCTCATTTTCATTATGGAAAATTACACTAATTAATTTTTAATTTGGCTTTTTTTACTGCAGCCAATGTATCACTTTTTCTGTTGTCTGGTCTAATTGTTGTTGTTATGATCATACACATACACGCCTGTTGTCTTTAAAAGACCAAGAAAACAAAAGTAAAATTCTGTCAGCAATGTTACTTCAGGGTAGACAGAGTTCACATAGAACGAGTTATGTTAAATAACTCTAGATAGATCAGAAATAAATAATATATAAATCTCAGAAATAGATAACATCTATCTAACTATCTAACATCTGCATCTCATTTTATAAAGAGCAGTATCATACAAAGATGTACGAGTCCTGAATCCTCAAAGGAAGTCTGAGTCCTCTGCTAACATTTTGCTTCTCTTTTGCACTGCTACAACCCATGGATT
Organism: Fringilla coelebs; assembly: GCF_963513975.1. NCBI lineage: Eukaryota > Metazoa > Chordata > Aves > Passeriformes > Fringillidae > Fringilla > Fringilla coelebs. The sequence goes on from NC_140028.1 coordinate 58,872,961, forward strand.
TAAAAAAAAAGGTAAGAATATTCTGCCCTTTTCTCCTAGATTAGCTTTCTTTTCTGTGCTTGCTTGTCTCTTATAATGGTTTTGGTGCTTATAAAGTCTACGTTAAAATGTCTGGATGTTCTTCTCTGACTGCATCAATGAGACGAGGCTCTCAAGTGGAGTAGTAGCAGACTATATTTTCACCAGAGTCATGTAAGATAAGAATTTATTGTTAGTCCAGTTAATGTTTTATGGCTAATGATTAGCCATCCAATTAAGCAATTATTTAATTAATAAAGACCTCTTTAATGATATCATTTAATAGCTATTCTTCCCAAATATTATGCTCACTCTGGATCCTGAAGTGGGCAGTTTTTTCCTACCCCAAGAATAGTGGGGGATTAAAAGCAGATATCAGTGTCCTAAGGTCTGAACTGGGAAGTGTCTGGTGATGGTGATGGAGATGATGATGGAGTCCTTTTCTCCTCAGTCACCGTGACCACTTAAGTACTTTTTGCATGTGTACTTGTTACAGCTTGCTTCCTCCTCCTTGGTTCCCAGATACAGCTTGCACAACACACTCCCTCAGTCCCAGTTATCTGGTGTTGGACGCAGAATGCCAAACCTAGGCTTGTTAGATTGTTTAAAATACATAAGACTCATGAAATCACACTAAACCATGTGAGGCTGGGGTCACTCTACCACCACAATATCAACAAAAAACCCCAAATCATCTGTGGCTAAGGCTAGCCAACACAAGTTCTGAGATCCTGCACTCCCACATCCAAACAGAGTAATGGCTTTGTTTTAGTAATGGCAGACCTATACCAGTCAGGCTACAAACACCCTCCTGCCCAGCACTGCCAATCCATTTATATATTACCTGGGTATGCCTCAGAAGTGCACCAAGACTGATGTTGCTTGAAGAACAGCAATGTTCTTCCCCTATGTATAATTCAAAGTTAAATTAATTTAGCAATCCTAAAATTTACCTTGCAAAGGATATTTCACACACCACACAGCTCAAGACTTCATTACCTCAAAATGTCAGGAAAAGTCATGAATTCTCTCATGCCCAAAAGATAAAAACTGAAGCTGGTGGCATTATGAGAACCTCCCTTGTGAAATTTAATTCAGGGATTTAACCTTGCATTCTCCTCAGACCACTTGATATCATAAGGATGAGAAAAGGATAAAATCAAAAGAAAAAAAGTGTTTCTGTAAATAAATGCTAACCCCCAAAGTGGCTTCAGCATAACAGAAAAATACAAACAGGGCAGGTAACAGATGGTTTATTCTGCCCCTGAAGAAGCTGTCAGTAAATAAATTTATGAAGCACTGAAATTTTTAGAGGCAAAGGTCAGTATCATTGTAAATGCAAATAGTTAATACAGAATTTTACACTAATTTATTATTCTCAAATAGTTATTCTTATAAATATTTTTCCATTAATGTGAAGCTTTTATTTATTCTTCTAATGTTGCATGCAAAAATACATTTGATGATAAAATAATTTTTTTATGCACAAAGGATTTATATAATGCTTTTCATAACTTGGGCAAAACTGTTTCAAAGTCACATTCCCTTTAGTTTCTCCTGCTATTTGCAAAGTTAAGCATTTATGGTCCCCATTTTTAAAAACCATCTAGCCAATGGGATAAAATGCCATTAAGTTTTTGCTATGGGATCAGCGCAAGCCCTTGGAGAAGATACTCAGCTTTTTGAAGTGGGATCCAAGATGCATGAAAAAATACAATAGGGAATGAAGAATTTTGAAGACTGATGCAAGTATTACAGTGCCTTTAACAGAGTCAGGCCTCCTGTTTCTAAATTCTTAGGTAAGTTAGTTTAAAACATTTGCCATGTGAGGAAGAGGTTCAGATGAACAAAAGTTTTTAAAGACTTCTAAAAATCATGAATAAAACATTCACATAACCCAAAAAATAGTGCTAATTGGACAGTTAAATTGCAATATTCCAGAAATATAAACACTGAAAACAGCTCTTTCCTTTCTGCTTGGTTGCTCCGAGTAGGGATCACTATTGTTTTTCTGAGTGCATTTCTGTGGCTACTGCTTTTTGCATTGATCAAAGTGAGGCAATGAGGCTAATTTCCTCTTCATTGTTTTTTCATGTTCACCAGATTTTCCAATGAAATTCTGAAATTTTAAATCATAAATTAATGCATTAAAAAAAAAGTTTATTCTGAGTTCAATACTTATATTTTTTACAACTTTTAAGACTCTTTTACACCTCAGACATAGATCTTAATAAATAATCAAGGATCCCATCATTATCATGTATTCATGAAGATTAAAAGGAAGTAATATGGAATAGGAAAATATGACCCCAAGAGTATTCTTACTAAGAAAAAATTTAATATAAAAGATGTGACTGATAAGGGAAATTGAAATACAGTAAAAAAATCAAGTCAAAAAGTGTTTGGTAAAATGGACAGAGGCTGTAAGTCTGAAAAATTTTTTATAGTTTCAAAGACATGCAAGGGAATCAAAATCTGAGGAGCAGATTTTGAAAAATATTGTTAACAATTTTGACTTATCATGGGAGAGTTTTAAAATGATGAAGTTTTCAGCAGCTGTGCTATTTACTGTTTCTCTATTCATACATAGGTACAGAACTCAAGAATAACATCCTGAAGCTTTAAGTGCATGTGAGCTTTATTACTGAAATTCTAATGCACATAGCACTATCCCACTGAAATGGTGCCATTCTCTGAAACAAAACTCCTTATAGAGGATGAAAACGTAAACAGATGACAAGCTAGCTAATTTTTATCTACTAACATGGCAGATTATGTATTTTTTATGCGATATGATGTGATCTTAACTGCTCATGTACCTCTGCATGCTAAAATGAGATGCCGGGTGCACATTAGATGCCTAAAATTCTAACCATGCCATTTTTTAAGAAAAGTCACTATCTGGTGGTTGAAGAAATTTCTATTTGTAGCAGTAATACATAGAGGTTTCCTGTATCTGAGGCATACTATTTCCTTTCCAGGCTAAGCAAAATGAGGACAGAAAAATTATTAAAAAATTAAGCCTGTCCGGTTCACTTGATAACAATGGACAAAATGAAAAATTTGGTTAAATGTAATGTGTGGAAGACATTTCACAGTAGCTTCTGAGAGCCAGAGAGAAGTTTCATCAAATCCATGTTTACCCCTGAAAGAATTTTCTAGCAAGGTCATTGACATAGAAACCAAGAAAGAAAGGATAAATAAGAGAAACCTGCAACTGCCTATTCCAATAAGCACTATGTTTGTCTCTCATGACCAATGAGTAAAATGTAAACTTATGAGCTTTGTAAGAATGTGTAAAAAACATGCATGCTACGATAAAAACACTTTGAAGCCTTCTGAAAATGGAGTGTGTTGCTTTACATTGTCTCTGTCTCAACTATGACAGTAATGCAGTTAGATTTCAGTAACTATATGAAAGTCAGAAAACCAGAAAATCAGCATGCTGCACATTACACATGTTCAACTCTGAATAACCAGAAAGTCTCAAAGTATAATTAATTCTCAAGCAAAGACTCCTTGGTGAGTGGGTGTGCATCTGGGTACCCCACAGGGAACAACTCCTGTCTGTTTATAAGGTTGTTAGCCAACAAAACAACAATGAATTCCTTACTGAATAACTTTGAAAATGACACAAACACAAACTACAAAAAGGAATAGGTAACAAATAAAGAATAGTCTTCATATTTCAGCCAGGTGGTTAAAACCAAACCTTGCATGGCATTATGGCAGAGTTTAACATTAATGCAGAAAGTAGTTGCAGAATGGAGAATGCTGGTAAGCAGTGGTCCTGAAGAATTAAAACTCAAAATACAGAAAGATCTTACAACCTTTGTATCTGTTTTGAAGATGAAAGTTACTAAAATGCTGCATCCAGCTTTAGTGTTCAAAACTGAAAAATAACTGAAGAATGATCAATGGACTAGAAAAGTGAGATTAAATGCTTCCAATCATTTGTTCTGTAAAAAGAAAAGAATAATTTTTGCTACTTTGTTAACAGTTTCTTTATCAGAATGTACATGTATATACATCTATATAATGCATACCGAATTGATAGCACACTAAACTTACTGGTGATGACAGATGAAAATTTTTTTACAGCAGTAAGGAACAGTCATATTGACAAAAAGCAGTTCCAGCTAATAATTAGGCAGACACACTGATTTCAATTTTTTTTTTTTAACATAGAATCAAAACAACTGCTTCTAGTCCTTTATTTGGTTTATTTGGGTTTACCAGCCTAAAGGATCCAAACTAAAATAAATACAATATCCCATAGACCTCCAGAAATCCGCCACATTGATGTCATCCACAAGTAAATAAATAAATAAATAAATAAATTTTGAATTATCGTCTTTGTTACAAACACAAATTAACAGACCTGTTTATATAATAAAGCTAATTATTAACACCCTAGGAAAATACCATATATAATATTGACTCCCTATTGCTAAGAATTTAAAAATAAATACCAAATATTTGTCAGAAAAGTATTTCCAATCAAGGCTTAGGTCCCAGACATAAAAAAGGTATTTATTCAGAAAAGCCTTATGCCTTTCAAAAAGTGAGAATAAGGTACTTCTTCCTTTAACTTAAAAAGGACTTTTTTAAAAAATTAAAGATAAATGCTCCTGTTAGGTTGGTAAAGACCTTTTTCTTCACTTTTCCTTCGTATTTTTCCACTGTACCATGAAAGGAGAGATGCTATGTAATATCAATTAGGAGTATAATGACCTGTCAGGCCCCTAAGGCAGGAGAAGAAAGGCAAGCAGACACTGCCTCTTTTTGCCTTATGAAATATGGATATTGGTTTTAGAGTTCCTTCTGCAAAGCTGACTTTGGAGTAAAATTTTTGTCTCTCTTTTCCCTGTGCAACATAACTGAAAAGACAAATAGATAATTCTGTCTTTTCCTAACACTTGTGGTTTCACAACCAGAGAATGAATGAGCTCTGGAAAATGCCTTGCTTCTGCTACCAAACTCTTTAAAGATATCTTTGCGTGAGGCTCCTGTCTTTTGCACTACCCTTATGCAAAAACACACAGAGATGCCACAGGATCAAGAAAACACCTTAAAGAAAACACTACTCATAAACTTTTAAACTTCCTCTACCCTCATTTTCAACTGCAGTTCAATTATTTTATGAAAAAATTCCCAAGAATTTCAAATAACTATTCAAAAATTAAAATTTCTTTAATGTTTTGGTTTTTGAAATAATTTCTCATTTTCTTCCTACTGGCTGGCTAATTAGTCAATATTCAGAGTCATAGATCCATAATAAGGACAACTATGACTACAATCTGAATTATTTTTTCTTTGTTAATTATTAGTCTTCAGCATCACAAAGCTTACAGCTTATTACTGCTGTGAAAACCATAATGGATATTTAGCTTTTTATTGGATTTTGATAAAATAAAATTCAAAAGATTTTCACACCTTTCTCAAGACGAAGTGGCTATCACAGCAGTCACTGACCAGTAGTCAATGGTTCTGTTATTGACAACTGTTCTTCAACAAGATCCTATGTCACACCCAAAGAATTGCCAATATTCATGTCCTGCCCTTTGAACAGGGGCAGCCTCAAGAGAAAATGAGAAAAATGGTTTAAAAGAGAAATAAGCAGACAATGTCATACAGGAATAGCACCAGCAAACCTAGATGCCAGGTCTCTAGCCCTTTCCTGTCTAAAGGCTCATTTAGCTAAGCTAATTGTTCCTTCTTAATCAGCATGGCACGCTTCACTTTACATATGCAACTTCAGCCTTCTTTACTGGAGTCAAGCACCTGTCCAGATCTAATTATTATTTATTTGTATTATATTTCTGTATGCAGCTTCTGTCACAAGCTATGATGCCATTTTAAGTAATACTTGAAAAGCACAGAGCATGAGGGACCCCACCTAGAACTTATCAAAAAAGCTTTCAAGTTTCACAAGTAGGTGATAGAGCAGATGGATACAGACTGCCAGGGGACTGCATGGCAAGAATGAGGTGGTAATGATTGGAGCAATGGGGAGCAGTGTTGGAGAATTCATGGGTGCATTGTAGGAAAAGGAAATTTAATAAGAAATTTAAAGGAATCAGATTTGTGGGTGCTTCTCTCCAAGTCCTGTGGAAGGCAACAGAGAGAAAAGCTGCTAGTTAAAGACAATTATCTCTTGGTTAATAGGCTTGAGGTTGAGGGCAGATCAGAGGGAGGGTTAAATAGTGAGATAAAAGTAGGAGAATGACAAAGGAGATCTGCCATCTAAGGTTTCATTCAAAGGATTACAGGATAGGAGAGAATGACAAAATCAAAGTAGGAAACAAAACAAAATTTGTCAAGTCCTGAGATATGGAAGTACTGGAAATTAAGACACGTACTGATAAAGAGTTTTACCTGTAGAACTGTCTACTCAAGCATGTGTGTACAGAAACCTGAGAAATCTGGTAAACACTTACTTGATAGCATGGAGTCAAAAAGGGAAAAATCTCAAAACCAGATTAATTACCTGAGTTCTCACCTCCAGTACATCTCAAAATGCTGCCTAACACAATTCTTCACACAAAGCAGTCCCCACTTTATGAACTTCTGACATCACTTTCATCTGGCAACTTATTGGAAATGAAACTGACAGCCTGCCTGGTTCTCCTCCCACCCAGGTGATGAGTTCCTCTTGACTACATTACAGTCCTACTAAGGTCTATAACATATTTCAGGATTCACCACCAAAAATTGATTTTATACTGTTAAGGATTTATACCTGACAAATTATTGGGAGAAGCATCCCAAAGAAATTTTCTAGGGTTGCTATCACCTCCCAAGGCTCATAAAACTTTCCACATGTCTATGCCTCTGATGCTTCCTGCAGTCTCTCAGACTGTCCCAAAGAGAAAAGAAATGCAATTACTGCCATTAAAAAAAAGTGATTTGTTATTATATCTCTAAATTTTCCTGATTCTCTGAATTAAACATAGTTCAACCTGAAATATCCAGGGAACAATATCATGATTTCTGGGAACAGTGCTTTAACTTTTGTATTGTATTTGAAGGGGTAACTTTGATGGTAGTGTATAGTGTAGCCTGAGGCTGGTAGTTAAAAACTGAGTATACAGTAAATGCAGAGAGTAAATTCCAATGGTACTTTAGAGTAGGCAACAAGGACTGTGTTGATTTGCAGCTGAAGAGTTTGAACTTCTGCCTCGGGACTGAAGGCAGTTGCAAAAATCTCATGATTGCATAAATTTATAGGAAGTTATTTTATGATTGTCTCCAGCTGATAGAGCAGCTTGGCAATAAAGATATGATAGAAGGTTTTAGGAATTTTTTTAGCTAATGCTAAGTAGAACAGGAAAAGGCAGAATAATGACTTACATTTGAAAACCATCCTTGCAGCATAAGGTAATGATTCTTCTGACACTTCAAAGTGACAGAATTTCAGAAATGTCTCTCAGTTTTGAAGTTTGGGCAGCATATTTTGCAAAGTAAAAGTTGAGCTTAGTTTTTAAGAGTGTCTTACCTAATTAAAATTAAGGTTGCAACCCCTTACAGTGGAATTTGTTGGTATTTGTTTTGAAGAGAGAAAGGAGAACTTTCCCATGGTTTATAAGAGCTGGTTTAATTACTTGTGTAACTGTTCTGTCCCTCTGAGGCAGTAAGAGCCTCTTCAAACAAAGCATGGAGCAACATTTCTAATGAGAGGACAGTGGCAGTTCACCTTTAGCTGGAGCCAAAGCCTAGGATGCTTTGTCAGACATGGGAAACCACGCACACACAGTCTCCTGGGGCTCTGAAATGGGCATTGCAAAATGCACAGAGCCTGACATCAGTGCCTGCTCAGCAGCAGCATCTGCCAGTAAAACCAACCAGAAAGCCCAGAATCTGGGCTTTCTGTTTCATTGAACATGTCTTGCTCTCTGTGATCTTAGTTGCACCATATGTGGCTTTGTTTCAGGAGAATCCTTATAAAACAAAAGGATATGAAGTGCTGGCAGGTTCTCTGGGCTAATAATGATCCTATTATTACATATAACACTAAACACATTGTAACCTATACAATGTATAGGCTCTGTAGAAAGTTGTGCTATGCTGTTAACTGTTCTATATAGCAAATAATAAAGAGAAATTAACTTCCACTGTCCTTATCATAAGATACAGTTTTAATATTATCTCTCCATTAGTAAGCTATCAAACACTATTCATATTCATAGGCAAGTCACAAAATTTACACATTCTGGTGGAACTTATTCATGGTGCCAATCCATATTTTTCTTGCGACATTAAAAGCAGTGAATGGACAAGGCAAGTGCATCAACATCAAAAGAAAATTGAAGACTTTATCAGTCTAAAATTGGTTTGTTTGAGAAATTTTTAAGAAAACCAAAGATAAGTTATTTTCCTATTCCAAATTTATGACTCTCTGTTTTACAGAAAGGTGATGGTGCTCTATAAATAAAATCTTAAGAACTATTCTAAAACAGTTTTTTTTCTCTTCTTTGGGAAATAATTTCTGCTCTCATCACCATTAGCCACAGCCTGGATGCAATTTTCAGTGGTTAGTGTCTTTGAAGTTTTGGTTTTGCAACAGTTTTTATGAGGAAGTTAATCAGACCTTTCTTACATTGGTTTTAAAACATTCAATTATCTTCCATTTTTTTCCTACTTATCCTTCTGTGGAGGTCTGAATACTTACTGACTGATATTGGCTGGGCAACAACAGCTGACAGGGTAAAGAGATTTTTTTCTTTACTTACAGCACTTTGCTGAAAGAGGATGCAAATTACTTTGTTTTAATAAAAATGGGAAACAGCATTTCAAAATCTTGAGTCTGGATTCTGAACTATTGCAGTCACCTATAGGAATTTGCGGCCTAGAGACTGACAGAAGAGGAAGGTAACTAGCAAACATTGAGAGCAGTGGAACTAAAGGAGTTTTAGATTGAAAAGTGGGATTTCTGTTTGGGCAGTGAAAGGAAAATAAGAGTCAGTGAAAATCTTTCCCTTGCCATCTGCCATGTTGCTAACCCCTTAGAGTAGTACTTCACACTAGTCCTTTGACATTTGGCTCTTTTCTAAGGTTTTCTGTCATTCTTTCTTGAATCTGCATGAGTCTGCCAAGAGATCTGTTTTTATAAATATACATCTTAAAGTGAGCACAGCCCTGAGATGCACTTAATACCTCAAGTGCAAGTTAAGAGCTTGAAAAGCCTCAGTCTAGATAAGTGCTTTGCAGGGACTATCATGAACTTGGCAGAGAGCAAAGATGACGTTCACAGCAGTACTGTGTTGCATGTTCTTAGGGCTCCTGGGCATCAGGAAGCTGCATCCCTGCACTGGGACACAGTATTCAATAATTTGGTGAGGAAAAGTTTTGTGTGACTTTTGATGAAGTTGTTGCTAATGGAAACAACTGGAATGGGACAGCTGGAGTAGTAAGGGAGATGGGCCAGGCCTCAGTCACCCAAGATAGATACAGATAAAACAGGTTGTAGGAAGAACAATGAGTTACAAAAAACATGAACTGTAAGAAAAAAAAAAGGAAAGTATTAAACAATGGAACACATTCCTGCAGGTCGCAAAAACAACGCTTGATAGCTTCACATATTCTGATTTCTGGTCAACTTTGAACTGCTTTTACTACATAAGAATTTAAAAGATTGTTTATAGAGCATTGGTACACATGAAGAAATTGATCCTCTGACAAGCAGCTTGCAGCTGGGCTAAGTAGGCTGGATTCTTTCTACACTGCAGAAATTATTTTAGCAGTCCTACGTCCAATTTCTGTCTCCCATAATCTTTGTCGAAAACAATATATTTTTTATTGAAGTTGAGTTACTAACCTTTTTATAATTGTTACAGTAAAAAATAATCATGAGGCTATGAATATTGCACTGAAACCAGCTTCTTAACAATATAACAATAGCTCAATCAGCTGCAGCATTGGTTCAAGTGCATTAATTGCCAAAAACCATAACCAGATGCTTATGAGAGCCTTCCCAAGTCATTATCAGACATTAATTGCATTGATTCAGAAGCACTTTTCTCTTACATAACATTACTTACGCCATCAGTATAGGTGTGCTGAAACATCAGTTTTGAACAATATCAGTACTTCATGTTGTTGCTCTAAAAAAAGGCCAAAAAAGTGAGTCTTCAATAACTAAATGATAGACAGACTTAGATTTTTCATGTTCCCAAGTGGCAGAGGTTGAAGTTTCAGGCTATAGATGAAATATACATGATACATTCCTCAGCTAATTATTTGTCAGTATATTAATAAATCACACCAGTCCCTGCAAGGCTAACTAAATTTAGAAGGTTCATGAGATGTAATATATAATTAATACCCTTAGATTGGATGGCTTAAAGGCAAGTGATTTCCTGATCTCATATGAAGTAGACAACATTTATCATTGTCCAAGTCACGAATTGCCAGCGTGCCTGCTTTTTTGGGACTGTGTATAAATGTTTCTGTCATTTATTCTGGTTCATGGGAAGAAAACAAAAAATATATAACAAGCAGAGCTAGATTTTTTTAAAACTCATGAAGTTGTGTTTATGAATGATAATGGAATAAAATCCCATATGTGCACATAAGGGTAATGAATTAGCATTTGATCATAACCATCAATGATATCACAAGATTGTTGTCAGGTCACAAACATATGTATGCAAATACCTGCGTGCAAAATTTTCCCATTATTCAGGCATGTGTCTTCATGTCCTCCAATCTCTTCTCAAAATATTCATCCATAGCCTTTTGGGAAGATGTTCCTCACTGCTTCCCACACTGCACATATCTTGCCCTTTTCTCTGTGGCTCTCCATAGGACTCTTTCCCTGGTCTTATTCTCTCTTCTTGTATGTTTTATTTTTGCATGTCATTATTCAAGTGGGAGGAACCACAGTGTACAGAGTTCACTGTTCCCCAGATGCAAAGAAACTCAGTTCTTGCACAGTTTGTCAATCTTGCTAGAGTAATACACTCTAAAATGGTTTTTATATATCTGCAAGGTTTCTACAGGCAGGACTGCAGATAAATGTACAGGTTGACAGGAGATAGTGTGTTTGTACATCTCTCCTCCATTTTTTATCATCACAAAGGCAAGCTTTATTTCTGAGGAAAAAAATGCCAAAGCATCTGAATTAAGTTACAGAATCGCACAGAATCACAGAACCAAGTTCTACAAAAATGCTTCTGCTTTTCTCTATAGACATGAATTCTCCTGTCTGAATAGAATATTACGTGACTAGGAAAATATCCCTTCAATATCAGGCTACCAAAAGCACAGCTCCCTCCTCTCCCTCAGATCTTGTCTAGTATCTTTCTGACCACTGGGTATAGCACAACCATACATTCTTTCCCACTGTGGAGAAAATAAGGAAACCCTTCACTGATGAGGGTACTTCTCCCCAGGTTTCTGACAAAATTTATGCCATCATTTATGTAGTATTATTTACACAACTTCTCAAAGCTCCATCAAGCAGATGGCTTAAAACCTTCTGAAATTCAGTGGTTAGAAGAGAATCTGCAACTCCAACTGCAAAAAGGCTATCATTTTTATCCTGTCTCTTACATGTGACTCATTCCACTTAGAAAAGGTAGAGTGCAAGCAGAAAAGGTAGAGGACATGAAGAAGCAAAGGCAGAAGATTAAGTTGGTAAATTTTTTATCATACAATAAAAAAGAAGGAAAAAAACCATCTGTGGGTCAAGGAAAAGGAAAATTAAGACACAGCTAATGACTCCATAATGACCAGCGCTGAAATACCAGCTTTTGAAGTGGAACTTCCTTTCAAGTTACCTAATTCCTTGAAATATTTCCCAAAATCTTTCTTCTGCAATTGAGCATGCCTTTGCAATTGCAATTTAGGCCATTTCTTACCTGTGTGGACAGATACATAGGCAGACTCAGTAGCATTAGAGAGGAAGGCCACCTGGATAAAATCATGTTTGTCATCTCTGACTTGACCTGATGTCCTGGCAGCAGCTGGGATGGAATTTGTTTTCTTGTGAGTAGCTGGTGCAATACTGTGTTTCAGATTCAGTATGAGAATGATGTTTACAAAACACTGATGTCTTTGGTGCTGCCCAGCAGTGATTACCCAAAGTCAAGGATGTTTCAGTATCATGATCTGTCAGTGAAGATTCTGCAAGTTGCTGGGGGTGAGCAAAGATGGGACAGCTGATCCAAAGTGTCCAAGGGGACATTCCATGCCTTCGCATGTCATGCTCAGCATATGAGCAGAGGGGAATTGGCCATGTGCCATGAACAGCTGCTCAGGAACAGACTGGGCACTGGTAGTTGTGTGGTGAACAAAAGTACTGTGCATCACTTGTTTTCCTTGGGTTTAATTCCTCTCTCTCCGTCCTTTTCATTGTTATCATTATTATAATTAGTATCATTATATTTTACTTTGTTTTGATTGTGGAACTATTACTGTCTTAACCCAACAGGGTGGGGAAGAGGGAGCAGGAGCTGATGCATGGCACTTGATTGCCAGCTGCAGTTAAGGCATGGCACCTGCCATAAATTTATTCCACGAGTATTCATACAAGAAGAAAACGTGTTCCTGTGCTTTTTCTTCACTGGATCCTTACTTTTTACCTCAGAAAACCTAATATATGAGTAAAAATGAAACCTGGATTTCAGGTAGGAAACCCCTGTTTTCATGCTACCTCCTTGCTGTCTTTATTTTGAAAGATCATTTAATATATATGTACAAAAAGGAATTATTCTTTTTATCACCTCTCTTCTGGCATCTTCAATGCCTATTTGTTTCAGGACTTCAGGACTATGGTAAAACTAATGATGGCTTCACTGTCGTCTGTTACTCAGTGTTCTAGGGTGATTTTATGATGCTTGTATTCCTAATCCTCTGTTCTGCTTATGCTGGATATAGAGTCTTGTGCTTTTTAAACTAGATCTGAGAGTGAAGAGGGGGAGAAGGAGAAGCAGTGGAATGTCTGAGGTGGCTGTATTCAAAAACAAAGAGAGGAGCTTCAGCTCTCTTTCTCACTGACTGTCTTGTCTGAAGCATGAACAGTGGGCGAGAGCTCTCCTTGGCTTTTAGTTAGATGTTTTTTGCTAGTTGAGACAGAGAAGTTCCCCCGACTGTGTTTTTCCTTTTTCTTGGAACTGACCAGCCTTGCTCTGGACTGAAAACCCAGAAAAACACCAGGAACTCACACCTGTGGCCCACTGGGGGCTGGGACATGGCATTTTCCAGGAGGGACTGATAAGAGACTGAGTGGGCCGAGCTACAACCCACAAAAAGGACTTTCTGAATTTGCTATCTCTTCAGAACAGCGAGAGGTTCTGTTGTTTAATATTATTCATTTTTTCATGTTTCTGAGTACTTTGCTTGTTAAATAAACAGTTTTTTCCACACCTCTCAAAGAAGGTTTATAGCTTGCAAACTGGTGGGGGGAGAGGCTGCTTGGATTTGCTTTCTAAAGGGACCCCATCTGGAGGTTTCCTCCTAAATTTACCCTAAATCAAAGTGCTGCTTGCTGAACGTAGAGACAAAGACTACAGAGGGAAACACTGACATGTTCTGTCAAAGATGTCATCTTCAATACCTCCACCTACTAACTTATCTTGCCCATATTATGGGAAAAAAATTGATCATCCTACCTATCTTCTCATATATTTCATGAAGATCTTTTTTTTCCTTTATCCAACTGATGCGGTAACTGTGAGATGGTTTTCTGTTATTCACTGCTGGTTTTCATCAGTATTTTCAGAAGACTCTGCTCTAATCTATAAGTTTAGGATTAATATTTTGCAAAAGCTTTTATCTGTTTTACCCTTATTTAGCATTGTTAAAACAAAATGCAATTATTAGTTTGTTGTTTTGTTTATTACATTTGATTAGTCTTATTGTAATGTAAAGAGTTGAATGTGCAAATCTAAGATAAACATATTTGAATGGATTAGTTGCTGCTTCTGCAGTGATCTACTAAATGGTTATGTGATTTGTACACGTACCACACACTAATAAACATTGAATACTTGTGTTTTGAAATAAATGCCTGCAAATCTGGTCAGTATAAAAACAAAGGATAGGTAGTTAAAAGCTTGGGAATTACTTTTCCTCTTCTGAAAACAGAAGTCTATAATGCCATTGGTTTTTTTGAATGTAGAATTTCCTGTTATAATGATTGCAATAACCAATCAGAAACAATTATAGTAATCAGATCTTGAACTTTACATATTTCATTATAGCAAAGGGAAAAAGTCTCCTTATAGAACTTGCGAGCAGCTCCAAAAATATGTTTTATAAAGTTATTTCATTTTATAATTTAAAAGTTATAAAAATTTTTCTGCTCAAACAGGCCAGAAATGTTTTTCTTACTATAGGAATATTTTTGTATGAATGACATATCTCTTGCTCCAAATTGTTCTTGAATGTAAAGTGCTTGTACAGGGATAAAATAGTAGAATTATTTCTTAAGGAGTTCTTGCATTTTCCAGCATATTGAATTTCATTTTTATCTCTCTTCTATGGTTTAACTCTGGAGATTTTACTACAGAACTATAGAAATGTTAAGAAACTAGATATTCAGTAATATTTTCAGAGATATATCTTTAGAGACATCAGTATCTACACATGGAATGTCTTAAAATTACAAAAGTACTGTACCTGAAGGTGATGGACTGAGTCCTTTGATCTCTCCTCCTCTTTTTGCTTGAAGGCTAAAATCAGATGCTTCAAATGTTCCAGTTTAGACCGAGGGGAAAAACAGAATGCTTGTTCTGTTTTGTACTTGAAAAGTGGAAGATTTATTTTAAGAGAGATTGATGGTAAACACAGTAAGGAAAGGGCAAGACTAATACCTAAAAATAATATGAAAGAAAGAGTAACAGATTAAGGCATTTTGTTTCAGATTTTTGTACCAAGGGAAAGCATGCCAATCTTTTTTAATTGTCTGTCTGTCCTTGTTTTTCATTTTGTCTTACCGTACTGCTTAGGATCATTCCTATCAGCACTTAAATGCATGTATTGTTTAACAACATCTATAGACTATTTTTTCCTATCTGGAACACTTCTCCAAAACAAGCAACATGCTCAATCAACGCAGAGACAATGCATCACCGAAATGCAATCTAGACAGCGAACAAGTTCATAGGAAAAAATGAGGTCATCTTTCATTCCAGCTTTATAATCTCTGAAAAACAATTTCTAATTCACATTTGTTGTGCTGCAGCTCCAACAAGGTAAAATAGCTTAAATTAAAAAAAAAAACAACTCTGAAATTAAATATTTACATAACTTTTCTCAACATCAAATTCTAAAGAAACCGTTCCATAAAAGAATATACTACCTTGTCAACACCTCTCTTTTTTGCTGAAAACTCGATCTGACAGAAAATCATAAAGAAGTCATAGAGGTCTTTTTCAATCAAAATACACAGGTTTTTGTATTCACGTTTGATTATAGCCACAGGCACACCATGAGGCAAGGTTTCTCCTCAGACAGACCACATCCTACATATGCGCTAGCTACTCCAGTCATGTGGTGGCTACACTCTTGATCCAAGGTAGAGCCACACCAGTATAAGTTTGCATATTCTTAAATGTTGATTTCAGCATATGCAAAATGAATATAATTTTGTTTTTAATGAAATAAAAATATTACACTGGAAAAATATTAGTACCGTTTATAAAGTGGAGAACACTTGTTTCCATTCTTCATGGGTAGAAATAGACAAAGTCTAGTAACAAAGAATGAAGATTAATTAAATATTTTAAGCATCTAAGTCCAATAATAAAGGGGCTGTGGACAGGGTGACTACACTAAGAAACATTGCAACTTAATGAATGGTAAAGGGAATTCTGTGTACTACCCCATAAAGTCAAGGTCAGAGAAAAAAAAATGCTTCCTGCAAAACTGGTTATGAACTGCATACAATATTTTAAATATTTTTAAGAAGATTTAAAAAAAATAAATCAACATGGAAGGATATAGCAAATTTATTTTGTATTTTAATCCCTCTTTTCTTGGTATGATTATTTTGCAATCCTGGGCTATCAATTTACTGAATGTTCAGTCTTGAATAGGGATTAAAGTATAATAAACTACTCAACGAAAGCACTCTGTCTGAGACCCAGATTTGAATTTCGTACTCAGGACTGGGCAGTATAATGAGAGACAAAGATTCCTCCTCTGACCTGTTCCAGTTCAATCATCCTGCATGATATTGCTCAATTTTACCCATGACTGAGAAAAGACAATAGTTACGAGTGCTTCACAATGACAATCGAATGGTATATTCTAAGTTACCCTTGCGATAAAAATTATTATTTACTTTTCTTTTGGTCACTCCATAACTTTCTGACAGTTGAAATCATATACTGAGTTTTACATAGAATAGCTAAGCCACTTAGGGAAATACAATCCAACACCTGTGAATTTATAGTCATAAAATTCTTGCATTTTAGGTATGATTTTTTAAAATTTAATTTATTATTGAATGTGTGTGTGCTTCCTTTTCCTTATTATATTTTCATCTGCGTGATTTATAGTTTCAGATCCAGAATCAATAGTAAGTGCCTGCCTGGAAAAAATGTCCTGCTGTTGTTAGAATTTTTGGAGGAAGAAAAGTCCCTCTCACACAAATATTTTATTTAGATTTTTCTTGCTTATGCTAATCTGAAATCAACAACCAATTTGAACCTGCAGCCAAAATTAGGATGCACCTGCCAAGAGCAAGACCTGGTGGCCCTCACAGCACAAAACAAAATTTGTGTGCTTCCTGAGAAAACAGGAGGGTGAGACAGGACCCCCTCACAGGTCTTACCCACACAAGCAGCTGACAGGGAATCTGCAGAAATACAGGAACACACTGATGCAGCTCACAGGCTGCTGGCCAGGCTCCACACACGCACACTCAGACTGTGGGGATAGCTGCACCCCTGGCTGCTGCACACCGTGTTGGTGAGAAAATCAAAGCTCACACTTTCAAAAAAAACCAAAAACCTTTACTTTGTCAGACACCTGGGAACTTGTCAGCAGAAGCAAGTCAAAACACTAGTTGATTCCAGGTGGTCTCATGCCATTTCCAGGCACACGGAACTTTTCCAGATATTTTGACTAATATAGCTATAAATGATAACCACAATGACAGCATTACTATAAGTAGTCTTTTTTGCATCCACATTTTTCTTGTACCTACTGGGTCAAATATTGTATCTGCTTGGTCAA
Organism: Fringilla coelebs; assembly: GCF_963513975.1. NCBI lineage: Eukaryota > Metazoa > Chordata > Aves > Passeriformes > Fringillidae > Fringilla > Fringilla coelebs. The sequence continues at coordinate 58,890,163 of NC_140028.1, forward strand.
ATACACTGAAAAATTGATTTCTAAACGCCCCCAAGTGATACCGAGCAAATTTTCTCATTTTGCTGGGAGAAGAAGAGGTACAACAGGGAATTTGCTTCATTTATACAGTAGCATGGCCAGATTTAATAAGCCAGAAACCTCACTGGTTGTCTGCCAGTCCGAAATGAGCACTTGAAGATTTTCTATCATGTTAATGGCAACTAAAATAGCAGTGTTTCATCCTTATCAGAATGATTCCAGATGAAACTATCCCATATAAACAACAATGCTTGCTTAATAAGCAAGAAAATTCTGTTCTTGCCTATATTTTCTCTATATTCTTAAAACCTTGTCAGAAGCCATACAATTTTACTCAAATAAATACATCAGGACTGGGCAATGAAGTCTCCCCAACAAACCAAGACATGAAATAGTAGGTAAATGACCTACAAAATACTTCAACAATAAGAGTTTAAGAATTTGAAATAATCAAGCTTTTCATTATTGCTGGCTCTAAGTAAAACTGTTCTTCATTCATAGTTTATTATCCAAAAAAACTGCTAATAAAACTGGTGCCTTAGGACATATCAGAGCTAGCACCAGCTGGGAAGCAACATAGTCAGTTTAATCCAGTACTGAAGCTGAGTTTTCAGCTGACTTGGAATGCAAACAGATAAACCTCATACCTGAAAGGATGTGTGTCATATCTATATGAAGTGCCATGTAAGTTTGTCACCCTGGAATATGTGCTATAGACATATTCTTCCTGAGGTGTACAGTCCATCCTCTCACATCTTTTTTCAGACTTCTAATTTTTCCTAAGCTCTCTAATCTTCTGCCCTGTTCCTTTCTAAATTCCTCCAAGTAAATGCTACATATGCTACATTCTTTCTTTCTTATCACATCACAGAACTTATTTTATCCACACTTTCTCATCTAGTATTCTTTGCTTCAGGCTGAAAATCCTGTGCCCTTCCTGCCAACTGCAGCCTTGAAACACGTGGTTGCTTGCACATGCCTGCAATGAGGCAGGAGGAAACTATAAACAAAGAGGTTCATATTCTGACACCTTCAACAAATAAACCAGATATACAGAGACCAAAATTACACAGGCAAGTATTTCATGGGGCATAAATCTGTGCCCACACTATAAAAGTTAAGGTTGAGTGCTCTTTAAAAATGTTCTCAGAATAAATCTGAAAGCTGGAAAACAGTAAGTGAATCCTTAATGTGTCATTAGAAATAAAGTCTTTAATACTTACAAAAATATACACTCTAATCAGTACCACTCAACATAGCCAACTCAATCCATTTAGAGCTATATCTTCATACTGTCTTCCTTTTTGCCCATCTGTGCTTGCACAAATCTTTGCTGTAGGATTGGAGAAAGCACTGTCATTCTGGGAAATGATAAGTGTTATTAATACTAAGCCCACCCAGGTAGTGTGTGTGCATAAATCCTAGAAATAGGTTTTCCCCTCTCAGGGATTTAAGAAGTATCACATCCATTCAGAATACAGGATCAGAGACGCTGATCACTGTTTAAAATTGAGTTTTTAAAAGCATAGCAAACTGCTATGGAATAACTTCTTAAAATAAATAATACTGTCCACATTAACAAATTCTCATGTTATTGCCTATGTCTGAGTTTGGATTTGGGTTTTGCGGGTTTTTTTTCTATTTTTAAAATTATAATTATAGACACTCATTTGTAACATATATTTTTAATTAGCTGTTAGGAGGACTTGTCCATATATGCAGATAGTTCTGCTAACAGAGCATGCAGGGACTGAATTCTATCTATATTCATACTAAATAGTTGCGCATTTCTGTATTGGAAAACCATGATTAGAATAACAAATTTCAATTATAGCCACATTTTGAACAAGATATCATCTGTGTTTTCAGATGAGCTGTTATTTCTCATAGTTCAATTTCCTGTAATGATACTTAATCTAACCCAAGTACTTTAAAAGTAGCTTTTTTGATGGATACCCACTAGTAATTGAAACAGCAACCATTTAGTTTAAAAATGAGAATTTTAAGTTCATTATCTGTCCCCTTCAGAATATGCATGGATAATTTAGTCCTATCCATAATTCACTCCTTGAACATCTCTCATTTGTACTATGAGAGACTATGAGAACCATATGCCCTGCTTTTATTTAGACTTTGATACAAAATACTTAATTTCTGGCACAATCAGTTATAGTCTCTCTAGAAATAAGATCCTCCTTCCTTTTCTTTCCATGTGACTTCATTTGTGGATGGGAAAAATGATTGTTCAGATCAATATTTGCTGAGTCGTATTCCTGTCTTTTTCAGTTCTCATTTTGAAGTTAAGCCTCTTACAGAATTTTTGTTGTTAAAAAGCACATTTAATGATTCCAACGATGTTGATCTGTGTGTACAAGAATAAATGGATATAAAAGTATTTGCCTACAGAATTTAATAGCTTTCAATGAGATTATGTCCCCTGGCTTTAAGGATACCAAAGAAGATCACAAAATCCACTAAAACAAGCAGACACCTCGAGTCCATCATGTAGACAGAGAATTCCAGGCTCTGCATCTCAGAAGTCAATCAGAGCCAACAAACCAGAACTCAAGTGTCTGGAATTTCTTTTTTGTACATTTAAGTCTTGATATAATAAAACCAGGGCCATCTTATGGAATCATTGAATGTTTGGGGTTGAAAGAAACCTCTGGAGATCATCTAGTACAACAGCCCTGATGAAGCAGGGTCACCCAGAAGAGACTGCATAGGATCATACCCTGGCAGGTTTTGAATATCTTCAGAGGGGATCCAAAACTTCCCGGAGCCTTTTCTAGCATCCTACCGCCTTCACAGAAGAGATGTTTGTCCTCACATTCCAACAGAACTTCCTCAGTTTCAGTCTGTGCCCTCTGTCCCTTGCCTGGTTGCTGGGCACCACTGAAAAGAGTGGTCTGTCCTCTTAACATCTGTCCTGAAGGTATTTGTATGCATAACATCCTCTCTCAGTCATCTCTTCTCCAAGCTAAAAATACCCAACTCTCTCATCCTTTTCTCATGAAAGAAATGCTCCAGTCCCCTCATCATCTTCACGGCATTCTGCTGGAATCTCTCCAATAGATTCTTGCACTTCTTGTATTGGAGAGCCCAGAACTCGACACATAACTCAGAAACAGCCTAACCAGGACAGAGTAAAGAGGAAGGATTGCTTCCTTCAGCAGTGCTCTTCCTAGTGCAGGCCAGGATACCATTTGCCTTCTTGGTCACAAGGGCACACAGCTCTTGGACAGCTTACTATCCACCAGGACACCCCAGATCCTTCTCCAAAGAACTGCTTTAATCGTCAGCTCTGAATTATGATGAGACTGTCTTGCATAAATTTAAATACACATTAAACACTCTAGGGTGGGAGAGAACAACAGTATCATTCTGCCAATCACAGGTGTTTCATTACAGTATGTATGTATAGAGTTGCTATATGAAACTTTCCTTTCAAATTCTTGTATTATCAGGTTTTCAAGACCTGATTGAACAAAGCCCCAGGCAACCAGGTCTAATCCCAGAGCTGGCTCTTTTCAAGCAGGCCTCGGAGACCTCTTGAGCACCCTTCCAGCTGGTACTAACCAATGAGTTTGTGGGCTGAAAACAGAAGCTTGGAGCTTGCAGAATTTAATGGAGGCAATTGCATAACATCTTTTACTCTGGAGGGCAGTATAAAAATCCCTCCTGAACCTGAACTTTACTAATCTATGAATCTCAAGGGTTGGGTCTACATTAGCACTTTGGTTCAGAGTAGTGCAGTTTTGAACTTCATATCCTGAACATATTCCCTCTTACAGTGCCTTAGCTTGGTTCACAGGGCAGTTTTAATTTATGCAAACTAGATTCCTTTAGGAGGACACTGGAGAGAAAACTCCATAGCAGGCACACACCAAATACAATCTAAGAAGTAATGGGATCATTAATGTTCCAATCAGAGGTCAATGCTTCAAATGACTTCAAACTGTATGTGGGGTGAAGACATTTGAATCAGGGAATCAGAGTAAATGTGCTAAAAATAATGCCCAGAACAATGGACAGGACAGCACCAGCTAATTTGAATTGATGATGTGTTTCTCCTTTGTACTTGCTGATGTAGACATTGTCAGTACTAGAAAAGTTAAGCTGCCTGGCTTATGTACAGCTAGAAATCAGTACATCAAAAGAAAGAGAAATTAAAGGAATACTAATGACTTAGGTGAAGACCATCGAAAAACTCCAAATTATTTGCCTAAGTTTAAAACTTTAGTCTGACAGAGTTTTAGGATAATCATTAATCTGGATATTGGAAATGGGAATTAGTTCTCTATTTTTCGAGAACTGTAGCACCAGCTAATGAAAATTTTGGGTTTAATTTTTTGTCCTTTCTCTTTTGTATTTTCAGAAACTCCTCTAATATAACAAAGACTGAAAGCAAATCAGTATAAAAATTCTCAGTTCTACAGGGAGAAAAATATGCAGATAAACAAAGTCCCAATTATGATTTCAATACTACAGTTTTTTAGGAGTATAATAACCATCCACTTCAAGATTCATGATAAAAAGAAGTACTCAAGCCAGAATATGGGTCAAGATTTGCCGTTATGTCATATCTATTTCATTTTCTGTTTATGGAGAGTATTTCAAATTAATAACACAGCATATAAGCACAGTGTAACATATAAAAGTAATACAGCTGGCTAATAAATGTTGTAAAATAGTAGAAAAGGAGGCAGGGTGGGGGTAGAGAAGGGGGTTGTCCCGGTTGTTTCTTAGGAGTAATAAGTAATCTTTATAACATTTCCAAAATTACACACATGTTATTTCAGTAGGTTAAAAGATGTCACAATGAAATCTAAGCCACTTTATATATAAACATTAAAATATGATGTGTGGATTCTCTACCCTTATCTTGTCCAGAAACAACAAAAACACCATTAGTGACTCTGGAGTAGCTTCTCTGAAAAGAATTGCTTTTATCTCCCGGTTGAATATGAATCCACAGCAGAAAATATATTTCTACTTACTTTAGTATCAATTCACTTTCAATGATGCCTTGAGTCAACAAAAATTATAAAAAATTTTCTTGACCTGAATTTTTTCGGGTGGCTGAGGTTGGACTCAGTGACAGAAACTGTATGGAACTTCCCATCCATCCAGTATCTCAAACTAACATAGCCCACAGTCCATGAACAATTAAACAATTTCTGTCAGTAGTCATTCTAACGGTTTTTATAGTTTGATTTTTTTTATAAAAAGTGAATGTTCTTTACTTGCCTTAAAGCTAAGAAGAGACTGACACACAACTCAGAAACTTTGAGCAACACTAATGTTCCTAGAAATTTGTTTTATCTCCACTTAGTATATCTTTTTAATTCTAGCATTTTCTATAACATAAAAAAATCCCCAAAACAATTCCTTTGAAATTGTTTTTAAATATGAATAAAGTTTTTTCCATCTTTCTGCATAGATTAGAGCTGTACCTAATCAATATAAGATTTCCATTTCAGTAAAAATTTTAAGCTACTGCATAGTCTTAAGCAAATCCTAAATAGTCAGTGAATTATTTTGCATGCTTAAAGTAAAATATGCTGATGGTGTTTTGCTGAATCAAGACTACTTTTTTTAGGCATTCAGTAGGGTTATGGCAGAGGAATTAGAGGTAGCATCTTATTTCTTCATGTAAACATCAGAAGAGGGAAGATGTGCAACCGAGAATGAAGAAACGTGTTAAACCATCAATAAATCAATATAAATATTACTGATTTTTTATAATAAAAATAATAGGAACTGTCTTTACGGGCCTATTAGAAGAGTATTTTCTTCTGCTCTGATGATTTAAAATTGCTTTTTATTTCTCTAATTTTCCCTCTTCCTTCTACTGATCTTTCTACAACACTGATGATGTGAATCATCATAGTGCTGTTGATTAGTGCTGTTACATACTTTTGGTGAAGAGACAAGTTAATGTGAGCCATCTTCACTTTTAGCAAGTAAATTAGATCAATTTTGTTAAAAAATAAGCTAAATATGTAAAAACTTTATGAACATAGTAAAATTTGTAGGTCAGTGCTTTACCATCCATGTGTCTTTCCAAGACAACTTGTTTAGCCATCAGAAGATCCTATGGGCTGGCTGAAGCACTGTGAACTGAGTGTGTGAGCACTGAGGATGGAGTCAACTTCACAGTCTTGAAGCTTAGTGTATTCATCATTATCTTCAGTGTAAAATTTATCAGTCAAAAATCCTTCCTCTTTCAGTTTAGTCAGTTTACACTGACTGAAACATTTTTCAATCCTAAAACAGACCGGACAGTAATTTCCACTATACAACTAAATAGACTTTAGTGTTATTTATAGAAAAAATATTTTTATTTGGTTTATGATTTATTAAAAATCATTTTGATAATACTTGCATTAAGAAAAGTAAAAATACTTCTTACCCAGTCAAATAAAATAATTTGACTTGAACATTTTGGTTTATTCTGCTTGACATCAAGTTTGAAAATTTCTTTAACCGAAACTTTTTCTTAATTTTTTAGTTTAATAAAAACCCTGAAACCAAATTTGTTAACACAACTGCAAAATCTTTTATACATGGTTATGAAAATTACATTCCATAATAGATATCTTTCAAATGTGTGTGATAGGTATAAGGTTGATAGCTCTGAGAAGTTACTGAGCACAGAATTTTTAAATTAATATATAGATGAAGGTGGTAAGAATCATGGGTATGTAGAGTTTCAAAAATGTAATGTAATAGAAACCCAGAGACAGCAGTAAATGTCTCTTGACTAAATAATTCCTCCATAGTTTTATATTCTGCAGTCCTATAATAATTTACACTTGAAGTACAGATATGCTCAAAGTTCTCAAAATGCGGGTTGCAGACTTACTGAACCAGAGTACTCATTCACTCTGTAAACAGGAAACTAAAAGCTTGTGTAGAATACTTCAGGCCTACAGCTTCATTCCATTCTAAAATGAAAAAGCCAGTGACCTAATAAGTCCTTATTCACTTCCCCCCCTTTTTTATGGATTTTTAATATCTGACATTGGAGAAAAACCTGTCCCAACCATTTTTTTGTCACCTGCAGTTCAGTGTTGGTATTCATATGAGAGTATTGTCTAGTGTTTATCACTAGTAGCTAATATTGCTTCCTTGCCCAGATCATGGTTGGAGTTCATAATACTGTAATATCTTTTTCCCATTCACTCCTTTGTTTAGTGGCAATATAAAACTGCAAATTTTTTTTGTTCCCCAAAAAAATCAAACTAGACTGTACTACACTTTTAATTCAACACAAGCCCAGGAAAATTAAAACCACCAGAATTTTGGTCTCATCAAGCTTCCTTCTTTCAGTTATAGGGGTTCAGAGCTTGACACAGCCTACAGTAAAATGGACACTGCCAGGGAGGCTCCCAGACAGACATGATAGCCATCTGAAATTCAATAAGTCCTAAGAAATTCCACCAACTATGAAAATAACATGCGTCATTAGTCTAGGCACACTCCTTTTTGTCCTTGTTTATATTAAATTCCCAGAGAGACTTATGTAAACTGCTAGTATAAAATATGAGATTATAAAAAATATACTTCACAAAAATGAATATCATTGTCTACACAGACTGACTACTGAAAAAGAAAGACATTTGTCTCTTCTCATTTTTTTTTATTCTTGCACCTCTTTATAGCAAAATTCCCTCCTGAATCACAGTCTTATTAAAATTTATTCCTTTCTTTTCTTTTGTCATAGTGAAATAGAAGTATTACATTTTTACATAAGTTATTATCCACAACACTCCCCATTTGCTGAAAAAAAGTATTTCTATTGATGATTCAGTCCAATGCAAATGGTTTTGTACAAAATCTTTTATGTAGCACTAAAGATTTTTTTTAATGTGATAATTTTTTACAAGAGCTCAATATTTTGAATTCAGCTGAGGAATCACTTTGCTATTTATTCAATAGCATTCTATTTTCTTTAAGAAACAAAAGCTTTCTCCTCTTTGCATGATTTACTACCAAAAAATTCATCTGCTACTAAGGACAGTATAATTCACAAAGCCCAGCGGTGAAAATATTTACTATGTCCTGAAGACAGAAGTACACTCTCAGAAAATTGTATTGCTTAATACCATTTTTTAGTCTCACAATAAAATCAGTACTTATTTCATCAAATTGATATCAGTTTATAACTTTCTAATTAGATATATTATCACTAAATACAAATTAATTTTGGAATCTTTCCTGAAAAGATTAAAAAATTAATCCTTTGTGCCTTATGCTGGACAGCACTGGCTTATCAAAATTTCAGTATAAATAATTGAGAATTAAACTGCTTGTGTCACTGCTCTGTTTCAATTGTAATTCAAATCAAGTAGCCAGGAGAGGATTGTCATGCACCAAGAAACTCACACATGAATTTTCCCACATCTGGAATTTCAAGATATCCGAGTTTTTCAAAATTGCAATAATAGATATCATAGTAGATCTCTACAGCTTTTTTACAACTTAATTAGGACAGAAATGAAAATGTTGCTGTAACATTTTAGGCTTACTATACCACCAATCTTCATACCTTTACAATTTTGTAAGAGGGAAAAAGTGAAGAATGAAGGAATAAATCTTTTAAAATTGATATATTCCTTCAAGTTCAGTTTCAGATGACATGTTTCTCAAAGAAATGCTTTCATCAAAATGTATATTTACACCCCATCCCTCCAAATTTTATGTACGTTTTCATTGCGTACGTCCATCACGAAATTTGTGAGTGGAAGCAATAAAAGCCTCTGCAGAGCCAGTAGCCTGCTGTTTGGGGAATTCACTTGGACCATAGAGCAGTTCTTCTGAGAGAAGAGTATTGCATTACCAGAATCACTGTCATTTTCTGAATAACTCACAACCAGTCATAGTTTTTGCCTTTAGTCTTTAGTTAGATAATTTTCGCTTCAGAAAAGATTCCAAGACTAATGCAATGTTTTATTATGCTGACAATTCTTGAATGGTTGCCAAACTAACAATGGATCTTGCAACTCAAATTGTCTGAGAGAAGACTGGGAAGGGCAGTTGAAGACAGCAAGATCAGTGGAAGGAAGGCAATCCAAGTTGATACAGTTTATGCTCTTTCATAAAATCATTCTGCTGCACAGAGCTTGTGAAGAAACATTTAACTGCACCAGCATATTCGTGGACTTATATGCACTGCCTAACTCAATAGGGAATATAGCTGGATCTGCAGTCTAGACAATATGTGGTCTGTTAATATAAATGAGCAAATTCACAGATACATACATAGATAGCTCAGTGAAGTGGATTGGCACATGGGAAGAAGTGGGCCTGGCACCATAGGCTCTGGGGCAAAAAAGAGCTGAATTATTGACCACGAGGTAGGATGCTCTGTGGGGCTTCTTTGGCCCATGAACCTAACCTGTGTCAGATCCAGCACAAGTCAACTCTTCAAAAACATAACTGACTCATGGTCAAGGTCCCTTACACACAGGAACATCCTTTAATAATGGCACAGAAGCTGTACAGAAAGCAACTGAAAGAGATATGAGACGGCTAATCTGTTTAAAAAAATGCTGTTTAAAAAAAATGCTGTTTAAAAAAAAAAAGGAAAGAAAGCTCTAGGTCCCAGATATCAGTTCAGAATTCAAAAGTATGCCTAAAGATAAAAATGAACCAAATTAAAATTGAATTTGATAATAACATCTTAACTGGGGCATGGTCTAAACCACTGAATCACATCCATCCCCAAAACATCATTAATTGTCCCCCAGAGCAAAATCAGAAAAATATCAGAGAAACAGCAAGGTGGAAATGAAAAATATTATTTGTTATATTGTTAATCACTAGTGAAGCCTGAAAGAAAAGTTCTAGAATCCTTACATGAACCTACATTAACTGCATGCTGCACGTATGCTTGCATTCATAAATTAGATTTCCCATATTAAATGTTAATGTTAAATGTTTCCAAGAGGCTGCTTTACTGTTCTTTTTTTTATAAAATTTGGGCCTATTATGTGCATATCTACTCTAGTGAGTTCTACTATATTAGGGTTGTTGTTGATTTTCTCTGTATGTGTTATTCCGGAAAATTCCACTATAATAGACTAAAATCTAAGACTTTGAGGTCTTCAGTTTCTTCTGGCACTGTAAATTTTTACTTTTTATATGTAATAAAGACTTTTATATGTAATAAAGGCTAATTTTCTTATTAAAACTTGCTTAATTTATTGTGCACTCAGATTACTTGAACATTGATGACATTTTTGCATTTGGTAGCCATCTTGTATCTATCTCTTTCTTTCCTTGGTATTTCTGTCTTCCAGCATTTCATATTTCATAGGTCACATCTAGAGGCTAGATGGCATTTGAACTGAAAAGATTAAAACTGGTCTGAGCTCAAAAATGAGATGAAGTCGCGTACAGTTTGCAACTGTGAGCAAATATATGGTAAATTCATTCAAGATTGCATGGACCAATAAACCATTGGTTTGAGAACAGCATCTGCTTGTTTTCAACAAATGACTGCATAGAATCTTCTCCTTTATACATGTGAAATCCTTAAAACAGACGTTGTGAAGGTACCATGGATTTAATAGACTTTAATTCCTTTTAAATTAAGTCTTGTGTTCTATTTCTCTACATTGATCACAATTCTTTGTGGGACACTCTTTCCATTTTCCTGGATTTGATTTTTTTCACCCCATCCTTTAAAAACTGCTTAAAGTCTCAAATGAGCTATTTTATTCTCTGACTCCTCCCTCCATTTATCTTTGCCTGTCAGCTGGCTTTGGATAGATATGCCCTGAATTTAGGTCACAACAACATTGTCTATTGGTTCACCTCTTTCTTTGCAGGTTACCATTTAATTTTAATACTTCATATTTCTCTAACCAGCTTTTTCAGAAGACCTCTTATGATTTTTCCCAATGCTCAGAAAAAAAAACGTACTGAAGAAAGAAGTACCGATGGAGAGAAAGAATGGAGAATATCTCGTCTAATGAGGTGAAATTTGCTCTGATTATGATCTAGGTAACATGAAGCAGAGGGCAAGCTCTCTTTTTTGAGGCACTAGTCTCATTAAAAGATGCAAAATATGAAATAAATTATAGTACACATGATGTTTTTACAGTGTTTAACCATGAAAGGCATTTTAGCAATCAATAACATGATTTTATGTGCCACCTATGGTGGTCTCCATGGTCCAATCCACTTGAACTTAAATTAGTGTAGAACTATTAGACCTCATGCTCCCCAGTTTAACTGGACAGTGACTATGTATCATTTATTTTCAGTGATATTTCTTTAACCATTTTCATTTAGGTTACAATTTCTAGTAATTTTTAAATACCCAGGAGAAAAAAGCAATGTTTTACCATCGCAGGGATTTAAACAAGCAGCATACTCGATTATATTACAAATGGGATGGTTTTAAGAAAGCACTTTTCTGTCTACAAAGAAAAAATTGTCATGTCAAAGTCTTTGTAATGTCAAAGTCTACTTCAAAAATTAACAAAATTAATGAGGTAAACATACTCCAGTGCCTAAAGAATAGCACTTTCTTTCTGCTAGCTTGCAGTATTTTCTTCTCTTCAAGGAGAACAGGAGTATTTCAGGGAAAAATGGTAAATATGACTTCACAATATCACTAATGAAGTGGTATTTTATAATTTACTTATTATAAATAATGGAGATTTTAGAGCATTGGGATTTATTTAATTAATAAATTAAGAAAGACAATTGAAAACTATGATGTGTGGCCTGATCACAGTGTTCAAGAAAACACTGGGGAATGGGAGAATATTTTCATTTACCTAGGACACAGACAATCATGGACTTTCTAGATGACACAGGATGGAGCAATAGTTGGGTGACAGACCTTAAACTGACATTTTCGAGTAATGCTAGGGTGAAAGCTGAAATTTATGTACAGTTCTACCACCGACTCCTACTCACACACACACAATTAATGCAAGTAAATAATGAACTTTTAAATTAAAATTTATAATGCCATATTACTTTAATAAGTGTAATCAGTATCAGGACCACACTATCTGAAATTATAAACCTATATCTTGTTAAATTCCTTTGTCTGTTTTTTCCCTCACTTCAAACACCAGTTGCCTCCTGAAAACTGTTCTGCATTTTTTACCATTAATAAAAAGCAAATTTATCAATTTCAAAAGAAGAATTATGTGTGGAAATAGGAAAATAATTTTCTCTTACTATCTAATATCTAAGCAACAGAAATTATTAAATAGGAAAATAATTTTCTCTTAATATCTAATATCTAAGCAACAGAAATTTTTTTTCTCTAATATCTAAGTAACAGAAATCATACAAAATCTTTTCCCTGATTCATGCCAACTGACCTGCTGAAGTTAATAGAATTAGCTGTGCAAGGAAGGAAAGCAGATTTTTTTATATCTTCGATCATCAGAGCAGAAGCTTAAGAACAGAACACGGTCCCTCAAACTGAAGGTAAAACATTAAATAATGTCAACATACTCAACGTTTACTAAAAAATGCATAACCTGAAGTTAACACCAATAGTTACATTAAATTATAAATATTGACCTTTGCCATGAAGTCTTTGCTAGGACTTTTATGGTCACATGTATCTTTTTACAGCACAAAATAATTGTGTTTTCCTTGTGCCCTAACAAGTTACCATTAATGTTCCCAGCTAACAATCCCCACCTACACTGGCTAAAGAATCTGATTCAGACATGGATGATTTCTTTGTGGTGATTTGGTGGTTTTGATTCTCCTCTAGCTGGTTAGCATGAATGCATAAAGCTAAATAACAGTCATATTACGTTCATAGTTGGTGACTCAGTCTTACTTTAGATATTTGTAACTACATTAATATCTGAATATCACACAAGTTTCCACATAGATATTTTTACAACAATCCTAAAACTGAAAAGTGCTTTTCCCCCTCTATTTTTCTTCTGGGAAATGACAAGAAGAGATTGTGAAAACTAAATCCACAAAGGGTCTGTATTGCCAGTCAAAACTTACAGCCTGAAGTTAGACTAATTGTCCCTTCTAGAAACACTGGCTCCACAAATGCCAGAGAGGTGACAGGAAACTACTTGTGCTAGCTGAGAAAGAAATGCCTGCAGGTGTTTGATCTTTGCTTCAGCATCCCAGTCATAGAATAGAATCACAGAAATGAAGATACTTGCCCCATGACCCAGGCAAGAGAGCACTTGTCTTGAAGATCATGCCAAGTGCTGCCTTCCTGCCTGATGGGAAACATTTGATTTGATCTCTGAACAAGTATTTGATCTCAGCTTTTTTATGTCTGAGGAGAGTACCTCAGCACCAAATCTGCCACATGACTTTATCCACATGAATAAATAGGTGATTTTATTGCTCAGATTAATCACTTTAATATAAAGCTCTGCAACTATTTTTGTGTCTTTTAATCTATGTACTCCAGTGAATGATTATTAATATAACGTAAAACATTTCACCCAAACAGGCTGAGGTAAAATCTTGAGAGTCTGGGGCCAAGTCAAAATAGAATATATCTAAATAAGGTCAAGGGAGATCTATCTGACCATATAGTTATTGACTCTCAAAGCTGGTGAGAGCCTGAAGTGGCACAAGACACCTTTCAGTTTGTTCCAGATAACATCTAGTTCTGAGAAAAATGCTTTAATTCCAGTGCAAGGAGGAACTAAAAGAGATCAGTGGCAGCAGGTTATTCAGTCACTTAGCCATCTAGGAATTCAGATTAATGAAAAATGGAGTATATTTCCCCATAGAACAGTGCTTCCTGCCAGAAACAGCCTCTCCTTCTGCAGGGTAGTTCAGCTCAGGCAGAGCAGTGAACAAGCATGGCTTTTCTCCAAGATTCCAGACAGTTGATTAGCAATGAGCTGAAATACCTCTGCATAACCACTAAGTGCACTTTTTCTCCTGTATTTATCTTCTGGAGAAGACAGCGAGCCTCACTCAACAGTCAACCAACCATGGATCCATTTAACTCAACATCTGAAGAATCATGTTCACCAGAAGAGAGCAAGAAGAAACCATAGTTCATTATGAGGTATTAGAAGCAACAGCAAATCATACTGATTTGTTATCACAGAATCCCTCTTCACCCTTTAGCCTTCATATTACTGTGATTATTTTAGATCACTTTATCCAGAACCTCTTAAAAAATCTTTTGTCTTCTAAGCAAAAGATGTACTTATCATTTGTGCTTTAAATGGACAGACTCACTACAAAAATGCAATATTCCCAATTAAACTTGTCCCTGTTACATCTTTCTTTCTTATCCCACAAACCAGCAAACACCTTTTCCTCTTTTAATCAGAACTGCAGGGGGCACTGGTAACTCTTGTTGTTCTAAGATGTTCCATGACAATGATTCAGGCTGTATAATTGGAGTCGGAAAGGAGGATGTACACTTTAACAAGTCTGCACCATGAAAACATTCCAAAGTATCTGATTCTCTTGCAATTTAGGTAGCCAGCCAAATTAAAAACAAAAGCAAACAAACAAAAAAAAATAGTGGTCAATTCTGAGGCAGCAGGTAACAATGGAAGTGTTCCTTTCTTATAACCAAGTAGCTGCTAAACAGTTTTTTGTACATATATTTCTTACCAAGCTTATAACTGGGAATAGAAAGACTAGGGATCTGCCAGTGTATGTTCACACTTCTGGAAATGAATGCACATGAAATAATAAAAAAATTTAAACATGCTGTTAAAGTAAATATTTCTGTTTGACACTCCACCTGGAATGCACTGTTTCATTTGACTACCATCATTACTGAAACGCATCATATTTTTTCTCACTATTCCACAATGGAAAAACCTAATTGGAATTCAAAGTAATGTTTATTGATAAAATGAAAAGGCACTAATCAAGGAATTAGATTAGTATATCATGCAGACTAAATAAAGCCCCTAACCATTTCAAATCCTTACTGAGATGCACTAGCAGAAAGGGACTTAAGGAACAGCTCTGCTTAGTCTTAGAGGTGAAGAGTGAAGATGCATGCACATGATTTATTAAGGCTTTGTAAAATCTTCTCCCAGAGGGCACAAACACAGAGACTCTTTTGACTAAATTCACAGGATGATCCAAAAAAGTCACACATTTTTTCATTTTGAGCTTTATCTGTAGGGAAATGTCTAAGTCATCATGAGCACAAAGAAAAAACTTGTATACAAACCCTTTGCCTTTGTCCCCTCTGTAGATCTTTCATTCGAAACCATACAACCCATTGGAAAAGAAGCTGAAGGAAGAAAGATTAGTGAAAAATTCCTCTCTCTGTTAAAATTAATGGGAAACATTTCTATTTCAAATGTTTCTCAGCACCCTGAATGCAAATATTTTTGTAGGAAGGAATGAGGTTTTTTTTACCTTCAAGATATTCCAAAATGATGGTGCCCTCTGAACAAACTCATCTGCTTTGCTTATCTTGACAAAGAAAAAAATACCTTTTGCAAGATTAGCCTGAAGAATTTATTACTTACTGTGGTACTCTGAGCAGACAGATTATTGTTCTAAATAAGAAAGGACCCCCATGTGAAAAAGAAGACAGGGTAGTACAGAGAGTACTGATTACATTCTTAGATCCCCAGTTTGAAACATTCAGCACGTATTCCCTTCCCACGAGTGCAGGCCAATCCAGAACACAGCAGGCGCATCCTTTTTGAGTAAATTTGCCCGTGCCAGGCACATGTCAGAGATGATGAGTGAGGCAGAGATGCCAGCCACCTTCTCTGACCTCAGAGGTCAGACAAAGGAGAGTGCGACAAAAGCTAAAAAGCATCAAGTCTATAATGATGATGTGGCTGACCTGGCACACCCACTATTCCCATCACTTCTCAGTACTCCTTTTATTGGTGTTACCTGCTGTGAGAAGAGTGCCTCTGGACCTAGCAGCTTGATTTTGGTCTTAGGAAAATAATCATAATATGGAGGGAGTCAATCAGACTGCCAGCTTCTGCCTTTCAAGTAGTGAATGGCATGAACTGCAAAAAGGCAGATAATGTTCAATTCACAAGTTTCTCAGATGGATCAAACATTCCAGATTGGTGTGAACCAGGCAGGTTCAGCCTGCTGCATTAAAAGCATGCATGTTCTGTCCCTCTTTGTGAGAAATACTCTGCAAAACAGATAAGAAAAACAGATATCCTCCCTGGAAACTAAGAATTCCATAAAAAATATATGGTGGGGCTTCTGGGCTATCAACCTTTGCCAAAAAATGAGGTTATTTAATTTTATGCTATGAGAAAGCTTCTTCTTCTACTGTGGAAACCATCTTTTATACATGTGTTGTATAAGTAATGTGCACATAACTTATAATATTTTTCCTAGAAATCCTTTTTCCTGGGTAGTTTTTCCTTTATTTCTGTTTCCATTAAAAGTCAATTCTTAGGCATCATAGAGTGATGTTTTATCAATATTTTTGGTATATCAGAGCCTTTTCTTCCTAAGGGGATGATAACCTGGTGTGTAGAGTCTTGCATCTAATTCCCTCAGACGGTCTGAGCACACTGGGCCAAATGTCATTCTTGTGTACAAATCTGAACAGGCTTGTTTGCAAATCTGCAGTCTTAGGAAACAATGACACTGAACAGATATTCCAAAGGCCAGCTTTACAGTTCGTGAGATGTTTTCAAACTTTGCAATGATTAGAGAGGGGAGAAAGAGAAGGTCATTCCTTCTTTTGTGTGTGTGTGTTTGGGAGGTAATATGGTCATAACTTCCTGAAATGTCCTTTTCTACTTGTTTTTGAAAACTTAAGATTCAAGAGAGGTATCAAAAATGATACCACCTTAGGTATCCCTTTACTTTTTATATTTTTCAAAACTCCCACCATGAAAGTATCTTATTTGCAAACAGAACTCTAAGCAGAGATCATCACTAGCAATTGTTGAAATTCATAATTAATATATAATTTTCTTAACTCTATATTCATACCAGTTAGACTCCAGCGGCAGTATAAACCATTTAATCAACGCTTTTCTATAAAGATATTGGTAATTTCAATATTATTTTGAAGTTACCAGAGAAGGAGATGGAAGGAATTGGCTGGATATTGTGTATCTATTTTTAATTAACCCACTGCAGAGGTTATTTAAACTGAGTAAGCCTTTCTTGCTATATATTGTTGAGCTCAGAGAAACAAGAAGTGCTTTGCACTCTTTGCTGCCTCTGCAGAATTAGTCCATTAGCAAGCACTATTTCTTCAGATTGTGCCAACCTCACTGGTGCTGTTGGTCAAAAATACCTTTTCACCATATGTCTGTGCTGCTGTTTATGAAGGCAAATATTTTTTTATCAGTTCCATTCAGATTAAAGAAAATAGCTTAAAAATTAGCATCTCTAAGTAGATAATGTGTCTTTTCTTGTACATTAACTTAGCTGTCTCTGGGTAAAAAAAAATAAAACCATGAATCTCTAAAGTCTTAGCTTTCAGCTTCTAAGATGCAGTAAGTCCTCATAGTGACTCTGTATTGCAGCAAGCAAATGCAGGATGCATAACTCAATTTTAATTAAAATATTTATCATGTTTCAAAATAACTTGGTTTGCAGACGTTAGGCATATGCCCTGGATTTGGTTCTCAGGGTTGATTTTTCTTTTAAAAGCTTTTCTCTGGAATCATCTCAGAACACTGAGCTCATGATTACCTGGAAATTAGTTGTCCTATCACTTCCTTTCTCCATTCTGTCCTTTAGCAGTCTCAAAGCTCCCTGAGGATGCACATAAGCAACATCTAGCACGGGGAACATTCATAGAACTTCAATAGTGCCTTTCAAATACCTAACTACACTTTTACTTTAAGGTGCATTCTGAAAAATTAGTTCAATTTTTCCACATGCATACTGGCTCAATTTCCTTAATGCTGCTGCTGAGACAGAGACAGCTTTATTTGAACTGTAAACATGAAACACACTGGCATAGGAAATAAAATTATGTTGATTGCACATGCTCAGCAGGAAGTCCCATTAGAACTCAGTAAAATTGCTTATATTTGCTTATATAAAAGAAAAATGATAGCAGCTAAGATTGCCACGAAATATTCAGTAGGTGACTTTTTAAGGAAATATTATTATATTCTTAAAATATATTGTAACAGCAGGTATAATGATAGGTATATATAATGATAAGTATCTCACAGTGAAATCATCTCTAATTAAGCAATATTTTAAAATATTTTAATTTAGCTGCCTTTTTCCTTTGATTTAATTTATTTCAGAGAAGATGGTACTGACACAATAAAACTAAGAGCACACAGGCAGAATATCCATAACTATCCTGATGTTATTATATAATGTGAAATCTAGAGGTGATCATGAAGGAAGTGCTAAGTTGCAGCTTATTTTTCCCAGCACTATTTATAAGCATCAGTGCCTTTTCATGTTTTTCACTCTTGAGTGTCGGTAGACACAATCAACCTATTGAAAATGGTTTTGTGCAGGTTTCTTTTTTTCAGCATACATGATTGTGCATTTTTCTGCATGCACCATATATTTAATGCACCTGCAGATAAATATTTTAAAAAATGAAAAAGAGGTTTTAAAAGCAAGCAACATTAGGAAACAACCAAAGAGCATGTAAGTATGTAAAATTCATAACTCAAACAAAACAGAAGGGATTTTGAAGTCAGATAGGGTTTGTCTGTTTTGGAAATATTTGGAAAAATATATTCTTCCCTTAATCTTACCTTCTGACATAGATGAATAATTTTGCAGCTGTGAAAATAATAGGGAAGATAATAACCAGATGAAAGACAGATGAAAGAACTTGTTTGGAAAATTCTTATTCAAGTGTTAAAGATGGCAAGGCTATAGACCATTAAATGGAATTTCATCATTCTCACCATATATACAACTATATTCTTTACTACAATTGGCACTTCTGGTAATGACCAAGTGGAGCTATTTCTTGTCTCTCTTCATCCACAACTTCTCAGGCTGCCCAGAGAAGTTGTGGATGCACCATCACTAGAATTGCTCAAAGGCAGGCTAGGCAGGGATTTGAGTGACATGATCTAGGGGAAGATGTCCCTGTCCACCACCAGGGTAGAGGATTGGCAGGGAGTGAAGTGGAAAGTTGGTGGGGGAGGGGGATTTGGACTAGTGATCTGTGAAAGTCCCTTCCAACCCAAATCATTCTCTAAGTCTATTTATGTTTACCTGTGACTCCTTTTAGTGGAAAAAATGTAATGCGCTCATAGAGTTCCTATCCAAAAGAAATTATAAACTTCTTGTTTGATATCCTATTGACATCTCAAAGCAGTGTCATAATTCACAACAAGGGATTCTTGGCTGTTACTACAATCTCTACAAATAATCATGCTGTCTGCAAATGGTAAGAGCCCTATGATAGTTGTACAATGAAATGTCAAATAAGGCCCAACTGCAGCAGCACAAAACTCACCTTTTCCCTTCTTGTATAAGATAACAGAATTTTGGCTCTGGTTTTATAAATTTGAATATTTAATCCTGAATTAGGGCCCCAAAACCATTTTACAATGTTATTCCTCTGTGTACAATTCTAAATTTAATGTTGAACAAAGATTATCACTCAGAAATCTATTTATTCCTTGATGTGACCAGTAAGGACTTAAAATCCATAGAAAAACTGATTTTGTGTGCTGATTTTTTTCCTAGCCTTGCTGCCACCTCCAAAAAATTTCTTAATTATGGTGCACCCTCAACAAACCCTAATCACTCCGTGTTTCTGCTTACACAGATGCTGTGAATGTCTATTTTCATAGGCATTCTTACTTGGAGATTTGCTCACAATTAACAACTCTGGGTCTCTCTTTGTAACTGAAGGCATTTGCCATGTCAAATTCCATATTTCTGAACCTGTACCAAGTGCCAGTTTGAGAAGGTTTTTAATTGTGAACTTTAATGGCGATATTTAACACTATAGAAGAAATTTCTTTTGTTATAGTTATGTGAGGGACCAAAATGAAACTCCACCCAGCTTACATAGAGAAAAGTTTCTAGAGAATGCAACTTACTTTTGAGAAAACCTAAAATACCAGGTGTCAGATAATCAATGCTGCACAGGAAAGAGATTCATCAGGGTGATAGCATGGCCTAACAAACTGAAGGCTTTATAAATCAATGCAAGAATCCTGCAGTAGACCTGGTAGTGCAAAGGGAATTAACAGTTCACCAAATAATGATGTAAAGGACTCTGCATGGGACACACTAAGCCAGCAGTCGGGCACATTGGTGGAACAAGATCAGCCCAACAGCATTCCCCTGAAGGGCAGGGAAATGTCAAGTTCAAAGATGAAATGCTCTGCCAAGAGCTCAATGGCTTCACACAAAAGCAGCAAGCATAGAGACAGAAGATTTTGTCTCTCTCAGCAAATGAGAGGATGAGGATGTATATCACCATCTGGAGTGGGGAAAAGGAGCAACCTCACTGTGGAGGGTTGACTTTGGCTGAATGCCAGGTGCTCACCAAGCCACTTTATTACTCCCTCCCATCCACTGAACAGGGGAAAATATGGCAAAAGCTTTATAAGGGTTGCTGCCAGTTCATCATACACTCTCTCTGCCACTCCTTCCCCTTATCCAACGTGGGGCTCCTCCCATGGGGGAGGGCACACCATGAACTTCTCCAACATGAGTCCTTCCCCCAGCTACAGTTCTTCATTAACTGCTCCCGCTGTCCTTTCCACAAGGTCCACTCCTCCAGGAACAGGCTGCTCCAGTGTGGATCCCCTCGAGGGTCACCAGCCCTTCCAGAAAACCTGCTCCAGTGTGAGCTCCTCTTTCCACCGGGCCACAGATCCTGCAAGGAGCCTGCTCCAGTCCAAGCTGCCCCTAGGCTCACAAACTCCTTTCAGGCACCCACATGCTCCAGTGTAAGGTCCTCCATGGGTTGCAGATGAATCTCTGCTCCACCATGGATCTCCATGGGCTGCAGGGGTACAGCTGTCACACCATGGTCTGCACAACAGCCTGGGGAAACCTCTGCTCTGGAGACCTCCTCCCCATCCTTCTACTCTGACCCTGGTATCTGCAGGGCAATTTCTTGCACATGTTCTCATTCCCCTCTCCTGGTTGCTGTTGTACTGCATTTTTTTTTTTTCTCTTGTTAAATATCCATATCCCAGAGGCTCTATCACCATCACCAATGGGCTCAGCCTTGGCCAGCAGCAGGTTCATCTTGGAACCAGCTGGCATTGACTCTCTTGGAGAAGGGGGAACCTTCTGGCATCCTCTCACAAAACTCACCCCTGTAGCCCCCCACTACCAAAACCTTGACACACAAATCCAATACACTCATCTAGCTTGCAACTACATCCAAATCTAAAAACCTAAGAAATGGATTAGAAAGTGTGAAAAAGAAGAACTTTGCTGTTGTTGCTATGGCCATGCAGTACAATATACACGCAAGCTGACATCTAAATCTAAGGTACTCTGAATCAGATTTTCCATTCTCATAATTGAATCTTATAATGAAAATAAGTAGATAGTTTCTTTTAAAGTGTTCATTATTTTCACACAGCTCTGCTAATCATAATAGGAACAGTAATTGCTTGACATAGGATAAAGCTCTATGTCTCCCTCATGTGTAGATAATAAATACTGAAGTGCTCCACTAAGACTTTACACTCCATCTCAGCTACTTGTCTGACTGCTGCTCAGCTTAGAAAGTATCACAAAACACCCATTCCACATCCATATCATTATACAGGCCATAAAATGATTTCCAATTACCTGGTAACAAATTTAAGATGGGTCTTGTATAAGCTGCCATGTCCTGTACTAGACTTCTTTAGAAGAAATTATCAAAAATGTACTGTTGATACCACAGATAGATTAAAATCCATGTGAAGAGGTGGGGAGAGGGGAGGGGAAGGGGCAGGAAGCTCTACTGATACATATTTTTAAATTTAAAAGGTTCAAGAGAGAAGCCCAAGGACAAAGAAAACAAACTTGAGAAAACAGTTTCTAAAATCTCCTCCATCATATTATTTCTGCGTAATTTTGGGCAAGTTCAATATCTTACCAATGCCTCCAATTCTTAAGTGAAATAGTATAACAATTCTTGCAGCATGTTGATCAGAAACCAAGGAAAAACTAGGAAATTAGGCAGATTTGCAAGCATGGACAGAGATTTAACCTGAATGAGTTTAATGAGATGCTACATTTAGGGGTTTGTAAATCAAATTACTAATTTGCCTAAAACTGAATCTGAACCTGGAGGAATTAGTGGTGATCTCTCATTAATACTTTGAATACATATAAAAGGACTTGAACTCTCAGAGACTATGAGCTGGAGACACTATATGAAACATCTGAAGTCATCTCCAAGCAACTTCAGGTGAGATGTAAGGAAGAAAAGGAAAAAATCCATCATTTTTTAAAATCACAGTCACAGCTTGATTACAAGGCTAATATTTAATAAGGACTTAAAATACCATTGAGAATATGGAAACATCTACTTTGTATGCATTCAGAAGAGAGAATTTGGTTTAACAACTGTAATTACCCATGATGAATCCTTCTCCTGTTACTGTAATTTCTTCATGGGATTATAATGTACCTGTTGGCCTTTTCCTTTGCAATAAACCTTTTCTGAGGAAACCTGTAGTTACAGTGGATTCATAATACTAAAATAAGCTTTGTTATCCAGCCCCTTTGGCCCCATTAAACCATCTAAAGTATCTGCATTGATCTCTTAGTAAAATAGAGACTGTGGCGTTCTCTGGAATCTGCTCCCTGCAGCAAACTCTTGGCTGCATGTCAAAGTCATTTCTCCTCTCACCCTTCCTTGACTTGGAGGTCACTTTTTCATCAGATTCAGCTGAGAAACTACTATGAGATATTCGTTTATTCAACAACCTGTATTGGCACATAGATCACAGGTGTAGTTCAATCCTTGTGCAAAACAAGACTCAAAACTTAAGTCTTCAGAGCTTGTCACTATGAAATAGATGGTGTTAGATATTTCTAGAAGAGTAAATATTTCATGAGAAGAGAAAAGGAAAGGCAAAGAATGGGTAGATCTAAACTGTTCTTTAACCTAAAAGCTACCCTCTAATAAAAAGGACATTTTTCAAATATGGAAAAAATACTTCTTCTCATATTATAAACATTAAAAGCAGCTAATTTTAAACATAGGAAAAAAATGACCTCAATACTTAAAAATTTCAGTGTAAATTGAGCCGCTGCTCTCATTTTGCAAATTAAGATATCCTAAGAACACTTCATAATAGGAAGCCTTAATATGCATGAACTTTTGAACAACTATTTTTATTACCGATTATATTTTTTAATCCTGTTCCTGAATCATTTGAGAATTAGGTTTAAATGAAATGAAAAAACCCTATACAAAGAGCATGTCCCATCAAAGAAATATATAGCTAATATCTTAGCAAAAGTATGCTTTGACATTATTGGTATTAAAAGTATGCTTTTATTTTTATGTAAACTAAGTGTGGCTTAAGTACATCATAGAATTAACTGATACATATTTTCAGAGTAGTAATTAAATGCATGGATTTCTTTTATTGAGTCTAAATCTATGGAGAACTTATATAACACATTCAAAAATAATCAACAATATTACAATTATAAATTAAGTTCTGCAGGGATAGCAGCTGGGTTATTTGGTGCATACAGTGTGCAAAGACCACCTGGCAGGAGCTGAAGCACATATTTTTAAATATCTAATCCACTTCAGAATTAGTGGCACTGTTTTTCCCCAGGCCTTCTCTCTGTAATTTCCATGTTTAGACATAAATTGTCAGGGTAGGAGCCTTTGGGTTTGCTAAGATGAAGTTTACTCTACTGAAAAATTAGTATGTTCACTACTTCTATGTTAAAATTTTATTTAAATAGACATTACGAAGAGATGTCCTCAGATGGAAGAAATTCTGCCTAGCTCAGGGACATCATGAAGACTGCTACAGCCTAAAGGTTAAAAACCAGCCACTCTAAAGAGTAACTTCTCAAGTTCAAACTCATGAACAATGATTTTTTTTCAGGGTTATCTTCATCACAGCTGATTTTCAGATGCCCCACTCTGTTCCTGATACATCCCCATACAAGTCAACACTTAGAAAATGAGAAAGGTCTTCTTAAAAGCTTTTTAGTCATCTCCATTTCTTTCTTAAATTGACCACAGCTAGTCCCTTCTTTACCGGTCTGCACCTGGTTTGGTGTTTTTTTTCACTCCATTTTAGATAAAACTCAGGCATTTTAGCACACACTGCTTACCTTCTCCTGGATCTCCGAAGCCTTGTGCTATGTTATGTGGCTCTGTTCATCTTGCGCACTGCTTTCAAATGATCTTTAAAAAGAGTGCAGTGGAGAGCCTGATGGAAAAGGATAGAACATAATTAGCTTTTTCTCTGATACATTTTGATGTAAAGAGCCTGTAGAGAACACCCGACTCATGAGTAGCTATGTGGGATCAAGGGATCTTGAGGCATCAAGCTGAGGAATAGCACAAATGTCAGCTCTCCAGCTGTTGTCACAAAACAGCCTCGTGGACAGATTTTACAGTTTCTAACTCTGTGCCAAGGCAGAGAGCAATTTGAGAGCCTACTCTTCCATTTAAATGTGTGAAAATATCAATAAAAACCTTGGTGTTATCACAAGTCCATGTAGCCCCTTAAAGATGGTTCCCTGCTTCAAGTTGCCCAGGGAGGCGGTGCAGTTGTTGCCTCTGGAAGTAGAGAGGTGTCTGAATGTGGCTCGTGTGGACATGGTTTAGAGGCAATCATAGTGGTGCTGGGTTGATGCTTGGACTAGATGATCTTGAAGGTCTCTTCCAGCCTTGATGATTCTGTGATTCAGTGATTTGATGCTATGTATCTGAAAAGAACACTAAGAAATCTAAGGAAACCCTTTATAAAAATGCACCCCACTAGGGTTTTCACCAGAGTAATATGTTCCACTGCAAAGGAAATTACAGAAATTTGTAGTTTTCAGGATATAAAAATCAAGAATGGTTTTCCCTTAGGACAGATGGAGAAAATAACAATTCATTCAAAAAGAAAGTTAAAGTGACAACAACAGAAAAAGAACAAAAACACTTTTACAGCTAGATTAAAAAAAAAAGAATGCTTAATAACCTAATTTTCAGGCTTAGACATCTACATTAGTATTTTAATTCCATAATGAGAAATGTACTCACAATGGGACCTTAATTACATGTATCTCTTGCTCCTAATTCCTTTTCATTTTACCCTGCACTTAAAAGAGAATTGAAGGGTATTACAGAATTCCAGGGAACTGGAGATAATTCAAGAAATGGCAGTTAATCTGATTTTTTCCTCCAAAAAGCTGAACTTAATCCAGCTTCATAACAATTACCATAAGATAACGTGACGTAAGAAAATATATCTGTGCAGTTCTGCAGGGAAATAATTTTTAGAAGTTAACAGCCTAGGGGGCAAGCACGACAGGAAAATCAGCGACTTAACTGGCTTGTCAATTGAACAATATCTTCAGCATTGTGGTTTACACACACAGCAAGTGAGCAGAAAGAAGCTTTCACTATACTCATCTGTGCTGTTAGCACTCTGCAGCATCACAGAAGATTTAGCCTCAAGTACTGTCTATTTTCATTTCTACAAATCCTAAGCTGTTGAAAAAGTAGACATTAACAATGGAAAAGAAAAGAATATTATTCCTTTTTTTTCAATTTTAATTAATATTTCTGCCTGCAGCCAGAGTGAAGGTCAGCATACCACCAGGAGAGATTTTGTTTGAGGAATACAGATACAGTACAGCCTGGCAATGAAAAAAATCCAAATTTTAGGGTGACAAAGTGCATGGGGCAAAAGCACTACATTATTCTCAACAGTATATTCAATTTACTTTTAAAATACGTAGAGCAAAGAATGATGCTTCTTTTCCACAGAAAAGAATACAAATACCAAACTATACAACTGGTAAAGCAAGTAAAGGAAAAATTAAAGTGGTGGCAAAATCAACACAGAATTTTTTTTCCTGAAAAATGCTAAATCACTCTCAGGCTTTTTGGGAGCCTGAATACTGAAATTAAAAGCATTGCTTGAGATACATCAGTAGTTGTCTTACAGGGAATGTGTCACACTTATTTAACAGGTGAAACGTATGATTACCAAAGCAGTCTTAGACATTACTGTTTTTTAACTCTGCTGTTACATTTGGAAGTATAGGAGTACCTACCTTCATTAGTACTTGGATAAAAAACTAATCTATGAGTGGGTTCAGTAAAAGTAAAGAAGCACTAGAAACCTATTGCCATTTTTTCACCATTGTCTCCTTTCTCCTCTTATGAAATACTATAAAATCTAGGCAAGTTAGGAAAATGGAACACTTACTATTTGTCAAAACAAAACATTTGGAGTTAGAAAAGTTAGAAGTGGTAGCCCCCGTGTTCTTTTTAAATTGCATTTCAAGTCTTTACATTCTTAACTAACATTCTTTACATTCTTTACATGCTTAACTAAGATCTTATGGTAGTTTCAGTCAGGTAAGCTGCTCCTTGTTTTTCCTTCCAAGGCAGAGCCCATAGCAATGACCACAGATGAAGCCATTCATGCATACATAAACAAATTTTTCACTCATCTGTAAGTAAAATAGGCATATTGATAGTACTTGGGTAATTATATTAAAAATTTGAAATTCACAGGAGCTGTTTTACCTTTGGCACCAGGGGACTGCAGGAGAAGAGGATAGATGCCTGACATTACCAGTTACACGACAAAACCACAGCAGGACACAGCCAAGACCATTGATAAAGCTGGTGGTACCTCTAGGAAAACACATTTAAGATCAAAAAATGTTTCAGAGTGAAGAGAGAAGAGTGGGACAAAAGTATGAGAAGTCGCCCTGAAAACACCAGCAGTGGGGAAGAAGGAGAATGAGCTGCCCCAGGCATCAGAGAAGATTTTATGTGCAGCCCATGGAGGAGACCAGGGTGGGGAAGACGAGTCCCACCAGTGGGAAGAGAGGATTCATGCTGGTGCAGATATCCACACTGGAGCCCAAGAAGTTCCCCATGTGGATATTCCCTCAAGGAACTGGGGCCTGTAAAGTGCACACACTGGAGGAGGCTTGTCCTAAAAACTCCAGCTTTTCTGAAGTATCCAAACACTTCAGGTTTATCTTCAAGAATTGTGGTGCCCAAAACAGAGCAGGGCAATAGTGTTGGGAGGAAAGAGCAGCAGAGAGAAATTGTTAAAAACTGAACACACTGCCCATATTCTCCATTTTCTCCTGCATGTTTCAGCAGGGGGAAGAGCAGAAGGGTCAGAAAAAAAGGAAGGAGTTTGAGCCTAGGATGAAAAGGGGTTGAAAGAGTTTCAATTTTTGCCTCTGCTCCTCATTGTTTAAATCTGTTTTCCTTGGCAATACATTAAACACGTTTTCCCCAAACTGTTTCTATTTTGCCTATGGTGGTAACTGGAAGGTCATCTCCTTGTCTTCTTCCCTACTCATATTTAATTCATCTCAATTTCTGCTCCTGTCCAATTGAAGAGAGGGAGTGACTGATTTGGCAGCTGGCCCAAGTCAACCCTCCACAGCCTTAAACCTTTTGCTTCAAATTCAGTAGTGATTCAATCATCTTAATATTAAATTACACTTTTATTAAGCAACACTTGCAATCATGTGTATAGGAATTTACACTGTGAATGCCAGTCTTGTTCATTGAATAAAATTTGTCACACTAAGTTTGTTTATATGAACCATTCTGTTTGAAGTTCAAATCACTAGCAATTTCTTGAATTTTTTTCCCTTCCATGTTTTTCAGACCATGGTTGTGCTTTCAGTATGACAAGTGCTTCTCGCAGATGTTTTTCATTTTGGCTCCAAATATATTCTAGTTAGGTAAATATAGACATACTCAGACCAGAAGTGTAAAAAATTAAGGTATCTACTGATTTGCATGTTAACAAAAGCAACACATTTTTGCAAGTAAATTTATAACATATGCGTATACAGAAAATGTTTCTATTTTGTGAAAAACTGCTATGTGTACATTGGCAATTTAGCCTAATGTTCAGAAGTAACAACTTAAAATTTCCAGAAATTCAAGGGCCAAAGCATTATTTACCTCCTCTGCTTGGTCAAGGAGCAAATAGGGCTTCCATGTGGCTTAATGTACAGGCTACCTACCTGATTCACTTGAAGTCATCATAAGCCTGCACTTATGATTGTGACTTTGGAAAGAAGTATTTCAAAGGGTAGGGGAAGGGAAAAAATCAGCATTAAAAAAGTTACTCCACTAAGATGGTTAGAAGGCAGTGTCTTCCTGTGACACGAGAGAAGTAACTGCTAGTACTGGATATAGCTTGACTATTTGGATTCTGTTATTTGACTGCAAGGGTGATGTTGGGTGGGTGAGATGAAGTCAGTCAAGGAACTGATTGCTTCCTCTGGAATGCTTCTCACTGGACATAGGAAATGGTACTAAATTTTTGATTTCGTGAAAACTCTTCTCTTACAGAAGTCTGTGTTCTTCCAAGTTTTCAGTCACAATCCTTTCCCCAAATATTTTCTTCATTCCTACACAGCCTGTGAAGGGAAAATTCAAAGAAATAGCATTCAAGATTTCCCAATTTATGAAGAGCATTTAAGCTAAGCTCATGTTTCCAAGAAGCAGTAGGACAGCATTGTTCTTGGCTCTTGCTGTGAAACAACTACCTGAAAGGTTTTCAGTAATACTTTGTATAGCAAGCCCTATACAAGATCTCTATCAATGTGTATTAAAAACACCCTAGAAATCTGGTGCTTTTTGTAGGTATGGTGTTTATAGAAGCAATTAATTTTTGGTGACTCTGGGGATGCAATTTCATGAAGAATACTGAAGAACACATTGAAGAAAATGCAGTCAAAAGCAAGAAAATCTCCTGGATTCCATGGAATTATTGAAGAAATTCTTGCAGACCATTGCCTGCGTGTTAGTTCTTCACATTTCCAAATTACTCAGGGAAGCTGACAACTGGGATATACAAAAAACACCAAAAATGCCTACATCTCTTGGAACTTTTCTCCCTACAGTTCTTTGCCTTTGATGAAAATGAGGAATACCCACAAACTCTCAGAATCAAGATTCTTTGCCCTCTTTATTTCTTTTAATTTTTTTTCCTCAAAGAGACCTTAAGTTATGCTATTGACACTTAAAATAAAAAAAAGGGAAAAGGAAAAAAAGCGAAAAGAAACTTATATGAAGCAGAGTCATGACAAATCTTAGAGAGTAAAAATAAATTGCTTAATTGCAATGATAAGCTCTTCTTGTATGTAATTTATGAAAAGTCAACTGTCATCAAAATTCTTAATTTATAGTGCTCAACAAAGTGCTACTAACTGAAAAGCATTAATCAACATCACCAACTTAATGTGCTTTGTCAAACTTCTCAGTCTCTTCTGCCAAAGAATAACATTTTTGACAAGTAGATTGATTGGTGAGCTAACAGTGTTTGACTGAGGGGAGAGTGTACAACAAGAACCTTAAAAAAAGATGTTAGCAGTAATTCTATTTGCTCACACAGAACCTGTGTACAATACTATTATTTTGCAAAATACATGTCAATAAGACTGATAAATTATTATGTGGTTATAAGAAATTCTGTTTCAAATTGGATTTCATTCTCCTTTTGAAATAATTCATAAAGAGTGAAAATGTGCAACTGATATAAAAGATTCCCATTGGACCTGAATAATAATCAACTACACAGTGCTTTGCCAGCTCAAGTGGTTAAAAACAGTCCTTGAGATTCTGGCTTTTAAGCTTAAGTAAGCAAAGTGAAGAATAATATACTTGCTCCTACTTTTTTAAGTGTAATAGATACTGAAAATTTAAGATAGAGAACAGCTCCTTCTAAAAAGGAGGCTTAACTGGGAATCCCATACTTTCTCAGGAAAAAAAACCCATTGTGCCTTCTTTTTCCTAATTTTCAGGTATTCCAGCTATTGCAACAAGGCTTTTTTTTCTGAAAGTGGGTAGGAAGAAGGAACTGAAATTTTAACAGAAAAGGATTAAAAAGCATATGCTTTCCATTGAAAGATAATAAAAAGTGATAGTCTTTAGAAGCAATTTCCACAGAAAGCTGAAATGCATATATTTAATCTTTTTTCCTGCTGAAAGAGCAAGGAAGTTTAGATATTGCTAGAGACTAAAGAGGAAGGCTTCCATTCATTTTCATGAAAGACTGCTGATTAAAACCACACGTACACCTAAAAAGAATAACAATCCCGTCCCTATCATAAATAGGAATTCAAATGATTCTTCCTCTCCAAGATCAACTTAAAAATATTTGATTTTCAAACACTTGGGAGAACATTTGTCTTCTGATGATTTGTCTTCTGCCTCTTGTTAACTTGAACAGTTTTTTTAACTTCTCAGAATGTCCTTAGGCATTGGTTTTAGGAATGAGAAATTTCAAATTATTCATAATTGTGTAAGGCTTACAATAATTGGTGACAGCAGGATTCAAGACAGAACACTCATATTTCTCACTTGCTATGCTCTCCTTTACTCTTTTCCAGTATTCTAAGCCTCCTAATAGCCACACAGTTGCCTAACATGATCTTTTACGAGAGATGGGTCTGTTCCTCTTGGGTAACTTTGAGGTTTCCATTATGAGAATATGTCTTAAAACTCCCACCTCGCTAAGCCCTTAAATCTGCCATACAGGCTATGCCAGGTTTAGGATTACTCCCACCTCCATATGGAGCTCAGCCAAGGTATTTTGACGTTTTGTTATTGCTGTTGCTATATGCTGTGCCTTGTAGGCCTTTGAATGTTTCTGATGCTTTTGTTAATTGCTTGTACATGGGTCCTGTAGTGACTCAAGCTCTTGCTAGTAGTGATACTTTACCTGATGAATTATTTCCTGAAATAAATGAATTAGTGTTGTGTGCCGAAACTGTTTTACAGCCTTATGATTCTGGTTCAAAGAAGAATGTGCATGTATTGTGGGCCCAGCAGTATCTGGAATTAATCAGAGACCTCTTGGCCACTGCAACAGCTATAGGTAAATTAGCAGTTGCTGCTAGACAATTGGATTAGGACAACACACTAGTACCATCAGGTTTAGACGACAACATGATTCCAAGAAAATTATGACGATTTATTTGATAGGTTATTAGAAGGTGCACGATCTTAAATTCCTAACATTTCAATACCTGCACAGATTAATTTAGTAGCTGCAACTTAACATAAAGAGCAAAGGACCTCATTTAATAGGGCTGCAAATTTGCTGTGGTGGCATATTAATGCCATCACTTGGGGCGAGTCTGCTGTGGCAGAATATGTGGTAAAATGGAAGACGTGGTTATTAACTCCAACCACCTTCAGAGGACGTGATGTCCCAACCATTGAAGCAATCACTAGGAGCATTAGAGTGGCACCAACACCTCATGAATTGTCTCAGGGACCTAGAAGAGAAGGTGGACGTAGCAGAAGAGGTAGACCACAATATAGAACAAAAGTGGTATGAATTCAAACTAAAACCACCTACGGAAAGAAAGGAAAATCTAAATCTAAATCAAAAATCTCCTGTCACAGAACTGCTACGCCGTCTCGTAGAAGATCCCTCCTAATTGGAAAGTATCTGACACTACTGCCACAGATATTGATGTGGAAAAAATTAAACAAGAGATTCCTGATGTCAGAATGTGGAGATATTTGACTCCGGCTAGGTTTTGGCCTAAGGGCATCTCCTGCTTTCCAAGAGAGGAAGGAGTTAAGGATAAGTACCCAGGGAACGAATGCAAACATGCTGAAATCGTAGGTCAATATTTTACTAAACTATTCAAGGCAGGAATCTTGTACAAGTGATTGACAAGATCAAAGGTTGCCTTTGTGCCTTAATCATTGGGAGCAACAATTCCTTGCTGAACAACATGGGGGCCTCTCACGGGAAATCAATGTCAGAGAGACAGGCAGAGGGGCTCAGGGGTCTACTGGTGAGACTCATCCCCACATTCATACCACTGGCCGAAGCATCACATGGCCAAGGGCACAGTGACTTGAGCAAGCCACTGCCTCCTCAAGGATTTTTCAACCCGCCTGGAAGTCCACCCCAGCAATAGGATGCAGCCAGGTGGGAGGAGGACCTAGAAAAAATAAAGCACAGAGACCTTATCCTCTGCCCCACCAAAGGAGCCATTACCCCTTGCAGAACCACCAACAGGTCCGTCTTCTGTCAAACCATCAGAAGAAGCCCTAGCCAGAGGACGTCAGGACAACAACACCAAGGTACCAGATTTCAACCTTGCTCCCCCTCCTCCTCCTCCTCCTTGAAGGCAGAAGGGTGCTCGTGGAAGATCATGGCCACATCCTTGAACTTGTTATCCTTGTATACTTGTTATCCTCGGAGGCCTACTGGCAGGGTTTTTCTCATAGAATAGAATTCTAGAAATACTGACTTGTGGTGGACTTCTCTCAGTTCTCCAGGGGTAACAATGCATTGTCCTTTCCAAAATACTGGGCACCAAACCTTGCAGCATTGTCAAGGGTATTGCCCATGGCAGTATCCAGGATTTCCTTGGATGTGTCTCAGGCTTTTTATTATATTCCTATGCACCCTCTTAGTGTTTTGCGGCTTGCTGTATCTGACAGACAACATGTCTATTACTTTAGAAGAGCTCCAGTGGGGGTCGGTCTCTGCCCTTTTCTCCTCCATCTCCTCAGCACTATCCTCGCAGCCAAAACTGCTAAAAGGTTTAACATTTGAGCTTTCCTTTATATGGTTGACTCCTTGCTCTGCCACCCAAGCTATCACTACCTTGTTACAGCTAGTAACTTTATATTCCATTTTCTCCAATCAGTAGGCGTAAGTATTAATTATGATAAAGCTACACCTGAACTTGTTAGAGACATTAGATTTTTAGGATAAAAGATCAACGATACATCAATCTGGATTCCTGATGAACAATGGATAAAAAACAGAGACTTAATTAAGAAAATCATCTCTGTCAAAGAATAGGATTGGAAGATTCTTCCAAGACTTGTTGGACATTTAAATTTTATTGTACCATTTACTAACCAACATGCTGTTTTGTTTCAACCAACGTATCACGTGATCTCTGCAAAATGTAATTTTGTGTTCTCTAAAACATACAAATTGTTGTTGTTAAAAATGTTGAATCAAAGACACAAAATTAAGTTGCAACCTAGAGCATCAGTGCCAATTCCTCGAGTGGCAACAGATACTGTGTTAGACGTTGGAGCCATATCCCATATCGCCGTTGGGCGGTCTCATGTCAGATTTAAGAAATTAAGGCATATTGTCAACATATTGTCCTCTTGGAGAGGAAGAATAGCTAAAATTCCTATTTACAAAAGCGAGAGGATTGTTCTTCTTTTTAGGTGTATGTGTGGTTTTAATCAGCAGTCTTTCACATAAATAAATGGAAGCCTTCCTCTTTAGTGTCTAGCAGTATTTAAACTTGCTCTTTCTATATGCATTTCAGCTTTCTGTGGAAATTGCTTCTAAAAACTATCACTTTTTATTCTCTTTCAATGGAAAATATATCCCAGTATTTTTGTGCGTAAGAAGTAATGACAGGACAAGACCTCAAAAATTAGGATATGCCAATAAGTCATATTGCTTTTTTAAGAAAATTTTCTTAGCTTCAATATGATAATTGTAAAAGTATTCACAATCTAGGAGAGAGAGCTACATGAGCATAAGGAAAGCATGTGCTTCACATACACTATTCAGGATTTTTGATGTGTCTTCTGAGCTGCATCAAAAGAAGCATGACCAGCAGCTCAAGGGAGGGGATTCTCCCCTCTCCTTGACTGTTATGAGATCCTTCCTGGAGTGCTGCATCCAGCTCTGGGGTCCCCAACATAAGAAGGTCATGGACCTGTTGGAGGGTCCAGAGGACAGCTGTGATGTCCAGATATCTTAGGGGTTTTGATCATCTCTCCTGTGAAGATAAGTTGAGGGAGATGAGGTTGTTCAGGCCGAGGAAGCAAAGGCTTCAAGGTGACCTTAGAGCACCCTCCCCTACCTAAAGGTTGACTACAGGAAAGCTGGGGAGGACTTTTTACATGGGCTTGGAGTGATGAGAGACGAGGGAATGGCTTTAAAATGAAAGAGGGTAGGTTTAGATTAGATATTGGAAAGAAATTCTTTATTGCAGTGGTGGTGAGGCATTGGAATAGGTTGCCCAGAGAAGCTGTAGATGTCCCACCCCTGAAAGTGCACAAGGTCAGGTTGGATGGGGCTTTGAACAACCTGGTCTAGTAATAGGTGTCTCTGTCCATGGAAGGTAGGTTGGAACTTTAAAGTCCCTTCTAGCCAAAAATATTCTACAATTCTCTGATATAAAAACATATTGGAAAAATATGGTAATGACAGGAAATACAGGAATTAGTTTTACTTCATATTACTCTACCTGAAGCAGCATAAAAAGAAAATTTATTGAACTCTTTTGCCTGTAGCACTGCATACATCTTATTACTCTACACATTTTATGTTTCATATAATACTTTAGGGGACTTACTAACTATGAAAAACACATCATCCTTAAAAACAAAGTTATGAAGTACTGAACATGTACAACTAAATATGGAGTTAAAAGTAGCAGCAAAGACTTCCTTCTTCAATCTTATATTTAAATAAGAACACCAAGTGGGCAGCAAGGAAGGATCCTGCAGTATCTTTAAAAGGGTAGAGCTTTCACAAAATTTTCGTGACTCACAAAATTACAGTATAGAAAAAAAAGTAACCTTATGATTCAGACTGTAATTAGCAGCTTAGAAAATGCAGAAAAGAAAATGAGTCAAATACCACAGCCATTCAGGGCCTTAAAAATAAGGACAAGAACTTTAAAATCACTGCACTAAATTTACAGTAAGCCTGCAGTGAAGAGAATTTTTAAAAAGGAGATATTTTTAGAAAAGAAATCATATTGAAGTTAGAGATGAGAGACTTTACATTGAAAAAAATCTTTTTCTACAAATAATATGATCAGGAAATTCAGAAAATAAAGCATTCCTTTTACTGATCAACAGTTTCAATTTGTTTACATTAAGACAGCAAAATCAGATATCAATAGTTTTTTCCAAAATCAGCATTTCTTATGCCAAAGAAATACCATTAGGCTGCACAGAAAGTATGACACAAGAGTTTAATATTTGAACAAAAAGAAATTGTTTATTAAGGAATGCACCTGTCATTAAAAGTCCAAAATAAGGACTGAAAGCTAAAGCGGATCATTGAATTGTGCACTGAAGACATGAAATTGCTCAGCTCTGCATCTGAGTCTGAGAGCATACACAGAAAATTCACCTGAATGCTGTTTTGAAATGCTCAGCACTGAGAGGAGAGAGGAAACGGAGGCCTGATGCTTGCCTCATTTAAGAGCAGCAGTCTTTCTTCATCGCGAGGGAGCCGTTCCCCCAAGGCCCTTCACTGCCAAGACACAGAAAAGCCACGGGGACAGAAAAAGATTGTTAACAAACAAACTAGTAAAAAAGTGTCCTGCAAGCTGTTTCCCACAGCTTTCTAGGGCTAGACCTAGACTTTTCTTTATAAGTAATCACAACAGCACACTCTGTGCCTGCAAAACTTTACCAGTCTTTCTGTACAGTTAGTTTGTCTGTCCCTGAGGTCATCTCCCAAAGCTTTACTCTCCTACTTGTCTTCAGGGGGCATGAAAACCATTAATCACATCAAATAAACAAGGGATGGTGTTAAATAGGTAATCACTTAGCATGCAGCAGTTCATACTGGTGTTTTCAGGAACATGTAGGTGTCCATGGGATGGGAAAAAAACATTTTCCACTAAGTCCTGATTCTCTACAGTAACTTATTCTTTAATCTGTTTCCTGCATCATCTTGGGTGATACATGAACAGCAGAAATTTTTCTCTGATTTGCTATGAGTTGCTACCCTCTGCAACTAAAGCCAACTATTAGTGACTACAAAATTTAAAAAATAATACAGTTTTTTTTTCTTTTTTCTTTTCTCTTTTTTTAAAGATCTCTATGTTATTATATGATATCCACTGAGCTAGGGACAGCTGGTGATACTCTTGTCATGCACTCCCTATAATGATGGATTTCTCTTCCTGAGACCAGACATTTCTTAAAAATCTTAGGAGATTTTTAATGGGTTTTTCCCAAATGTGACCATGCAAATTTAATATAGTATCATTATATCAAAGAGAAATAAGAAATGGGGTTTTTTTTGATACAACATTAGGCCTAGAAAATATTTCAAGAAAAGGAAGCTCAGATATACACAAACTGCTCCAATTTTCAGTGGGAATTTCTGAAGATATAATACAAGATAAATCTAATTAGCTTCAAGGAAATGACAATAAGAGATCAGAGGAGTGAGTAGACTGGTTAAATCTACATGAACTTCAAAAGATTCTCAACAGAAAAATACAAGAAAAAGACTAATGAAGGAAATTAGCAACTGTGATATAGATAGCAAAATTCAAATTGGATTCCAGAATACCACTGTTAGGTTAATGATTTGTTGTATAACCCATGCAGGGAACAAGGGTTTCTG
Organism: Fringilla coelebs; assembly: GCF_963513975.1. Taxonomy (NCBI): domain Eukaryota; kingdom Metazoa; phylum Chordata; class Aves; order Passeriformes; family Fringillidae; genus Fringilla; species Fringilla coelebs. Next base: position 58,926,648 of record NC_140028.1, read on the forward strand.
AATATAAAAGGGCTAACATTTAGCTCAAAGCTGTTGTAATTACATAATGTATATGCTGCTTTTCCCCCTTCTGTTCTAGTGGAACAGCATTGTGAATTTACCTATCTTGGTTCCTGCATCTGCTTATTAGCTGTATGCTAGTACTTACTGGATCAAAACTGGATTTACAAAAAATATCATTTACAAAAAATATCCTGAGCAACCTGGAGAGTTCCAAGTTTAAACAGTGATGTGATGGCAATTCTGAAAACATGTTAGAGATGAATGGCTGTGAACTATAGAGATTAGGGTAAAAGGGAAGCTGGAGCACAGTCAAGCAGGGAAGGAGTCCATATAAAAGACAGAAGGATACAAAGGAAAGAAAAAAAAAGACATTTTTGCATGTTCTGCCTCAGGCAAAATATTAAAAAGTAAAACAAGTAACCTATAAAAATAGCAAGGAGAGGCGATAGTACAACATGGGCAAAAAATAAGATTGTTTAGCAAACCTTACTTCAAAATTTAAGAAAAACATGGCTGTTTCATTACAAAAGCTATCATGAGGACTGCTCTACAGCTATTATTTTGGGACTGAGATCCTTTAATATAGGTGAGGCCATTTCATAGGAGTCCATAGCCATGCACTAAAATCTCACTGTTGTTTCTGTCTGAACAAAATGAAAAGCTGGCCTTGCTTTTAAGTTTACAATTCATATGATCTTCAGTTCAAGGTACTTTAGTCCAAGCAGTGCCTGAAGAAAATTGTTCAGTTGCCTGAATCTGAATTTACATACAAGAGCACCTGAGTTTCAAAGTGCTAAACAATGAAGTAGAGTTATACTAACATCAGCATTAATCAACTCAATTTATGAAAATGGTTTTAGATTTTTGACAGTGGTCTGCAAGCAGTATTAAATTATGTGCATTTTACATATTCTGGACCTATCACATTCCCAGCTCTCCAGGGAGGTGCCGCGCGCAGAGGCAACATGATCTAAGCAAAGGGGAGCACAGTGGCAAAAGGAATGGCAAGGTGTGAGGAAAATGGGCCCAAAATCCTTCATGGTGATCCCTGTCTTCAGCTTCTGGACAAGTTACAGCTGTAATTTGTCAAATCAATTTTTGATACCTGAAATTAATCCAACATTTATTATACTAAAGTAAAAGACAACCTAAAAATTAATTATGACAAATACTCTTTCAGGTGTAACCAAAGAGTTAACCCAATGTGATTAACCTAATCAATTGTAACTGAACACTTGGATGGAAACTTCCACCTTTCACTGGTGGCACAGAGCAGCACAGTGTAACAGCTTATCCTGGAGAATGTCTCCATGTCTCCTTTTAGCATCACGAAAGAGTAAGAAGCTCATCAGATGCACATTGGAAAATGCATATAATAGAGACTTAAAATGTTCTTAAAAACTCTGAATAAATAGGCAATGCCAATTCATAACTGTTGCAGAAGACCATCATGGGAACAAAAAAAAAAAAAAAAAAAAAAAGAAAAACCTAAAAATTTTTCTGGACTGAGAAGCAGTTAATCTTTGATATATAAAGAGAGCACTTCTCCCCCCTACCAATACTTGTCATATAAAGACAGAAAAAGTTTAAGACTCAAATATATGCTTAGTTTTGATGCTACAATATTTAACAACATACAGAGAATATTGACTCAGTGCATGAACCATGAAATATCCCATAAAGCCATAGTGTAATTGCATGTGAACACTCTAGAAATGTCAATCAGCTGAATTCTGTGGAAGCTAACAGAGAAACTCTCTTGAATGTGCTTTTTGAAATCCTCAAGCATTAAAAAGTCTCCAAACCCCTCAGCTGAAAACCTGTCATGCTTGAATAACTGTAACAAGCACAATAATAGGTGTACAGTCTCGGAAAACTACAAGATACTTTGTTATTCTTTTCTGTGAACGATAAACCTCAAGTAATGTGTTGTAGACTATTTTTACCACACACAAAACAAAGAAATCAGTTTAAGGAACCATGTTTTTCACTCAAGTCCATTAGCAGAGAATAGATGGGGAAAGACATAACAGACTCTTTATGATACTTTACCTGGAAGAAAAAAAGCAGTTATCTGGGGTCAAGCAACTGTATTAAGCATTGGATAAGAAATACACAGCCTTTTATTGCATTATTTTGCATTTTCAGAACACCACAAACCCTGACCTAATAAAGGCTTCACAGTCACTTCTTCAATATCTTTGGGCATTTAATCATTAGTTTACAAACACAGGACAGAGACATAATGCAGACAATATCAGTTTAGGAGCCTCAAATTAAAATTTTTAAAGACACTATGAAGGATTGAAAAACACAAATCTCATTGAAAGCCAGCCCCTGTCACTGACAAGCAACCCTACTGTGAAGTGTCTAGCTCATAGATATTTTATTGACGTACTGCAGGCATGTCTTTTTGGATGCTGAAAGGTTTACAAAAGAAGCAAGTAACTTTACCCTTTTGATTGCATGGTGTGTTTCATTTTCAGGTGCTACATTAGTTATAATACTGGTCTTAATAAATCACACACACAGAATGACGAGGTTGGAAGACACCTTTAAGACCCTCAAGTCCAACCCATGCCCTAACACCTCAACTAAACCATGGCATTGAGTGCCACATCCAATCGTTTTCTAAACACATCCAGGGATGGCGACTCCACCACCTTCCCAGGCAGGCCTTTACAGAACTTTATCACCCCTTCTATAAAAGCTTTCTCCTAATATCCAACCTATGTTTCCCCTGGCACAGCTTAAGACTGTGTCCTCTCATTGTGTCAGTGGTTGCCTGGGAGAAGAGACCAACCCCATCTGACTACATCCACCCTTCAGGCAGTTGTGGAGAGTGACAAGGTCACCCCTGAGTCTCCTTTTCTCCAGGCTAAACAGCCCCAGCTCCCTCTGCCATTCCTCATAGGACTTGTGTTCCAAGCCCCTCACCAGCCTCCTTGCCTCCTCTGGACACGCTCCAGCATCTCAACATCCTTCCCACACTGAGGGCCCAGAGCTGGACACAGCACTCACATCTGTCACAAAACACAGTGCAACTGAACAAACATCTTTTACAGCTTCAGTCAAATGCCCTGGATCATCACCTGTGAATGAATTTAGAGGTTACTAAAATCTGTCTAGCTTTAACCAAGTTAGAGCATCACATCTAATTAGCATTGGTTGTGTGTGCAAAGAGTGCTACAGAAGATATACAATCAATCTAGAAGCTGTGATTTTTCAGTTTATTGTTCCTCTTGCCATTATGTCAGCTGCTCTGCAATCACAGAAGTGAATCACGTCTGTCAGTGCAAGTGAAGTCTGAGCAATCATCTTAAAGCATCTGTCTGCAGCATTGGTTAAAGGTTGTTTATATATTTATACATATGATATCAGGATTAAAATTAGATTTTTGTCCTTTACAGATATTTCCTCTTGCGTAACTACTTTTTCTGTCAGTACATCTCCCAGGATATAATGTGATGTGTTACAGCAACCAGCTGTAGCAACCAGAAGTTTGCATTGCTCCTGTCCCTAATGTTTTTTGCTCTGTAAATGAGAAAATTAACATTTCAGTAACAGTAATTTGACAAAGAATTTTATTACTTCTATTTGACAAAGACTTTTATTACTTCTGATTCATGTAGTCTGGAACTATAGATATGGATTAATTACACATTTTGGAGAAGCCAGATGCAGATACATAACCTCCCATGAATGAACACCCCTCTATAAATGTTTAACATGATACAACCTTGTTCATAGTCAGCTTTTTACGTTAGGATTAAAATTCTGATATGTCACCCACCTTAAACAGTTTTTTGGTCTTTTTCAAACTGTGGGTCACACATAATAAATAGTTAATTTGGAATAATCACATGTTGGATAATGGGCTGTCAGCAAGATGTGCTGGTTCCAAGTAACTTACATCTCAATGTTTTCATGTCTACATTAGCACTAAAATCAGCAAAAGGGATATCTGGCCTTGCATAACTGAGAGTAGTTTAAACACTCAGTATCACTATTTTACAGCATGCTTAGTTTCTTACATTTAAATATTTCCTTTTTGCATAAATATTTAGGTTTTTTGAATAAAATTTTTACATATTAGGCTAGTGTCATGAGGGATGGAAAAGATATAAAACTTTGCTCAGCTTAATATCTACATTGTACAAGTCCAACAGGAAGCTAATAGCTTGTTAGCACAACATTTAATGGGAGAGTAACAGATCTCATGCTTACAAGTGGTTTTATTCAGGTAGCACAGGGAATTCAGTCTATATCTCTCATGCCCTATAAAGACTTTCAAATTACTGCATTTCCTCTCAATATGATTAATGGTAAGTGTTTCTTTCTAACAGAAATACCCCAAGATATAAATTACTGTGTTAACAATTTTAATTACTATTCCCAAGCAAACAGTTAGGCCTATTTGGACTCATTAAGTATATCAATTTCAGATTAGTTCAAACCCAACACAATAAAGAAATTCATCTGCTCAAAGCTACCACAGAGAACTGTAACATTATAATACAATGGACTCAATCCTACATTATTTTCTGCTCTGCATATCCAAGGCTTCTCAAGCTGAATAAACAAATCTCTATTGACTTGAATGATTTTCAGGTTACCAATGGCAAAACCCTTGTGTTTGATAACAATACTAAATTTGTATCTAATCCTGTTTTCTTAGAACCATTGTCATCAATGGCATATTTCAGCCAAAGTTCATTTATAAGATTTTAAACTTTTAAAGATTAGCACTGATATTTCACTTGCTCAGATCTTATCCCATACAGTTCTTGCAAGCTTTAATCTATACCATGATATGCCCTTATTTCCACTAATTCTTAGCAACTTAACATTAGTGTGACAACAAGAAAAGAAGAAGGAAAAAAACTACCAGTCCTGAATTATATTTCACAAGGTTTTAGAATGTAAGAAAAGAAGTAAAGATTCCACATCACATTAAAACTCAGCTGGGAAATTTTGCAAGTCTGAGCTCACTCATTTCACACACATTCCAACAGTTTAGCACTTTCCTCTCTTACGTTATCTTTCATCAGAGTTTTGGCATGTAGAAAAGTCAGAGATGTATCCTAGTAATGAGCTGTACTCTAGGATAATGTGGAATTTTATGGACTAAGGAAAGTCTGCTGGGAACCTACCTACTATATAATACACATACACCCTGAAAATCAAAATTTCTATTCTATATATTCCTATTTCTGTTTCTATATATTTAGAAAATGAAATTGTATTAAAAAAAACATAGAGGATTTAGAAGCAAATTTTGGTGTAATTGGAGACTCCTGCATTTTTTTGACAGTCATATTCTCACTTTGAACAGCATTCAAAACACATCTATGTTGGTCACACTTGCTTTATTCTTTACTGCTATTCTCTTTAAAAGAATAAAAAATTGTTTCCACCATACATTCTATTCCTTTTCTACTAATTCTCTTTTTTCAAAACATTTTTACTGAATTTCACTCCTTTATGGTCATTTTTCTTTGATGTTCAAAATTATCCACTGATATTTTATTCTTTTATTATATGTACAAGCATTTTCCATTTTAAAAATTATTCTTTGTAAAACACCCAGAAGTATCAGGACTGAGCCATTTCCACATAAAATTTCTCATAATTTTAAACTAGAAATCATTACTAGTCCATGTTTATTGTGGCCCTCCAGCAACTCTCATGGGTGGTCATACAGAACTGCATGACAGCTATGAAATTATGTGGTATCATTAATAAATAACTTACCATAAATGTCAAAATCCCTCAGCTTCTAAAGACTGCTTTAGTAATTATGTTACATTAATCTTAAAACAATGACATTCTGTCCTTTCTTTCTTCTTTCCTGTACCTCTATTTGGTGGAATATCTCCTACTTATCAGCAATTTATGAGGAATGAGACTACAGAGGTTTAAAATTGTTAATGCAAATCAAGTCACTTCATAGCTTCAGAGTGAACAAACACTAAGTTTTTTTTCTAATTGCCTGATACTTTCTCTTGAATAACTCGCAAACATTTGAAACAAGCTTCTATCATTAGCATAATATAATAATAATGCTCCCACTTAATTACAATTTATTTGAATGACTAATCATCAGTTTCATGTTTTAAAATAATAGAAACATTTTACAAACTGCAATGTAGTATCTGCCTATCAAAGCATTAGTATAAAGACAAGTGCAATATACATAGCTTTTATTAGCCACTCTCTTTAAGAATAATTTGTACTTCTTTTGCAACCTCTGTGATAGACTTAAAAAAAAAAAAAGTAAGTTTGAGGCATGCCCATGAATGATGCAAAGAGAACTGTCTCCCAAGAACAATTTTTCCAAACTGTTGGTTTTTTTCCAGCCTATGCCACTAATAACCTCAGTTACTGGCATCATCCCAGTAAGAATGAGTCATCTTAAATTTGAAGAATATCAACTGCATTTTTATAGCCATGTTGAAAATGAAGGACTTTATAGTCAAACACAGCATCATTTCAATTGCATCTTCACTAATTTATTTAAATGATAGAAGAGCAGAACATAGAATGTCAGCTAGGAGAAATGAAGGAAAACTGTCAGGATCAAACCTTCCATACTTTTCATTCAAACTGTCACTTCTGTCTCATCTTACATGTGTGTTCATCAAGGCTTGTTATTTGCTATTTGCCACATATTCCATATGCCCATGTTTCCACAAGCAAGTGAGAAAGAGTGCTGCAAGTCAGCACTTTTTCCCCTACCCCCCCTTTCTGCCACATCCTTCTCTTTTCTACATTCTCATCCTCTTCATTATCACTTCTGTGGTGGGACATGCACCAAGAAGCTTCTTGCTAAGAGAAAATGCCACTTGTAGCCTTGTTGTCAAAGCCAGGCACAAAGTCTGCTTATGGGAAAAGTTTACCACAGTGACTAAGGAAGCAAAGAATCACATTTTTCTTATTTATCTAAAGATTTATGCATGTGAGAGAGAATATTAAAGGGTGGTGAAAAACTCTCTTTCAGTAAGAGATTCAAGTCCAAGTCTAAAATCTCAGTCAAATTATTTGCTAAAAGTGAATCTCCTTGAACAGAATACAAGCCAGAAGCCTGACTCTTATTCAAGGATCTTCCAAAATCTACAGTTGAAAAAAGACATGCATCTATGACACCTTTTAAAACTACTTAAGCAGTTAGTTGGTAATAAAACTGCCCCTGCTGCTGATAAATATGATTTCAATGTTCAACCTCTCAGCAACTTTTGCTACAAGAATGTCTTTCCTACTAAAAATTAATAATTGAAATGAATAATGGGTGAACAGAAGGAAAATTAAAACAATTTATATATCTGAATTATATAGGTCCCTAATCACTTTGTGTTATCTTATTGTGAATTGCCCATTCATACAACAAAGGCTGTAGAATTAAAAAGTAGCTTGTCATAGTGCATTCTCCACTAGTAATTCAGACTATGTCCTAGCTGTACCCATTAAAATAAACTCTTTAAATAAATATGCCAATTCCATATGGCCATATGGCATCTGTAGAGGAATAATGGTCTCCCCTTAAACACTACCAAAAAGCTATTCCTCTCATTCTCTCATTCTTCTTATTAGAACTAAGAACTAAGATTTCTCCTTTTTTTTTTTTTTTTTTTTTTTTTTTTTTTTTTTGGGCCAGGAAAATTCTTCATAGACAATTTCTTTGCTGGGGTAAATTTTCGTATTATGCCTCTGTGATGAGCAAGGACAAACAGAGCTGGGTTTTTTTGCTATCGATCTTTGTTCTGTTTCACTGACATAATTGAGTTGCCTTTTTTCCCCATGCATATTCATATCCAAGCAAAAGCTTACTCTTGCCCCTCCTCTACTCTCTTTTGGTATATTTTTATTTTAAAGGCAAAATACTAATAGTTCAGTAAATTAAAATGATAGCAATGGAACAAGAAGCTCCTCTTAAAAAATTGAAAGTATAATTATATCTGTTAGAATATACAGGGCCATTGTCCATGTTCAAAGATATTAAACTAGAAGGAAAGATAAGATAAAACATGACAGCAAATGACATGTGTTAGAAACAGCAAAACAAGGCACTCCATTCTTCCAGATTCTTCAGTCTCAGCTTCCATTTACATAGATTCTAACAGAGATAATCTTCCCATTTATATCTGATTGTAGCCAATACAACAGTCATCTTTTATGATTTTTGTGGCAATCTAGAACAAGGAAGTTCTGGACTAAAACAATATTTTTTGTTGGAGGGACATCTGATGTTAGCTTCCTGCTCAAAGTAAGATCATTAAAAGATCAAAATTGGATCAGGTTGCTCAAGGCTTTGTCAACTTCTTAAGATCTCCAAATATAGAGATGCAAGAATCTTTATGAGGAATTGTCCCGCTCATAACCAGTCTCATTGAAAAATAAAGGTAGGGATGATTTAGCTAATTTTGGGCATGTTTCTGAAGTCTAATGACCGTGTTCAAATAGTGTCTACTTTAGCACAGATATTTTGGTACTTACTATTTTTGTGGATAAATAAGAGTGTGAAGCCGGTAGCAGTTGGAAATAAACAACTGTAATAGAGAAAATGGTAAGAGAAGAATACAGCAAATTATACACAAAAGAGATAAAAGAGAAGAATAGGAAAGCAAAAACAACAAAGAACAGAAATACCATTATTCTGATAGGATAAACGTATACAGTAAAAAATATTTATTGTGTAAAAGAAAGCAACAGCTGAAATACATAATCCTACTCTGCAGCAAAAATATTTTATTTCTTGTGGAAACTTCTGAGAGCTTGATTTTATATTCAGGATATTTTAAATGTGTTGGAACAACCTGTCATAACCCACTGAGTCTGTTTCCCTACACTGGCCATTCGAAGCCATATTTTTTTTTGATCTATTACAGAACCTTCTCCTGGTCAATGATGTCACCCTCCCTGCCAACCCAGCCACAAAGTTCAACACTTATTTCCTAAAAGCCTAATTTTGAACTACATTTCTTGCAATCAAACTCATTTGATTCCAGTATTTATCCTTAGCCTCCAGGAAGCCTTAGCCTGACACAGGATGACTTTAAGTCTCTGCCCATAAAAGTGAATTGTAATGCATGGCAGTCAAAGTAGCCAAATGGTGACTTCTCTTTCTGAGTACCCATAGTACCTCTCCAAGGTGAGTGAGTATCTCTTTTGATGGCTTTGACAACTCTGATTTTTCCCTTCTGGCTGCTCAGAGATGCAAAAGCAAATCCATCTGATCATATTCTCCTTTGTAGTGCCATTGACTCTAAAACCTTGTATCTATGTTTCTGCCATATTTGACTTCAAAAGACAATGACACTGTACAGATGAAAAGCTTCTACAAAGCTTCCCTCACATACCTTTTTTGAAGATCAAATCAAGCTCTAGGCATTAGTATTACAATTTTGATATACGCTACTTGCAAGAAATAATGGAAGAAAATCACCACTTCACTCTAATAGCTTTTTCCCTTTAAGAAAAAATAGCAGGTGTTTTGTTCAAATGAACATGGTTGCTTTTAAGTTTGAAATGTCAAACAAAATATAAAATAAATGTATATACATCATGACAGACCTCTGCATTAGTAGAAACTCAAAAGATTCCAGCTTATTTTACTTTTTGTAGAATTTGCCTTTCACGCAATCACTATACTGATTGTATTTCCATAGCTACCTCTGCAACCTGTGGTTCTGCCTAGTTTTCAGAACAAGCAGGAGCAGTTTATTTATTATTCTCCTGAATTAAGCCACAGCTATAAATTACTAAGAGTAGGGTAAAAATAGTGAAGATACCTACATATTTGGATTCTTTGAAGGAAAGGATTAATTTGATTTTTGGTTTTAAAAAAAAATTGCTTTTAATTTTTCTCATAGCGTTGTTTTGCCTCCCATTCATCAGTCCATGCAGTTTCTAATCTGCAACATTGCTACTGCAACAGGGACAAGCGAATTGTGACATAAATGTATGTTTCACTTGGTAAACTATTCAAGTTGCAAGTATGAATCAGTTTGTTAGTAGTGACATTTGAGGTAGAACCTCACTTCCGCGGATGCGAAATATTTGTCTACAATTTGTCACAATTAGATACAAAGCAAAGAATAGATGTTTCTGATATATCTATTTGTGACATCGCATCCTTGGATGCAAAGGAGTACCCAAGATTCATAGATGCTCGTGGTTGAAAGGAGCAACATAAGTCAAAGGGCCTGCAAAAGCTTACAAAGTTTTATAAGGTAATTACACACATGGCATGGAAATTGGAATATTTGTTCCTGAACTCCTAGTATAAGCAAACTACAGTGGGCTGTGGATCAAAGGCTAGGGTGAAAGAGAAAAAAGAAAGAAAATATTAATTAAAGATGGAGAAAGAGAGAGTCACTGTATGAGGAATGGAGAGCCCTGAAAAAGAGTATTGCCCATACAGCTGTAAACCTACACAAGTAGAAGGGCTATTCAAAGTAAGATTCTTGTTTCATCCATTCAGTCATGGGGGACTACTGAAATAATATTAAGTGCCAAAGAACACTAGTGGTACCATTCCCCTCACAAAATGTAGAACAGCAATGACCTCAAATAGTCCTGATCAAAAATAAACAGGCAATAATTGACATCTATAATTGCCTTTTGTGGTTTGCCTTGTAACAATATGAAAGCAGGATAATTCCCTCAAGCACAGGTAATGGGCTAAAAAAAAATGGTTAATCACTTTAGAAAGAGTAAAAGCCTGCCCAGCAATAAAATATTTAGAAATTAATGAAGAAAAAAAAAATCAGTGCAATCTTAGAAGGCAGATATTTACATTCTGAAGCCATTAGCACAAAGATCCTGCTTCCTGCCATGTGATTTCACCACTGAACAGAAAACTGCATCAGTCTATTCTGTTCAGTTGAAGAAAACTAAAATATTGCAGGAATCAGATACCCTGTTTAAAAAGAAGTCCAGTCAAAATAAAATAAAAAAAAATTGATAATGTTCCATAATTATCAATATGCTTTCTTGAAGAAACCAGTCATTATACTTTGGTGCTGTAAAAAACTACTTCTGTAGTACAGTCTCTTTCTAAGAGCCGGGACAAAAATTAATCCTACTTTCAAAAATCTCTGTTGTTCTAACAATTTTGGGACAAACCAAGAGAGGTCACTTGCCAGCAGTCTTCCATCCTTGAAATTGCTGCCAAAGATAACCAAGTGACATTTCCCTGTTATTGTCAATGACAAAGGCCAGGGTCCTGCTATGAGATGACTACAGGTCATGCACCCCGTTACAGAATGACAATTCTTGCAGAACCCTGCTGCACATTGTAGAGAAGTTCTGGATTTTTGCAAGTTGCTCCTCCTCTGTCAGTGTTTATTTCAGTTGAAGTAGCATTAGAACAGTATGAAGGGCTTTTATAACTCTCGTACATCAATACCTCACAGTTTATCTTGCTCTTGGTTCTGATGAACCTTACAGAACTCTTGCACTTTGTTTTGTTTTTTTTTCTTGTCCAATTCTCCTTCAATACACATCCTTGATTTCTGCCAACAGTACAAAACTGCTCTGAAACTGGAGGTATAATTACAGAAATGTCCAAGCTGACTCTGCTCTTGTGACCTCATCTGTATAATAAAATAGTAATGAAGTGTGCAATTTTTGTTCAGATATGTTTACATTCAGCAGGATATGCTGAATTGTGTTCCATATACTTCATGTTTACTATGAGCAAAGTAGCTGGACTAAAACTGGATTTAAATTGCCCAGCCAACTGCAGCACTTACCTGTCCATGGTGAAAGCAAAAAATAGTTGTTTCTGGAAGCTGTTGAAACAATGGAAAAGAAATCCAGCCACCCTGACCCCTGGTAACATTGTGAAAAAAAGCATTCCTATACTGTGAAAAAAGATTCAGAGTTTGTTGGCTGTCATGTCATCCATTACAGCTTCCTATACCCTTCTAATGATTAAAAACTTGTCCATTCCCATCATCCTTCTTTCAGTCAAAACATTTTACCAAGCCTTCATACTTCAGAAGTATCTCTCCCAGAAAGATAACAACGGCATAAATGTAGGGAGAAAAAAGCAGAGATTTGGTATCAGTGTAAATAAATGTAATGAAAAAATAGACCCTTTTAGAATAAATAAATTTTAATTGCCTTATCAACATAAGGGACATTGCATACTGCAATTTTCCCAGTTTTCACACTCTGAATGAGTTTATGAACACATAAATCTCTTCATGTTTGTTGAGGCATAATCTACTTAATATTAGGAATATTTCTTTTAATTAGACTCCACCCTCTCAAAATTAGATTTTTTATGTCATACATTCCATAATGTATTTACAATCTCTTTCAGTTAAATGTTGTTTACTAAATCAGTGCTCTGATTTGTAATTATGAATAATATAATGATGTCTGTAAAAGCCATAGATCAGATTTATCTGCAACTTTGTACATTTTGTCCTTTAAAACTCAGAAAATTGCTACTCATATATGACAGAAAGATTGGTCTCAGCCACTGAAATGCATATATCTTTCCCCTAGTTCAACCCCTTTTTGTTCCCAGAGAGTAGAAACAAGTTCCAAATGACACTGGTCACCAGTACCAAAAATGTCTTCTACAGATCACTGGAAAGTCCTCCCCAAATACCCTCTTCATGTCAATTACAAGACCAACAGAATGACCAAACATGACTCCTGAACAACCCCGATAAATTTAATTTGAAGGATCTCCACCTCCTTCATGTACAAGCTGCTTTCTATATCATTCAAGTAGAAGAGCTGAAACTCTCCAGACAAAGGCTGGGATGCATGTCACATTTCCTACTCTATGGAGTAAACTGCAACTCCATAGGAATCTACTGCCATCTTCCTCTCCTTCAGCTGACTGCAATCAGTCTATCTAATCCTTCTGTTCCTGTCATGATGGTCATGTTTTGCATCCCATGAAGAAATAGGAAGAAAACCAGAGTTTCTGGATCGCAATTAGACTAAGGCATTAAGCCAAAAGCTTTACTATGCATCACTGCTAAGATTGGAGATGTTCTGCAAATGTTTACAGGGACAGCCTTTGGAATCTGGGAAACTACTTGTGTCCAGCATTAAATGCCAACTGAGAAAACTCCTTCTAAAATTTGGCTTAGGCCATAGACATCTGCATTAGTAAAAATTCTAGCCATTTTTATGCTGTAGCAGAAGTCTGACTTGAAAGGCATGAATTTGTGTTATACACATGATAATGTATTTGGGAGAACATGGCAAGCTAGTGAACAAGAAGTGTACAAAGCCTGGAAGGCAGGATAGCATGGAACAGGCTTTTCATTAACACTAAAGTATAAACCCTCTTTGTTAGGTTCTATTTACAAGATACAGTAAATAGGACCTAAGACATCCTTATAGGCACCTCTCTCTTAAAGAACATATATGATTACATCATCTAAGTACTAGGTATGCACATTTAAAAATGTTGAGGCTGAAACTTTACCAGAAAAAAAATTATTTTAAAATAAATATACATGATTGTTCACACAACGTGTTTAGAATCATGCATATTTACATCCATTATCATTCATTCCCATATATTTAGTGAATATTTATGGTCTAATTAGTTGCATAACAATACTGAGCATTTAACTCCATTTACATGATCACTGAGCTGTAAAAATATTGACTCATTTTCATCAAGTAGATCCTAATGAATGGCAAGAAAATGATGTGTTACATGTATCATGAATATCTGCTTAGGAGTCCTGATATAACACCACCTGTCCATATTTATCTGATTTATACAACACTTCTGACACTGGAACTATGAAGCAAAATGAGAGCATTGTAAAAGAAAAGTTTATGATGCATTACAAAAATTCGATTCCTACCAATGTCTGTCATCTATAAATAACTTGCTGGCTCAGTTGTGTTCAATTGTGAATCACTTCATCCACCAAAGGTACATGGCAAAATAGATATATCTAGGAGGATGGCTGCAGATACTCTTATTCTTTATTCTTTAATTTTAATTTGTATACATAATTTTCCCCTTCATTACACAAGAACTTTTAAAATACAAGCAACACGAGAAAGAGATGTAATATTGTAGTCCACATATGCATTGCTAGGAATGCCAAGCAAAAATGAATGAAAGTGCTGGGAAAAAATATGGAAAACTACATTTACAGAAATAAATACTTTTCTTTATATATGACACCCTCCTTTTCAAGGAATATTCTTCATTTTTCTTGGAGGGTGGAGAAGGATATAGAAAGGATAGGCTCATGTTTATATGCTTCATTTTAAATACCATCATTGAAGGCCTCTTTAAAATATATTAATTTTCTTCACAGCATGTTATTTGATATCCTCATTTATATCCTGCCACTATGACTGCAATTATACTTGCTTTGCTTTAAGCATGTGACTAATGGAATTTTGTAGCTACTTAAGTAACTAAAAAGAATAAAGGATAAAAGACTGAGTCTTACTAGACTGTCATGAGAAAGGTAATACTAGTAATAGTGCTAAAAAAAATACAGTTAACTACTTAATGTGAGCAGAGTTCAGGCTACAAATCTCATTTTAATTCTACTTAGTCTTAAAGCAAAATAAATAAAATGGGTAAAAACTTCAGTCATGTAAATAACCAACAAACAAGACGTAAAAAAAGCATGGGTGCTGGTACTGGAACTGATCTCCCACAAAAAAGCCATTCCCCTCTCCCACTATTCATGTAGAAGATCAAAGAAAAGGCATTTCCAAGAAGCTTAGAGTTCAAGAAGTGCAATATTCTAAGTATTTTCTACCAATGTGGTAGCACTTGCGCAGTTACTCATTTCACTTGAGTGTTTTGTGCTGCCTCAGAGCTTATTATCCAGTCTGGTTCCCTTCCTTTCTCTACCAAGAAACAGTGATTTGCTCAAGCAGCAACGGCAGCTTGGCTACTTCCACACTGCAACTAAAGGCAAGGTCTCAATTACCCAGCAATCATATAATTCTGCTCCCAGAGTGCTGTCAGTACCTTGCTTTTCCTGGAACTGCCAGAACAAATGTGTTGCATACCTAATATAAACCTAATTCGTAGATATAAACTCTGGAAACAAACTCAAACAGAATGCAAGTCTTCATAAATCTAATGAATTTTCCTACAGAGAACAAAAATTACCTGTAATTGCCAAAATGACGTCTGTGAATTCAGAACACCCAATAAAATTATATATGCAAGACTCTTATTATACAGTCTTGGCACATATCAAAATGCAAAGAACAGCCTATCATAGCCAATCCTATTAAAATTAATTGGTATCTTGTCCCAAATACATTAGGTCACAAGGAAAAGCTCAGGCTATATATAAAATGTTTGAGACATTCATAAAACATACCATTTTTCATTGTTTTTACAATTCCTAAGTGGCTTAAGCAACCAGTGACACACACTAACATGCCAGTGAAATCATGGCTGCATTAGTATTAATTGTGACTAAAGTGTGATCAGAGGATTTTTTAAATTGTATAGACAGTGAAATTGTCCAGGATACAGAAAGAACCTCTAGCTTTAAATGTACTTTACACAGATCAATTTGAAGGGACTGTCTGTTCACACTTCAGCCATGTTCCCTTCATATATCATATGCATGAGAAAAATCAACAGAAGGAGGAAATAAACACTTTAATTTGAGCACTGAGGTGAATATGCAAATAATTTCACTATTGGACAATACAATAAATTTCATAATTCCTAACAAAAATATTAGAAATTTGTTAATTCTGGGAAAATCTACTTTAAATATCATTGCATATCATAATTTAAATATCATTTCACATTATATTTTTTGTCTGTCATTTGAAAAATTGAATTTACTATCCAGTAAAGTATTCATGGGACTATTCAATCATTGTCTAAGTGTCTTTACTGATATAAAATGAATTTAGTACTGAATGCATAAACCTTAATTTAAAAGATTGGCAAAGATCTCAAACAATTAAATGGTCCAGACTTCATATAACATGTCTGGCTTGCTTTCAGTGAATCTTGCTTTGTTGTGCAGAGTGATGCATTTATCAAACACCACACACATATGTTTCATCAGTTCTGTAAAAACTGATCTTGTCTCTTTGTTTTTGCTTCTAAGCCTCTTGAGTGTATGTAGAATTAGAAGTTGGGAGAATCCAACCATAAAGACATATGCCTTGGAAATGAAAAGTAAGGAGCCAAATTGATTCTAATAAAAATCTAATTTTAAAAAAATCTCCAGTAAAAATGTTATGTACTGTGCTTTTTAACTGCACAAGCTGAGGTTATCAACCATGGAAAGAAAAGGATGGAGAAGCACAAAAGGAGAAACCACCATTCACAAAACTTCTGTGCCAGCTGCTGAAATTTTGATATTTACACCAGAGACTGCTGAAATTTTGATATTTACACCAGAGACTAATCTAAACCATATTACCTCTACAAAACTTATTGTATTTGCATTGACCCCAGATGAAAGAAGGAATGATGAATCTGACTCCATGTTCTCAGAAGGCCAATTTATTATTTTATGGTACTATATCATATTAAAGAATACTATACTAAAAGTATATTAAAGAGTACAGAAAGGCTACTTACAGAATGCTAAAAAGATAATAATGAAAACTCGTGACTCTCTCGAGTCCTGACACGGTTTGGCTGTAATTGGCCAATGACTGAAAACAGCTCACACTGGAAACCAATGAAACAATCACCTGTGGGTAAACAGTCTCCAAACACATTCCAGATGGGCAAAACATGGGAGAATCAAATGAGATAATGATTGTTTTAATTTTTCTCTGAGGCTGCTCAGCTTCCCAGGAGAAAAATCCTGGGCAAAGGGATTTTTCAGAAAATGTGAAAATGCCTCGCTATTTAAAAATTTTCTTTCAATTTTCACCAATGTCTTTAAACCTACAAATTATAGGCATCTGGAGAAGTTATCATCCCAAAATATCTTTAGTTAGGGAATTTCAGTAACAGAGTGCTGGAATGCTCAGACACCCACTAAATGCCCTTTAGTTTTAGTCTGTCTCTGAGCCTCTCTACTATTATGTCAGTTCAGAACAATGATGCATTTGCGAGGGAGAGAGGGAGAGGAGAGAGAGATTTTAGCTAAACAGGATATACAGTGATCATTTACTTCAACTGTCTGACAACTTCAGGTCTGACCAAAAGTTGTAGCATTTTGTTAAGGGCATTGTTCAAATGCCTCTTAAACACTGACAGGCACACGGCATCAAACACCCCTCTAGGAAGCCTGTTCCAGCATTTCAACTCCCTCTTGGAAAAGGGGCAAAAAACACCAGTTCTGTAGAGTCTGAAAAAATGAAAGGGCTGCTTGTGTAAAACTGCAAGCAGAATAGTGCACGATTGATTCTAAGCTACTGAGCTTGAAGCAATATAAAAGGTTTCACTTCAAGTGCCAGTGATGAATCATGCTGAGCCTGGCCTGGGCTCCCCATCTGCATGCAGGGGAGAGTTTGTGTTCCCTGCTCTGCAGAGCTCTCGTGTCATTTCAGCAGAGATCTGGCCTCAGAGATGGAGGAAGGACAGTGTTCTGAACCATGTCAGATTTGTATCTCCTGATGCTGCACTCAGACACCACGTACTTTCTTGAGGCAGACAAGGCTTGTTGTTACACAAGAGGCGTCTGTCAGAGGACAGGAATGTTAAAACTGGCTCAGAGAGGTATCTGTCTCATTTCCTCTGATGTACTACAGTAATCTCTGATTTTCATTCACTGTTTCCATGTATGTGCAGGAAAAACACATGTTCCGGGTTTTGGGGGTATTTGGGGAGATTTGTGTGGCAAGGTTTTGGTAGCACAGGGAGCTCTAGAGGTGGCTTCTGTGACAAGCTGCCAGCAGCTTCCCCTGTGACCAACACAGCCAATGCCAGCCAATTCAGGACTGACCTGCTGCCGGCCGAGGCTGATCCCAGTGGTAACAGCTCTGGGATACCATGGCTAAGAAGGGGCAAAACTGCTGGGCAGCAGCAAACACAGCTGGAGAGAGGAGTGAGAATATGTGAGAGAAGCAGATTCCCCTGCAGGCCATGGTGCAGGTGATGGTGAGACAGCTGTCCCACTGCAGTCCATGGAGGCCCACAGCAGAGCAAAGTTCCACCTGCAGCCCGTGGAGGATCCAGGAATGCCCAAAGGAGTCTGTGACCCTGTGGGGAGCCCTGCTGCTACAGCCTCCAGGCAGAAGGTAGAGTAAATGGGGAATAAAGCAGAGCCTGGGAAGAGGGGAGGGAAGGGGCAACTTGTTTCTAACACTTAGCTTTTTCTCATTACCTTACTCTGACTTGATAGGTAAAAAGTTAAATTATTTTTTTCCCAAGTCTAGTCTGTTTTGCCTGTGACGGTAATTGATAAATGATCTCTCCCTGTCCTTACCTTGGCCCTCATAAGGCTTTCATGGTATTTTTGTCCATGTCATGTTGAGAAGAGGGAGTGATAGAGCAGCTTTGGTGGGCACCTGGCATTCAGCCAGCATTTCACCCACCACAGTCAGTTAAAGTAGCAAACAGAATTAGTACACAATATATTTTCTGGAGGACACACGCACATACTTACAAAAACAATACAGCCCCTATTCCTGGAAGACTGCAATTATAGGTTCCAATCCTGCACTTAGCTTTACAGAGACAAATCTTTAAAAAAAAAAAAAGTAGAAAACCTCCTTGAACTCGGCAGTACTCCTTGCAGCTCTAGCCACCTGAAAATTGCTGAAGGTTTAAGGGGGTAGGCTGAGGAGGCTTCAGGAGTCAATGAAACATCACAAAAGGAATTATACTTACAAATGTGACAAGAAACAACAGAATAGGATTGGAATGAGAGAGAAGACTGAGAATGATATTAGGTGTTAGAAGCCAAAAAAATACTGCACAGAGGCAAAATGTAATGATTCCAAGGAGAAAAGACAGAAGATGGAAACCCCAGGGCATAGGAGATTGTCTTGATAAAGTGAACATGTAGAACATGCACTGAGATACTACAGCACTATGATGTCTGGAGCAGAAAGAGAAATGAAAAGCTCGAGTTGACTGGTGAAGCTGTAAAAGGCCCAGAGGGGGTTAAGAAGAGAGCTACCAGTCTAGGCAGCAGGGAAACAAGTGATGGAGAAAGACTGCTAGGCACCCTTTACATAAGGATGCTGCTGTGATAAACTGTGGGAAAGGGGAGCCTGCAGGAAAAGCCTGGCAACCCACCTCAAGTTGTGATGATGCTTCTAATGTTTCCTTCATTCCTATGATAAAGCAGCAGCAACAGAGTCAGAACTGCTGAGAATGAACATGAAGAACAATAGCATGTCACTGAATCTGTAATGGATCTAATGGATCACTTCCATCACTGCAGGAGGTAACCTCAAAAGAGGAGAACCCTTTATCATTCTGTTGTTCCTGCCAGCATCATCTCTTGTATCAACCAAACAGGTCAACACAGTTTTGATTTAGCCTTACACAACTAATCTCTTAAACTAAACACAAACATCATAGCCTAATTTTTGAACTAAAAGATGCACAACATAGTTATGAGGCAAATAAAAATAACAACAGTGATCAAAACAAAAGTTTCAAAGTGGAGTTAAAAGTCAACCTCCCCTCTTCCAAATGCTTTTTGAGGCTGAAATTCATGAGCTGAGTTAATGTAATGATAAATCTTTTCAAAATACAGTTTATGGGGTGATGGAAATAAAAGAATGTTTGAAAAAACACTTTAAAAGGACCTAACACATAAAATGTTTCCAGTGTTATGACTATTCTTTTACAATTTTACTCAGAATTGAAAAGGAATGAAGACTAAAACAGAAGAGACAAAAGAAGTATATTTTTCTTCAAAAGGTCATTATGGTATTTTGTTACATTTTTATACAGAAGCAATTTCCTGAGCAAATAATAAGTTCTTCGTGTCAACTCCTTAGCAAATTGAATTAAAGTTCTTTCTGTAAATGTAGTTATTCACATTAAGTCAACTCATTAAGAACACGGCTGAAGAGTTTCACTAGCAATGAAAACCATTTACAATGCCGAGTTGGTGAGCTGGCCTCAACCCAAAAAAATGCCACCACCCTAACTCAGGTATTTGCATTGCTTATTGACATGGACACTTCCTCATACTAGCTAATGTTCAGTGCCTGTGACACAGAATTTTACTTTCCCTATCAACTGCAGCTGAAAACATTTCCTTCTTAATTCAAGAAATAATGAAAAAAAATATGATCTAAATTTCATAAAGTGCAAGCAATATGGAATGCCAGGACACTAACAGATGGTCAGATCTCATTACAGCAATGTAAGATGTTACTGCTCTCAGCTCTCTTTCCTCTGCTGTTGAACTGATGCCTTGTCTGACCTAGGCTGACCTAGAACAGAGGCTAGTTAGGTTAAAGTTAACTAAGCTAGCTAGTTCACAGAGGCTAGAGGAGTTAAAGAATAAAGTGGGTGTTTATTGAAAGGCCTCAGTGGATATACCTTGGGCAGTACAAGAGCCCAGCCAGGGATACACCCAAGATGAATTCAAAATGGGCACAAAATGGACACCTCGTCATGAGGTCTCTCACTTTTAAAAGTTCTGGTCCATCAGCATATTGGAGATAATTATCCAGTTTTGGCTTTATGTTATGAAGTCCATCCTTTTTTTTCTCTCTTCAGTCCACGTTGTTTATGCTCTTGGGCCTGAAATTTGGATCAGTTGTCCTTGGTCCCAAGCTAGAGAAGGAATTGTTTTGTCTAACTACTCTGTGAAGAGAGCTTACCATTCCTAAATTTGAAACTCAGAGCCACACACTAAAGCAGCACAGAATCTGAAAAATATAAAAGCTAAGGCACAGAATCTGAAAAAGCTAAAACCTAAGGCATCATCACAGCAGAAGAGTAGCGCAGCTGCTCAGCCTAGTCAACCACTCTCAGGCTAAAGCAACATCTAACAATCAAGCTGGAAATGGAAGGCCAAGAGGTGTTTTTGACCAGTGGACTTCACATGGCAAAAACAATACTCAGCAGAGTGAAACAAAGTCCATTTGTTGATCCTGAGTGAAGTAGACTGCACTAAGGTTCTTGTACATATATTCTACAGCAGGATTATACTCATGTTTAGACTAGAAATCCCAGTGCCAGCACATTCAAAACAAGCAGGGTGCTTTTTAGGAGTAGATGGGCATTTGGGGAATGAAAGCCTTAGACAACTGAATCTTAGAAAACCAAAACTAGAGTTCAAAAACATACTACCAGGAAATAAATAGTTCTACAGAAACAGGAGGAGACAACTTGGCAGGAGGGCAGGAAATGTGAAGGCAGTGTGTGGCATGGTTCATAAGAAGCCTAAAGAAAGGTTTTAGTACATCCACAAAGAGACCAAGGTACGGACTGCAGAGTTGCCAAGTTCTTGGGGAATAACGTCTCAGTTCATGATGCAACTTTGCTCACTTACTTTCTGCTGGATAATCCACTCCTTTGTTTCTATGTACTCCCCATAAACCCTGTGTTGAGGAAAATTGGTGTTATTCCAGTTGATGTAATCTGTTCTTGATATTTGCTTCATTTTAGTACAATTGGCTATTCCTGTTCCTTTTGCTCAGATCAAATTTCTAGTCTTTATTCCAAGAAACTGCTACTTGCTGAACCATGTCTTTAGAAAGACAAAGAGTAACTTTGATATTTTTCTGTTCCATTAGTGGAATAAGTCATCCTATAAACAGAAACTTGTTGGGGGAATTTTGACAAATCATTCTGTCATTTTAATTTTAGTATAAGTTATTATGCCAGACCTATTACTGAAAAGTTCACCCTCCATCTGTGTGATTTCTGTATTAGATATTGCAGTTTCACATGGATGTCGCACAAAATTGTGCACTAAAACAATAATTTCTTCCAATTACTGATGCCTGCACTGGGATATTTTACCCCCTCCTTCCACACGCCTTTCACAAAATATATATGCCCTAAATCCATCTGTTTCTTCTATTTTCCATTCCAACAATTTTTTCTCAAGGTCACCAATAAAGATATTAAGATTACTTTTTTAAATTAAACAAACCAGCAGTTTTCTACTGCTATCTGAAGGGGAATAAATAGGACTAAAAATGGTTGGGAATTACTTATGAAATTCAGTAACTCTGGATTATTTTACTACCACCATATTTAATATGGGTTGTCTTTTTTTTTTACCTTGCTTAAATGAATGTTTTTGTGCTTCTGCTGTAGGTTTTGGTTTTGAGGGTTATAGTGAGCTCTTTTGTTTTGTTTTAATAAGGTAGTTGGGACAATACACATTTATAAAGTAGCATGCTCTTTCATCATGGCCTTCTTAAACAACAATTTTTCTATTGATTTATCATAGAAATTGCTGGAAAAAAATTCTAGGCCTTTAGCAGGAAATGTCAGGTACTGTATTAATACTAAGTGCTCAGAGTTCTCTTCCTGACTGCAAAGTTTCTGTTGGCTTATTTTTAGCCATCGACTTCATATGATTGAGTTTATTTTAAGGAATACTAGTCATCCTTGAACTTCTGCTTTTGATATCGAGAATTCTTTCTAGAAATGACCACAGGAGGATACAATGGCGCCAATGCATATTGGACTGTGGCTCCCTCTGGACATGTAATTTGTTTTGCAAGCAGCTATGTAAGCCATATATTCTTTTCATGCCCCTTTAAGCTCACAGTGCTCAAAATATTTGAATTCTCAGGGCTCAGATCCCGACACAAAGAAGCTATTTTTATATGTATAATTTCTATTGGACAGATGAAAACATAAAGCACTGTGGCTAAATCCTTACAGATACTGAGTTAAAACAGCTTCTGCCAACTTCTTTGAATAGGTACTCCTTTGCACTGTGAAAGCAACACACAAAGAAATTCACTAACAGACCTCAATAAGGTAGAAGAGCAGTCTCCAAGGACAGAGAGAAAATACTTTTATTTCAGTAAATACCACATTTAAATGCCACATTTTCAGGTAACGCAGCAGGAACACCAAATCAGCAGCAGCATGTGTTGGATGTCTAATTGTCATCCAGAGGTCAGCATTATTCTGAAGACCCTGGAAAAGCTACCCAAATCTCCTCCTCTCTGCTCTCCTCCTCCCTCTGACAGGGAACCACTGCACCTCTGCTAGTGGTTCCCTGTCAGAGGACTCTGCAAACAGAGATAAAAAGAGAAAGAATCAGGAGTGCTCCTGTTGTACTAAGTAAATTAACTCAGGAGGATATTGATGAGATCACTAATTTATTTAACACATACACCGAATTCAGAATGGGAATAAAAACTTAATCTCTTACCATTCATCAGTTACATATTGCCTACTGCCATGAGCCTGTTCATAGCCTCTTCTTCTTTCTCCTTGTTTTTGCCCAATTTAGTTTCACTTTTCTTTTTCTTTCCTTTCCTGTACTTCATTTTGGACTGAAATATTTCAAACACAAATGCCCTGGTTTGTAACAGTCAATATACTGTCACCACAACCTTTACAATGACAGATGCCACTTTTTTTTTTAAGTAGAAACAGGTTTTTTATTAGCAGCTGTAAAAGTCCTCCACACTGTTAAAAGAAGTCCTTTCTGAAAAAAAAAAAAAAACTGTGAAAAAATACATTTTCACTAGCAGCTGATCTTCTTGACTGCCTAGATAACCTTTCTCAAGGAGGAGAGGTACTGAAGTGAGTACTTGAGCTACAACTGACCAGTCACTCCTTACCTTGGGATTTTCATCAGGTAGGCTGGAAATACCTGAAGAGAACTATGTCAACAAAGGCAAAACAACAAACATTCACCCCTAATCCCTGCAGCTTTCAATATCCTTTTCGTGTTCAGAGGTCTGCAGAATAAATGATCATCTGGATATGTAGATCAGTCCTCAGCTACAGGTTTTAATTGATAAATTATTTCGTTCCCTCAAAGACTATTGTAGAGGAATCTTGAATGTTGTTCAACTTGGGAGTCCTGAAGAGCATGCAGTATGCAGCCAAAGTGACGAAATTCACAGAGGATTGGCATATTTGGGGAAAACAAGAGAAATTAGCTCAGACCCACCCCTCCTCCTGTCCCAGATCAGACATTATTCTACAGGCACAGTTGCCATACCAAGTGGCATCACACTTCTGCACCAAGAGTTTGGTGCTTCCCTCACCTGTTATTGCTACTCTAGTAAGTCAAATTACAGAAGAAAATATTTATCAACAAGTGCTTCTACCCAAAATAGGCCAAAAATTAAGATATGTAAAGGGACATAAAATAGAAAACAAATGGGAAAAATAAACAGCAAGCAACTGAACAGGGTCAGGACACAGAGAGGAAGGGAACACATCTACCTGCCAGCACTGTCTGGGATGCCGAGAAGGGCAGACCTGATCAGCCCGGCCCTTCTGCCATACACATCCTCCCCTAACCAGGAGCTGAAGGAAATGAACTTTTCTCCCTAGTATTATTGCTTTCAGCAAATCAATATGAATGTAGTACCACTGTTTCTAAGAAAGCACTTCACTCTGAGAGTTTGTTATATCTTTCTTGTGTTCAACAGCTGCAAAGTTTCTATTTCTTTGAAGGCAGTCATTTTCTGATCAACTTTTCAATGTTTGCTTTCCCTCTGCTCCTTTTACAGCTGCTTCCTTTCAGCCCCTCCTGGCCTTCTTCCTTTTCCCATTCTTCTCATTTTTATTCCTGAACTCCCAGGTCTTTTCCACGCTGCTTCAAGACAGTATTATCAACTTATCTTGAAACACACACTTGTGACAGCAACAAGAATTAACTGCCTGTTCTACCTCAAAGAACAGATTTTAATGTGGTATTAAATTTAAAAGGAAATCAGAACACAGGCAATTCATTGAGAAGTTTACTTTTCCAACTAAATGGAAGGTTAATGAAGATAACATTAGAAGGAAACATGCTGAAGACAAAAAACAGTTCACTGAGTTCTGATTATTGCTTTTGATGCAGCCTGCCCCTTCTCAGCAGAGCAATCAAGCTAAGAGGTCTATGGCTAATATGTGCTTATGTGGTCTATATGATTCAGTTTAAGAAAAAACAATGTAAAGGACAAGGCTTTTGCTGTCACTCTTCATAGGAGTGAGATATTTTTGCAGGAGGAATCAGAAAATGGGAATAGATTAAATCAATAACACAAAGCTTGTTTTTAAAGTCACAGCAAATTGCAAAAATTTAAAATTTAGCTTGAATAAAAATTTACCCAAAACCTGTTTCTGAGGGCAGTGGAAAAGCTTTTGGAAATCGTGAAGGATTTCCTTTTTTTTTTTTTATGTTTTAATATAAAGTACCTTAAATCAAACAGCAATCAAGTGACTTTGGTGACTTCACCCAAACCCTTTCACTTCTATTCAATATTGGCAGAAAAAATTGGAGTTCCATCATCTCTACATTTCCATAAATATGCATAATTTCAATGATGTTGGCTTATTTGTAATTTCCTGCGTTTGCATTATTTTTGACAACTTCATGAGAAAAAGCAATAGATTCCTGAATTAAAAAAAAAAAAGACAAAATTAAACAAAACAACAAAGCTATTGTAAATCAAAGATGATTCTGACGAAGGGGAGGGAGAGAGAATGAATGATGCACCTGCCTCCATCATCAGAAGGCTAATGAATTACTTTACTATACTATGTATATTTCATCTAAACTGAATCTGCCATCCACTCACTCTTGCTCACAACTGCACAGAGCTGCACCCATCTCTGATCCTCTCGTGACTGTCCCGTGACAGTCCCACACACACACACTCATTGGCCCTGAGAGGCCAAGGGAACAAAACATCCTCACTGAGGGTAAATAATCTCCATATTGCATTCTACTTTAGCACAACACAGGCACAGCAAGTGAGATAAGAATTGTGTTTTCCTTCTTCTCTGCTTGTCTCACAGCTTCTCTCTGTTCCAAGAGCCTGTAAATACCACACAAAGACACCTATATGTCTAAGTCATATGCCATTACAGAGAATGTATTTACTTTTACCCAAGAGCTCTAATTTTAGACATCATCCCTGGGTCTGACATAACAAACAACTTATGAAATCCTCTTAATCCATCTGAGGAACCTGCACAGAAATAGATTGCTTTGGTTGGTGATAGAGAACAATAGAGTCCCTCTCTTCCTCCATTAGCTGTAGAGAGCCCAATAAACGTAGGCTTGGGAGACTACACTGAGACTCCCCTGGCTGGATAATATCTGTAACACCTGCTTCTCTACCCACTGAATCAGAACATTTTGTCTACCTCATCTATTTACATCTGCAATATTCTGCAATGAAAGATGTCTTACTATAGAAGTCTCCAGTCCTGCAAATAAATACACTCCTAACTCCACACTTGGTATGCCTGGAAACCAGTGCAGCTTCTAAGGACAGGAAAACACAATGGGCCAATGCAGAGAATTCCTGACCTCAGTTGCTGCTTTTAATACTTTATCTCAACTAACACAGCTCCCATCCCAAGTTTAATGTGGGACTTTCTGTCACAATAGCTGTATGTAACTCTGTATTGTTACCACATTACTATCATTTTGATTACTTCAGTTGTTCTAGAATTGCCACAAGCCTTTACTCATTCAATGATATTTAATTTTTGCCTTTGTGATTTCCGAAAAGAAGCCATGCTCTACTTGAGTACAGTAAATTATTAAAAAGTAATTCCTCTTTTTCCTCCCAAGATATTAAATGTTATTTTGCATTTGACAAGACCTCAGGCTAGTTCAGTGATTGCCTTTGTACCTGCCCATGACTGGGAGAACAGAAGATTTTCCGATTGTTTCCTCTACCAGTACTTACACTGTTGAGGTGGGACCACTTTCAGTTTGGCAAAGAGACAGCAGGCAAGCATCTGTATAGAGTCCCAGAACAGATGCACTGTTGAATATAAACTGATACCAAAAGATAAATTTATTACAAAAATATTAAACCGTCAGATAAAGATCTCTTTCACCTGCCAAGGTTTTGATGTATAAATGGAATGTTTAATGGGCTGCATTAATGCAATTAATTTACCATCATTATAAAAGTACACATAGTTTGTAGCTCCATTTTCTAATCTGATTTTTCCTATTAAATTGACATCTCCAGCTGACTTTCACACTCCCAGTTGTAGCAACTAACTTCTTCAGGCTTTTAACCTTTAAAATCTTAAAGCAAATTAAATTTCTTCATAATCCCATAGCACCCAAAATTATTTTTTCTTCAGTAAAAGTATGAATAGGAGGAGAAAAAGAAATGTCACTTTGCTTTTCACTGCAAGAACTAGAAGAAAAAGTTCAGTAACATATGTAACCTGATAGGCTTTCATCATGCTCCTAAAACAGTTAATTCAACTGGCTCTTATGCATGCATTACCCCTAGATAGATTTCCCTCATTAACTTAAATAACAGCAGACATAAATCTTGACATAATCTTCTCTCTGAACTTTACTGTCCGTAAAGCATATGGAGTCTTCTTTGCCAGAGAGAAACTCAGTCATTTTTACACTCCTGGTGTGGAGCCAGGTTTTTGTATCAGTGTGGCTGGCAGGATGAATCAGCGAAATAACTCTACCTCTCTGTCTTTTATTGAACCCTATCCGATTACCGAGTTTTTAAAGGCCTCACAAAAGGTTCACTAAGCCATAAATTTGTAATTGAGGATAAACAGACTGTCAGTCACCATCAGTGACAAACCCATCCTTGGTACCAATGTGAACACAACATGATGATCATCATGATCTAATAGTCCCTCTCTTGGCATTCTTACAGAACCTGAATCAGGGGTACTCTAGAGGGTCTGCAGCCAAAACATTAATTTCTTATTGTATAACCTTTTGCTGCATTGTGTACCTGAACATGTAATTCATCATTTCCCTGTCACGTAATTTGTGGCAAGAAGCAAAGTTTTCTCATTTGGAAGAGGGAAGGAATTCTGCTTTCAATATGAGTGAAGGAAAGTTGTAGCATTTACTGTAGTCATCAGCTAGTTGCACTGTGGGGGAGTTAAGTCAGGAGTCCACAAGTAAAAGGCATTTAGAAGAGCAGAGGAAAGGCTGGAAAAAAGCAAGTCCAGAAAAGAAGTAAATTTTAAAGGTTCAGAGACACTATCTTGAAAATACTAAGAAGATAGTCAAAGCAATCGAGGATTTCAGTAATATGGTATTCTTGGAAGTCAGCCAGAAGCCAGTCTGCAAGCAAAAACAGGGCCTGACAGGCACTCACTGGGGACAACCCTTCATTATCAGTTCCAATGGATTACCTTTCTCACTGATTGGATGGCCAATCTCAATTTTCCACAGGTTTAACCATCAGAATCCTGAGGACATCTGAATTTCTTTAATCTGTGACATCCTCTAGAAATATTTCTAAATTTTTTAAGATTCCAGACAATGATTGAGACTCTTGAGTATCATAACCATTTAGTGGGAAAGACTGTCATGATCCTGTTACCTAATATAAATAGATATATGGGGAGACATTTATATCAATTGCAGTTTTCCTTCCACGTCCCCACAGACCACCTCTTAAGAAAACTGTAAACTATGTAGAGTCAGCAGATAGGCAGATTTGTAAAGAAAACAAATTAGACAAATCTTTTTTCATGTCTTCTGCAGCTCAAGGATGCGGCCATCATCAGTGCTCTAGGTAAAACATGTAGACAAGATAATTTTTAATTTAGTTTATACCCCAAGCCCTCTGGAGACACGGAGAATAAACAGTAATAAATGAGGATTTCTCTTCTCAGTAAGACACAGACACACAACAAATCACAGGAGGAAAGTTCCCTTGCAAAAATTGGAAAGTTAATAGGTTTTCTCAATGTCCTGCTTGAAAATTAATCTTCCACTTAATCAAATCCTTATGGATAAATAATACTTTTCCTGTCAACAAGACTAGATTTAATAAGACTTCTTATCTGGAAATGGCAACCTGGAAAATGTAGGTGCTTTTTTCCTATTTTTATTTTTATTGCAACTTAAACTTTTTGTCTGCTTGGCCAGACCTCTTAAGCAATTTTGACAGGTAAAACCTACATGATCCTCAAGCCAGAATGTTTCTGCATGTGTAGAGCAGAATCAGAGTGAGGGACCTCAAGAAATCTCATGATTTGACGTGCCCTTGAGCAGTGGGCCTTTCAGCACACAGCTTAAGACTCAAGTCTTTAAATTCTACCTGGTTTGAGTAGAAGTCCTTTATTTCCCCTGGTCCTCACTAACAACAAGGTATACATTGCCCTCTCTAGCTGGCAACTCCCTGTTGCAATACCTGATGGGTATTGCAAACTTACCAGCATTAGAAACACTTTTAAGTTTAGTATTCACCATTCTTGCATGGCTTGAAAAGTCTTGTTTCTTTTCTTCCTGACCAACTTTCTGTGGGTCAAACTGCCTTCTTTTGCTTTGTCACAGATTTCTGCATCTCCAAATGTGCTTTATGTGGTTTCACAAGGTTGAAAGAGGAAAGCTAAATTTGATTTTTCAGATACAAGGGGTGGGATTCATCCCATCATATTTTTGAAGCTAGAATAATTAGAAGTGCTTTCACTCAAGGATATGGTTCTGAATAAAACTAGACTGTGTGCTTACGAGATAAAAATACCTAAATATAAATGTCATCTGTGTGCATGTAAAATGTTACAAGGATTCCATTCAAAACATAATTTTAGTTACAAAATATTTGTCAAATTGCTGACTATATTCCTTAAATATAGAGAATAAAGGGATCAGGAACAAAAAGCATGACATTGATACAAATAATTTTCTTCCTAAAATTTTTCTCTATATGATTTGATAAAATGATGAATATGATAAATATCATAGATATGAGAAAAACTTAAGAGAAAAAAAACATCAACAGACTAGCTAACTGAAATACTTCTAACCCTATCCAAAAAAATACATTGCAAGAGCATCCCAGTGGATATTTGTTTTCCACAAGCAGTTTATAGTTAAGGCACCGGTCTCTAAAGTGAAACAGTGAGACAGAACTGTAAGTCAGGAACAGATTAATGCTAAGAACAGTGATGGAGGAAATACAGTAGAGCTCCCACTGAAAAGGCTTTCTATATTAGTTTTCTTGGCTGTAATTGTTTGTTGTCATACTCACCAAGTTCCCAACCAGAAAAAGAATAGATTGAAAACTTGAGCTTTGGTCTCATGATAGGCTCTTAAAACTTCAGATACGTATTGCAAAATTGAACTTAAAACACTTATTCTTTTCTTTTCAGAATTCCTCATACTTTTCCAGATATTCTACCTCCTGGATAGACAGTGTCAAGCAGTCTTCAGACATGAACTTACACATAATTTCCTCTGCATCCCCACCTCATTTAGTATACAGGGGTTGGATTATAAATCAGCTCAAGGTTTACAGATGTCATTTAATATTCCTCAAATTTTATCTGTTTGGTACTATAACCAAAGCAGCATTCTTTCAAATGCCTCATACATATGTATCATAATTTTTATTTTCCAGTAAATATTCATCTTGAAAGAAAGTGATTTTTGCCATTCTTTCATGAACATTCAACTTAATTTTCTCCACATTTAAAGATAATATGTTTTTTATATTTCAATACTTTTCAATCACCTGTTGAATTATTACAATTACAATACTCCATATTTCACATACAATCCTGGAACACTCTATTCCTTTATTTAAAAGCACTTGGAGTGATTTACAGAAATTTCTGAAAGCACCTATCATGGGAAAAAATAAGCTAACTATGAATTAAAAGTGAAAAATACAAAAAAAAAAAGTAATAATAAAAAAAAAGACATCTCAACTTTTATCAGCTCACCTAGACTGAGGCTTCAGTGGAAAAAAAATCTTTTTTAATTGCAGCTCAGAAGACAAGTTCTTCTCAACAGAATTGAAAGAAACTCTGAATCAAGCAATTATCTAAAATTCTGTAGCAGGTCAGCGTTTGATTTTGTCTTTTATTTCTCCAAGATGAACAGAATAAACTTTAAAAAGGAGGCTTTCTGAATTCAACATTAAAATGCATGACAGTCCAAACTGTATGCAGCAATTTCACTCACTTTAATATTTAATACAGCACCAGAAATACATTGCTAACTGAGTTCATTCTGCCACATAAATTTCCATGCACTGTGGCATTTATCTTGGACTATACTTCATTCCTCTACAGCAGTCATCCAAATGCAGGAGAAAGTCACAGAATCCCTGTAATAGGCAGGATATTGAGTTTGTGCCACAAGAGCAGGAATTATCTGTGATTTATTTATTCCTGTGTTGGTAAATTAGTGAGAGGACTGCTCATGTGGATCTCCACTGGGGAGACGGCAGAGTAAGACCATGGAGGTTTGGAATGAAATATTTTACATGGAACACATCTCCCC
The DNA here is from genome assembly GCF_963513975.1 of Fringilla coelebs. Taxonomy (NCBI): domain Eukaryota; kingdom Metazoa; phylum Chordata; class Aves; order Passeriformes; family Fringillidae; genus Fringilla; species Fringilla coelebs. The sequence goes on from NC_140028.1 coordinate 58,957,952, forward strand.
TGCACTTGAGCAAACCATCTATTTCCCTTTGTCTTGATTCCACTCTCTAAAAGACAGGGTAAGCAGTCCCAAGTAACCTCCAATGCTACAAGGACTTTAAAAATACAAAAAGAAAAAAAACCTCATGGTCCTTTCTAACAGACATAAGAATGATACAAGCTTGAAAATAGCAACAATTGTTTATATCACACAGAAGGAAGAACAGAGCCGCTGTGAGCATTTCCAGGCAAAATATTTCCCATACCCTTTGCACTACTTTTTACTCCAAAAACCTTCACAAGTATGCAGCTTCAAACATTTAGTGTAAACTGGAAAAAATGACAGGAAGGTGACATCTGATGGGGTTAATATGTGGGACACACCATTTTTTTTTATTTTTTTCTTGGGACTAAAACCCCTAGCTATCTATTCCCTTTCTCCCCTTTTCTTTTCTTCCTCTTCCATTCTTCCTCCTAATCACCTAAAACCCTTCAAAAAGGTAATTTCCAAGTCTTCTTGTTTCAATTTGCATTAGGTTGGGTCAGGCAGCCTTGGCCTCTGCTCTCAGGTGCGACTCGAAGCATGCTGCAGACACTCCATCTGCCAGTTTGCCTGCCCCAGTGCTGGGAGCCCTGCAGCTGCCTCGGCACCACTCCACACTTGTGTCAATTCACCCAGGCACACGCTGGCTGATGAAGCTGTAATGCTTTCAGAGCCTGACAAGTATCTCTGCCACCCTGTGCAGTTAGAGCTGTTATGGGCTGTTGCTCCTCATTGTCACAATATCTTTGCATTATACTTTATAATGCTTTCATTGATTAGTTACTACATGATCCACTTGCTTTTATCTTTGTTTTTGTAATATCAGTCTTCCTATCTTTTCTGACTTCACCATTACATTTCTTTTCTCTTTTATGACTTACCCACAATCTTCCTTCTCTAGTTTTGGTATTTCTTCTCTATTGACAGCTCACTCTTTTTTTTTCTTCTTTCAGCATTTTAAAAATGAATTTATTTTATTATTACTAATTTTATCCTTCTCTACATTCTGGCCTTTTTGAGGAAAAGGCTGAGTGCAGAAGCACAACTGACAAAAGCAGCAGTGTTTTTCGAGAGGAAGTCAGCACTAGAGCTCTATAGTGCCATTAACCACTGCAACACATCTGAGCTGACAGTAACCTTTTTTTCTCATTTTATATTTATGAAACTCAGTTTCTGCTTTCCTGAAAAGTGAGTCTTAAGACGAGAGGAAGAGAGGAAGTTCTAACACTAGACCTACTGTCTTCCAATTTGAAGCATTTGTAGGCTAAGAAGACAAAACACTCCTATTCCCTGATACCTTATGGTCACAGACAGAGAGGAGGCTTCTGGCAGCTGCTTTCTGTGTTTGCACCAGCTCTAGGCAGTTCTCTGCTCCCACGGAGTGTTAGTTGCATGTATCTCTCTCTACACTCTCTGATGATGGAAGAGCACTGCTAAAAGCACAGCAAAGAAAGCTGTCTCTAAGGGCCTGGTACATCCAACAGCTTAAGGACTGTCTGCAGCTCCTTTTATGGCTGTTGAATTAAGAATTTCAGAGAAATTCTTAATCTCTCCCAGCAATTTCAATTTTCCTTTTGCTGTACCTCTACCAATCTTTCTCTGCATGGTTCATGGACCAAAACATGGCAAATCAACAATTTCTTCTTTTTCTCCACAGGTGTTTGTAATCGTTATGTCAAAATTGCTAGGAAGGAAGAGTGCATGGGTGTGGAGGCCCCAGAAGGAACAAGAAGAGAAAGGGATAAAAGGATGAAAATTTTGGATGACACAGCCCATCATGAAGATCCCAGAACATCTATCTACACATGATTTCTCAATAACACCCAGAGTGGGAAAACAAAGGACACTGCAAGAGAAAGGAGAGACCACAGCCATTGGAGAGGATGGCACAAGACACCAAGAGAAACAAGAGTTTGTCAGCAGTGCTGCATAAAGATTCTCAGGGGTCAAAAATTATGGAGACACACATCCACAATTCACATCCAGGAATCAGCCCACAGCTACCAAAACCACTACCCAAATGTTTCTTCTCTCTTCCTCCTTCTCCAGCCTACTCCACACAAAAGGAGCACAGTCATCTCCAAAGAGACTGCCTGGCCCAAAGTCTTCACCATCTTAAACACATAAAAAAGATATTTTAATGAAAGCAATCTATCGAGGCACAAATCCAGAGACAGCAATTTAAACCAATACGCTTCCACAGGCACTGGCACTTTCCAAATCTTTGTACCCTTGGAGCAAATACAAAAGATACAATAGGAAGTCTGAAGCAAAACTAACCAAAACTTTGTTTACAAAAGTTTGTAATATTAACTGAAACAGCACAACGAGAAATAAGTCCAACTCTGAATACGGCTAAAACAGTCTCAAATATGAACACTTAGAGAAAAGATTTCTACCATTTATAGAGTCTCTGTAAAAGTCAGGACTCAGTCAGCCATTTACACAGATATGCCACAGTTTCAGAAAAGCAAAGACGGCTGCCCAATAACTTCTGGCACAGCTCTTATACTGCAATGAAAAAAAATTCCAAATGGTTGTTTACATGGTAGATATCATTCCTCTGTGCAAATATTATGCAGGATATTTTTTTTCCTTGATCAACCCCTGTGGCTGATTTCAATACTATCAGGCTGAAAGACAGGTTCAAACTTCAGCGAAGGTCTGAATGCAAGGTTTTTAACAAATTTACAGCTCTAAAATAGTGGTGAATCTACATCTAATGACAAAGATATTCCGTAATTAACTCCTCTGCTTCTCAGTTTAGGTAAAACCTTTTATGTGATGCCCTGGTGCTGAATGGATGCCTTGTTGCAGGATACTGGCTGGGTCTGTTTCACAGATACAATTGCAACTCCAGTTGCAATTGTTCAGAAAATTTCCCTGAAAATGGGTTGCAAATAACAGAATTTGGAAAGCAGGACAGGGTGGGTAGGTGTATTTTTGAACCTGCATTTAAGTAAACTCTTCTTTCGCAGTGCAAGATTTTGATGGGACCAAAAAAAACTTGCATCACATAATGATGTGAGATGCCTGGGTACTGGAGTAGCCTCTTGAAAAACACCTGTAAATATATGTCCCCCAAAAGACCAACTTTTGGGCATCTTTAGAATCAAAATTAATTTCCTCATATCTTTGGCCAACACACTAGCTGCTTTGGAGCTTAGAACCAAGATCCAAAATTAACATCAGAAGCTTGAAATCAATGACAAATAAAGGAAAATGAAAAATATAAAGATAGCATTGTAGGGAAATATGCAGAACAATTATGGATTAAGAAAGTCTTAAAGACTTGAATATTAATCAATCCTCTAAAGCTGTGGTTATAGAGAAATGAAGTCTGAAAAGGACATACAGACATCAGTAACAGAATTATGTAAAGTGGAGGAAAATTTCAAAGTACTGAAATCTTATAATTAGACCAGGGAAACTAGAAATCAGCTTCCTGAACTACTTCTGTGAGACAAGAAAATTTAAAAAAGAAACAAAACACACTAGATGAAACAAACTAGGGGTCAAATATTTAAGTATAGTAACGAATTACGTCCCCATTACCAGGAAGAAGATTGTGCATCTTGCACCTCTCCAGGTTAAAACCAGTTTGCTTTTTCTGAAGTTTTTACAACTAGAACCATCAAAAAACCATTGGAAAACCATCATTCACCAGCACCTCCATCATCAGTTCCCAAGGATGGCACTACCAGCATGAGGACTCCACAAAGGAGTGGAGTCCTCTTATATGTGTATTGTTTAAGGGTACGAAGCCTCCTACTCCACACACTTTGGACAGGACCTTGAGAGTGTTGAGGCACTGGGCCACAAACTGCTGCAGAGCAAAAAGAAAAGAGGCTAAATGGAAGCCACTCCCCTACAACATTTAGTACAAGTAAATTTTGCATCCCATTGGGTTCTCCCTCTTTCTATAAGAGCTTCTATCAGCTATGTGACACAGGAGTGTAGTTCCATTATTAAGCTCCTTACCTCAATCTACTAGTGGGCAAGCTGTAGCTGTGGGACTGCACATATGGGTGCTTCAGACCATGCTGAAACTGAAATATATACCCTGGATCACTAGGTATACAGTTTTAAAGAGGAAAATAGCCTTAATCCCATTTGCAATAAAGTGTTCCCAAGAGACAAGTCACGGTTGAAATGTTGACTGATGGCCCGAATCTTAGGCTTTTGGGATAATTTGGAGAGGATACTGCTTCAGAATTCAAAGGAGAAAATGTTTTTCCTCTTTTTTCTCCTGAAGCTGATGAGTCAAAGGGAAGTAGAAGATATATTAACTTGACTGAGTTCTCATTGATTTACACTTCGCAACTGACCCTAAAAGGTGGATATCTCCAAGTGGATTTGGCAGCCTCAGGCTGAAATAGTATGAATTCATCTGGAAAGAGCATTTTGAAAAATAATGGTTAACAAGAAATCACCTTCAAAGAGAGTTTTCTTATTTTCTGTCTCTGTAGAAACAGAGACAATATTTACAGGTCCTAGTGGTAAAGTGATATAAAATGTAAATATGTAAGCAATCATAGCCTGGTTTATTAATATGAAAACTTCCCAATACCTCTAAGTTTCTTCCTCTAAGAGAAACATGTAATACTAGCATTTGCAATAGTTGTCTAAAATATTATCTCCTATATAAATCCACCACATTGACAGAAAATGCAGCTCTTCAATTTGTTTCAGGAACTGTAGACATATTTGAAACTTTAATATGTACTTAAAGGTTTTTTTAATCCTGTGTAATTCTCTGGTATTTCCCTAGCTAGTTTAAACACCGTTAGCTCCCAGAACTACCAGAATCTCCACAAAGAGATTGCATTGTTTTGGTCTGATTTTTTGGGGTTTTTTTGTTGTCATTTGGGTTTTTTGTTTTTGTTTGAAATCAGTACACTCCAAATCAGTTGGAATATCAAGGGGGGAAAAAGTTAATTGCATATAGCCCAATATTTTAGGAGTTATTTCTAGCAGGCTGGTACAATAGATCCCTGAAATATTAGTTTTCATTAAAGACTGCTATAGCAGAAATTTATACTCAAATTATGCAATACATAGTAGCTACACCATTTAATAAACTTAAGTTCTATTTCTTTCAGGCAGAAATACGCAATATCATCAGTAGATAGCAAAATACACATGGCAACATTCTACCAAATTTTCATGCATACTTTGCATGGCAATAATAATGGAGAGAAAAAGTTAAATTCAAATCCATTTCCCACTGCATATTCTGTTGATATTTATCTCCCTTTAATATTTAGGTTAAATTACATAGCTGGTTATCTTACACCAAGGAACACGATAACACGAGTTATTTTCCTGCATAAATACTGACTACAATGACAATGTACCTGCAGGCATCCCACACAAGTCATTGTGTGTTCTGAATTACTGAACATACTGTTCTCCTTATAAGTGTTCTATCAGTAGCTTTAAAAGGAGAATTTATCCTGAAAGGGAAGAAACTCCCTCTGAATAAGGAAAAACTAAGGCAGGGCTGGAAGAGGCCTCAAGATCCACAAGTCTGGCCTTCAGTAGGAAAGGAAACTCATGCAGATCATCTCTGACCAATACCAATATTTTTTACTCTATACAGCATGAACTGAAGGAAGTTTGGCACTCTTCCTTGGTAGGCTATTCCATAAACTCATTGGTTTATGGGCCTCACCATTTAAAAGTGGTTTCCTCTTTTGTCAGCAACATCTACAGATTATTTCTATTTTCTCCTAATACTACTGGGGTGTGGGGAAGCAATTCCCATATTTTTATTAGGGATTTGCATACCTTGCAAAAGTTAACATCTGTTTTTAAACTTGCCAGAGTGGAATTCTTTCATCATTTTCACTGTTTCCCTGATAGATTTCTTTTCTTCTGGATATCCTTCACTTTAGCTATGCATTCATTCAGAATGATACTTAGAGCTTCACACACTGCTCCAGCTGAGAGTTTTATTCACATCAGAGAATAATAATTAACTCCCATGTGTTACAAGTAAAACTCCTGCTACTTCATTTTAATATAATACCTGTGATTTTACTCCTACAAGAAAAGGAAAAAAGTTTATGTGACCTTTTCGTTTTTCTAGACATGTGGCTGACCATCTGCTGCAATCCTCCACTGCAGTACCAGTGATTAGCTGGTTCATCATTTCTCAAAGTTTATTCTGGTGTTTTTCTGTCATATTTAATATATACCCTACACAGTTACATCCAGAGATGTTCTAACTACATGCTGCATTCGAACAACAAACCTAAATTTTAAGCATTAGATAGAGCTGTGCCAAGGAAGGCCCTTTCAATTTGAGAGAAAACCACAGAATGTGGGGTTGGGACAGGGGATGAGCCACTTGCACTTGTACTCATCAGCAGTTTCACCTGGGCAATGTCACTGGTCATTTTGCTCATATCACATAATATCAGAATAATATCAGCATTTTACAGGGCAAAATGACTCAGGCTGCTCTGTTTCTTTATCCACTAGATGAGCATTTTCCACTGAAGAAAGTAAACAGATTTTTTGACACACTGCTCTCGTCAAATTCATCTAGTTGTTTTCTTCTTATTTCATTATCCTCTAGGTTTTATAAATGGTTTCATAATTCATTTAGAGAATGTTTTTTCTTCCCTAGCACTGCACATTCTGCTCATTTTTTCTTCATTCTAAACTACATTTTCTAGATACTGTTTATTCTTCTTCAGTCCCCTAGGACTTAACCTGTCCTCCATCATTTCTCCAAAGTAATTAATGATTCAAAAAATGTCTCTTTTTTTATTTTTAAGCCCTTGAAGATAAAAAGACATTACAGTTTCCTAATTAAAAACTGCCAAGTTAATAAAAGAATCTCAAAACTGTTCTTTCTCTGCCTGTATTAAAAATTTATGCATTAGAAATCTAATTACAATGTATCTTTAGTCTTCCAAAACAAATACTATCATTTGTTTGAAGAGTGATGGATGCTTTCATTTATTTCTCTAATTTTTCCATGAATCTTTTCATCTTTTTTGCCAATTAGGCAGTTCACATGCTAGTTTGCTTCTCTGCATTATGTATTCACTCATACTATTCCTTTTTTATTGTCTTTAGCCCTTCTTCTGCTCCTCAGATACAATCCAGACACAGAAAAAATATTGAGTACACAAAAAGTAAAGTAACTTCTCAGTCATTACTGATTAAATTTGAGAAGCAATGGAAGAAGGTTAAATGGCCACAAACTCAAAAAAACTACACAAAATATATTGAAAGTATAATCAATAAATGAGGACCACAGGAAGCACTTCAGAAGTATTGCAAAGACCCAAATGAAAACCAAACAACCAACCAGAAAAGCCACAAAATAAAAGAGAACAAAACAAATCCAAAATAAAAAAAACCCTCTCCATATGCTTTCATATCCCTACTTCTGCACTAGTATAGATTGCCACTGGTTTTTTAACATGTTCCATTTTCTCATAACCTATTTAGAGAAGGTATGAAGAGAGAACTTTATTACTTAGCCATTTTTCCCAGGAGACTCTGCCTGTCATTTCCAAAAGACTGATTTTCCCAAGTTTATTAGTTTTACTCTGCCACACTCTTCCTTTCTGTGGGGTTGTGAACACTGTCATTTCAGAAACCCTTCCAACACCTTGATAGGTCACTTTAACTTCTCCCTTCATTCTCCCTGTGGATTGAGAATACAACCTAAAATAGTCGCAGTCTGTACCTCCTCCACCTTCTGAAACAAAAGCCTAACTGTCAGTGTGGCTTTACAGTGCCACTCAGGCTTGCTGTGACCTGTCAGGCTGTTTTCCCTCAATAATTGAAGTCTAACATTGTCATTAGCTTCTGTGCTCTTTATATTTCTCAGGATCAGACATATGAAAAATAGAGGAACCTCTTGTTCTTTTAATGCTTATCCAGTGACATTGTGTATTTGAGTAAGTTTGAAAAGCAGCCAAAGTCTTGATGAGCTATTGAATATAACAAGTGGAAAAACTTGCAGTTTAGTTAGACAGACTTTTCCATTTTTACTCATGCTGATAGTACTTTATTCCATTAGTAATTGCATTGATTTAGCTCCTTACTCCAGGTTTAGGGATAAATAGTGCCAGAAAGAAAACTTTTCCTGAAATAACAGGGGGAGGAGGAGCGGATTAAATCAGTGACATGGCACTTAACTTTACATTTCTTAATTAAACAGTTCTCTCTGCAGCTACAATTATAGGACTTGCAATTAAAGACTGTAAAACCACGTTAATGATTTATTCATGTCCAATGAGTAATTTAAACTGCTTAGATTAAGTATTTTTAATAAAATACAAATAGAGGATGAAAACACATCAGATAAAGCAAACCAAGATGGATAGCTACTGCTATTTACATAAAAGTATGCAGCAGCACAGTTGATAAACATGTGTAACAGATAACATTTAATTAACAATTTAATTGTACACTAGAGAATTCAAAGGTATGATTTTATTCAGTGAGACTTGACTCATAAAGTATAAAAGAACAGAGATCAGCTAGGTACTAGAAGGACATATATAATAGGATACATTGGAGACATTTTTGCCTTTCATTACCCAATTCCTACAAATAGAAAAAAATAAAATACTGTCTATAATGTTTATCTAAAATAAAAAATTAATTCTGAAGTGCTCTTTTCTCTCTATTCACTATAAAAGAATTCTAAACTAGTTTCAGTGTGGACACGAAAGCCCTCCAAATTATAATGAAATCAATCCTCTACAAATCCTCTACAAAACACCAGTTTTACAGGTGTCTTCCTCAAAGCTCACACATAAATACTAATTTCAACCCAAAAACATAATTTCAACTGCATACATGATATAAAAAAATAGAAGTAGAAGACTGTGCAATCTTAGGAGTATAAAGACTCCCACTGGGTGAGCATCAGTGAAACAGCATGAAGGAAAAAAGCTGAGGTGCAGATGTCAGTGTAGGCAGGTGGTTGAGAAAGAGAAAAGAACAAGATAAAGCTGCTGATAAATGAAGAACACTTGCTCTGAAGCCATACCTATGCATCAAGTCTAACTAGGACAGTCTGCAGTTTACTTCAGAGTTTGTTACCATGACCAAAGGGGCAGTGCCCCCCATCTGTGTGCAGACCCTATTGCACTACAGATGCTCGTGAAGATTTTGCTCACAAAGAGCAGATCTCCTCTGCTGCCAGGACACGGCAACAGCCACCCCAGTTGTTCTCTTGCCTGAGGGCCCAGCTGGCATAGGAAAAGCCTCAACACAGTAAATGTGTGCATCATACCATGAAGAGGAACCATGGGTGCACCAGGAATGTTGGAAGCTACATTCGTGACTTGCTCCTGAGACTTATTTGGAGCAACAGGGAAAAGCAGCAGAAACAAGCTGAGCCAAACATTTTGGGCTAGAAATCACCCATGGGCTAATGGCTGCTCCTCCCTGTTCTCTGGATTCTATAACACATTAAAGCAACTTGAACAACCTACTCTGAGAGACTGAAACGTTATGATTAATCACTCAGACATTGTCATAAAGGACTTTTTGCCCATTATGACAAAACTTTATAAAAAAGCTGCCACCACCAAAGACCACCCTTGCCTGGATCTGCTTCCTTTTTGGAACTTTGGACTGTGAATTAAGCCACCTAAGGGTACTTGAGATAAGATAAAAGTGACACTATTGTCCAATTATCTCAGGTCTGGAGAGAAGTAAACAAGGCTGAGGGAGAGGAAAGTATTCACAAGAAAGCCACACCCAGCAGCTGTCCTGAATATCATCCCCCGCTGGGTTCAAGGTGGGGGAATCTGTAGACCACAGGCTCCTCTGCTGAGGCCAGGTTTGCACACACCTCTCCCCAGTCAAGATGGGGGAAGAGATGCTGTGTAGGGGACTGTTTTAACTATCTATCAGAAGTAAATAATATTTCTTTATTTTCAGTCCTGGACAGCAGAACTTAGATAATATTCAGAGCATAAAGCAGTGAGCTAACCATCATTAAGAGTACACTCAGACATAGGGCAAGGGACCATAGCAATTGTGTCAGAATTTATAAACATCTTCCAAAGGTTAATGAAGCTGTTGGAACTTGTTGCATGGGACAGAAACAAGGGCCAAGCTAAATCCTTTTTAATTTTTAAGATCTTAGAAGTAGGGAATATTAATGCTGACAGACATTTGAAGAACAATAGGGCTATTTAAGAAAATGTTTCCCTTAGATTCATACACACAGGCTTTGAGTTGTGCATAATAAATAAAGGTAGAACACAATGAGCTAAGCTGATAGACTGATATTTATGACAGCTTATATCAGCTTTCACTGATATAACCACACTTACATCTCAATTTCAATAAAAACTGGAAAACCACACTCAGCCCATACTATAGCAAGCCATCATATTTTCACTCCATGATCAAGTATAGTGCAGAGATCTCTGACTTAGCAAAGTGTTGGCAGTGATTCAAACAGACATTCTTAGCTTGTATTGAAGCTAATTTTCCCTTTAAGAGCCAATAGCACTTGTGACTCTTTAGAATTCTAGGATGCATATTTCTACAACCTGTTTTGGAGTAAACTTCAAACTAGGCATCCACAGCATCCATAACACGGAAAATTTGAATGGGCAAAATTAGAAGATCCATAGAGAACAAGAAACTTAAACACCTTTTGCCTACTACTATCAGCTAAATTCAGAGCATGTTTCAAATGCAGACTGCTTTTTGAGTCTCAGCTAACTTCCACCTCAAATGCAGACTGCTTTTTAAGTCTCAGCTAAGTTCCTCCTCAAATGCATACTGCTTTGTAAGTCTCAGATAAATTCAACCTTGTAGTAGTTATATTGAGACCTACCGAAATAAAACACTCCACTTCCAAGTGAACTTAAATAGTATGCATTTAGAATTCCATGAATTTAAATTGCTGACAGAATCTTCAAAATAAGAATAAAATAGAAAAGAAAAAACTTATAGGGGACGTCAATGCAGTTACTTTGCGTACACAACTACCAGACATAAATGTATCTTTCAAATTTACTAATAATCACACCTGAATTGGGGTACCAATAGAGACTGAGGGATGAAGGGATGGGGAGAAGCCCTAGGAAGAAGGACTTAGGCTTAAAAATGGATAAAAAGCTGGGCATGGGCCAGCAATGGGCACTATCAGCCCAGAAGACCAACATTCCCTGGGCTGATCCAAAGCAGTGTGGCCAGCAGGGCGAGGAAGGTGATTCTGCTCCTTTGTTCCTCTCTGGTGAGACCCCACCTGGAACACTGCATCCAGCTCTGGAGTCCCAGCACAAGAAAGACATGGAATTGTTGGAGTCCAGAGGGGAGCCACAAAACTGATCAGAGGGGTTGAACACTTCTCCTGTGAAGAACACCTCTCTGTGCTGAGAGAGTTGGGGCTCTTCATCCTGGAGAAGAAAAGGCTCTAGCGAGACCTCATTGCAGCCTTTCAGTGCTTAATAAGGATTTAGAAAGATAGAGACAAATTTTTAGCAGGGTCTATGGAGATAGAACAGGAGGTAATGAATTTTAAAAAAAGGGCAGATTTAGACTACATATAAGGAAGTTCTTTGCTGTGGGGGTGATAAAACACTGGAACAGGTTGCCCAGAGAGGTGGCAGATGTCCTACCCCTGGAAACATTCAAGGTCAGGTTGGACAGGGCTTTCAGCAACCTGAGTGGACCATGTCAGTGCCCATGGCAGGGAGATTAGACTAGATGATCTCTAAAGGTCCCTTCCAATGCTATGATTCTGTCATCTGGTAATAGTTAACTTCCTAATTGTTGGCCTTTGCTCAAGTCTCACATTCTGACAACTGATTGCTCTCCATATCTCTTCTCCCATGAGAGTTCTATTGTTCTCCCTTACTGTTTCAGAGGATACCATAAGTCAGTGGATTTTATATGAACAAGACAGTGGTGTTTCCTTTCATTTTTTTGGTGCAGTTGGTTCTAATAGAAAGCTGCCTGGTCCTCCACCCGTGTTTATTCTTTGTCTGTTCTCCAAGAATGTGCCACAGCTGAGGACAAAAATCAAGATAGATGAACCACAACTAACCTTCCTGATAATCTCCATGAGCTGTCTTCTCCTACTTCCCATAAGGTCTCTTCAAAATTTCTTGAGACTTGGCAGCAGTACAAAAAACCTGAAATACATATATTAGTGCCTACACTACTTCAGTAACCAAATGAAGAAAAATTCTGTACCATTTCCATTGCCTCTGAAGTGTTACTTCAGCACTCCAGAGCAGGGTACTACAGCAACTTAGCTAATGACCCTGTTGGGCTCAGTGACTCTGTGACTCTTTGTGCCACTTCCCTTCTGAGGTTTCTACCAGTGTGAATGGAACTACTAGACTCTGCAGCAAAAGCAATCATCATTCCCCATTTACCTACAAAGGTTTTTGTGCCTTTGGCTGTTCACACACAGACCATACTATTCTTAAACCATATTTTAATGGCTGGCTATAAGTCAGCATAAGAGTATCATTTATATTTTTCAGAGTTTGCTACATGTGAAAATATTCATTCATCAAATTTCTCATTTAGCATCCTCCAGAGATGTTCAAAAGTGTTGTCCTTTGCTGCTGGGTATGTCAGAGTTTAATGGGAGTAAATACTCATTAGTAAAATGGCTACCTACAAAAAAACATTAATAAACCTCCAATCAGACATCACACTTCTCTAACAAAAAACTTCAAAGCCTTAGTTGTTAGTTAAAAACCTTACAATTACAAAATCTACGACGAGGTTTGAAATCCAGCAACTTAGAAAATCTAGAATGAGCTTTGATGTACAGCAATGCAATTTTTTTGTTTTCCTCTCTCTGTGGTCTCCTCATGAATTGCCTGGCGTTTGAGAAAGATAATGGTAGCAACAGCAGGAACACATTTTGTTTTGTTTTTTTCTGAAAGCTATTTATTCCTCAGACACAGATTCACAGCTAAATTTGTATTTTACTCATAGCACCAACAAATGGAAAAAAAAATAGATGTTGCTCCATGAAATTTGAGAAAATATGGATCATCTTTTTCACCATGTTCCCAATACAAAATTTGCCAAGACACAAAAAAGTTGTAGACAATTCTGTGTTTCAGGTCTAACACACATTTGTGTATGTTCTGGAGCAGTTTGGATGTGCTACAGTGACACACCAACAGTTTAACATATTAAATATGAATAGGCCAGTTTTTATATTGCATATTAATAAGAGGAAAAAACAAGGGAGACCTTTGTACAGTAAGCAAATCTAGTAAATATTAGTAAAACAACAAGCTCCTTGGAACATACTTGGCAAGATAATTAAAATATTTAATATTACTTAATATTTCTATATTAAAACTTATCAGCCATACCAATAAGTGTGTATCATATTGCCTTAGGGCAATCTTTTAGACAGAAGTTTTTAGATACCCAAAGTGTATACACCTACCTTCTGTGACTCTACCTTCTTCACGTGTCATTCTGTGTTCAACATCCAGCTCTAACTCCATTAATCTAAATTATCCCAGAACTGTTATTTAGTGACAGAAGGACTGAAGATTTTCGTTAAATCCACCTTCCTCTCCTAAAGTGTCAATGAAGATAGTTGAAAGATAAACGGCTCAGTTAAATCATCTATAATGGATATAAATACATTTAACTTTTTGTATTTCCTGCTGAAGAAGAATATTAATTTAAATGAACCAAGAAATATTAATGTAAATATGCTGAATATTAATTGAACCATAAAATATTAAAATAACATTCTTACTTCATTTTTTAAAATGTTAGTGTAAAAGACATTCCTAAAAATAAATTATGATAGTGTCCAAATCAGTTCCAAAATGTTACTGAGATTAATAGTGAAACCATTTATCAGTGTCTCTGTCCCAAACAGTTCCTTCCCACACTTGCTCAAATAAAGAGTAGAATTTAATGGAAAATTTTTCCTCTGCCATGCTTACACTTACTAGGAGTTAAGTACGGTATCTCAGAGTGACAAACCTCTCTATTAAAATATTAATTAGATAAAAATGCCAAAGGAATGCTTTGCTCTCCTTAGAAAAGATGAATCTCTTAGCTAAATGTGCATCTTTTGACATCCTTTAAAAACTTCCTTATTTTCCAATATTTCTTTTTATTAACTTTTGAATCTTGTCAGTCAAGTCTGGCTTCATGGTCCCCACAGCATTCATGGATTATTAGAAGTGCTTCTGGGTTTGGTGCAAAAAAGGCATTGAAAATGTGTGCACCTCAGACTGTTTCTGTGTTGTTGGTATTGTAATGACATTGTTATTTTTTAAGAAGTCATTGATGCTTAGGCTGCAACTGATCAATTTTATTTTTAGATCATATTCAGCAGCAAAGAAAAAGAATAGGAAAAAGCCCTAAAGAGTAATTTGAGTGTTTCTTGCTAATAACAAGGTGAAGCAGACACAGGTAATCATGCAAAAACTATATCTTATACTCCAAGAAGTTCATCAGAAAGGAAACTATAAACCCTGGTTTAAAATTGGGCTGAAATCTTCACGATCACTGCAGCATATTAAATATGGGTTTCTGAGATACCAAGAAATAGATAAAGAATGATGAGTCTGGCAAAAACACCCCAAACATATAACTCATTTTCATTCCTTCTCTGAACACTCTTAAATAGGCAGAGAATATCTAAATCTACTGTTTCTGTAAATCACTATGATTAGTGAGTATGCAGTGAAATACACAGATATACAGCCATGTTTTTTCTTATTTTCCCTCCCTCCACAAAAAAACCAAAACAAAACCAAGCCAACAATGAAACAAAAAAAATCACCACCCACACCAAGGAAAAAAACACCAAAAATCTCCTCAACTCAAATGACAAAAGAATCTTAGAATACACCCAAAAGAGAAGAAAATCAAATCTGTGTTTATTTTGTAACATACTTGTGTCATACAAGTAAGCTGAGAGAGCAGCCCAGGTAAAGCTTGTTTACGAGTTAATGACACACTGTTAGCAAACAGTCTCAGTCTTACTGAGACTGAGAAAAAATACTGAAATATCAGAAAAGTTTAACAAGACAGGATTCAATAGGTTTTGTCAGAGGCTGTGAAAGACACATTAAGCTTCTAGGATTTCCTCCATGGAGTTCAACTGTTATTCTCTTCATATTCCCATTTTCTTTCCCCTTCTCTTTCTCCCTAGAGGATTTTCAGTATCATTCTCATTCCTCCATGGAGCTCGTACCTCCATGTGAAACAGAAAGACAATGTTCTTACTGCTGCACCAAACAATTCTTCAATGCAAGCTTCGTTACCAGCTCAAATCTTAACCCAGATTTATCAGCAGGCTAGCCAAAGTTAATGAGCCTACACTTTAGCATCTCCAGACCCAGCCAGGGTTTGAGTGTCAGTGCAAAAGTCATGCCAGGACCAAGAAGGAAGCTTGACTCTGAATGAAACTTGAGTAGTTTCTGAATTGTACTTCCCTCATCTTTCTGGAAAGGATCTGTTGCTCACTCAAAGATTTATTTATCTTAAAAATAAAAATGAATTTTTTTAAGAAGTAGCAATATTGCCTCTTATTTATGAGGCATTATAAATCATTCAGCTGTCAGCACATCGCATAGTAAGAAGAAAGCACTGAACTAGTCAGCTTGTATCAAAAGCCTTCTTTGTCTAGTGCAGAATTGTCACTGCTATTGCATAGTCAGGAGAAGTCCCTAACACAGACCTTTTAACAGAAAATATTTTACTTTTCCCCTAGCTGCCACAAAGAATCAGATGATTGTTCTGAACGCTCTCAAGATGACTGTACCATGTCTGTTTTAAAAGGGCATTTTCAACCATGGAACAATAAAAAAAAAGGTTTTAATTTTAGGGTAATGTGTATGTGAGCAAGCTTTTCGGAGTTTATCTGAGTTGCAATAATATGTTCTCTTGCAGAATATCAATGTATATGAGAAATCCAAAATAAGTATTTACTTAGATATTATATAACTTCACTGTGTACTTTGGGATCTATTTAAAGTAAATCATAGTGCTCCCTTTAAAAAGAAAACTTCTAAAAATATAGACCTCAAAAATTCAAATATAATAAGTTATACTAAATATTCCCAACAATTTAAAAAAGCTACAGAAGGAAATGAAACCACGCACACTCAAATTCACAAACACACACATGCAGCCTGAGGGGGAACTACCCCCTCAAGATATGCAGTCCAGTATGCATTCCTTAACAACATAACATTTCCATACAAGAAATGGATCACTCCCTGCAAGCCTTCCCAAAAATACCATTTTGGCTCATTTCAGAATTAAATTAGATAAGTATGCTTAAAGTATTTGCCTTGACATTGGAGTTTGTTGAGTGTACCTTTAATGAGACAGCTATCAGAATAAAAGATTTTCATTTTAAAAAGTGAATCTTTAGAAAAATATTTGACCCCAATACTGGGAATTATAAGCTAAGAATGACTGGGGTTTACTTCTTAGTCTAAGAAGGAGCTCTTCTTGCTTATTTAGTCTGACCATGAAGCCTGTGATCAGGCTGCTAAGCACTGCCAAATGCAGTCTTTTGCTTCTGGAGGACTTCCATTAAATACAATACAATACAATACAATACAATACAATACAATACAATACAATACAATACAATACAATACCCTTTCCTGTAATTTCCTTAAAGTATTTATTAATCTTGTGCCAAGATGTGCCAGTATCAAAGAGGTAAGTGGCAACGTGCACCAGTATCAAGCTGTATAAAGTCAATCCCCAGTGCTGAGTTATAAAACCTTTCTAATACACAGAATGGACAGACTATTCTTTGAGATTACTATTGACACATTATTTCCAAAAGAAAGGGTGATAGATCACTTCCATAATTATAGAGACACCTGACTTTAATCAATAGCAGGCAAATTTCATCCAGACTAATGCTGAAGTTCCCATTCAATCATAAGAGCTGTCATTTCACTTGAAAATTACTATGGATTCCATGACAAATAAAGCATCATGGGGAAGATCCATTAAACTTGACAAATTCAAGAGGAGTGCCAAGAAAACACCACAAATCAATATTTGATATTTATCAGTTTGACAAAAAGCATGTGATAGAAGGTACAGAAGAGGCTCATGAGCACTCATTGCTTGATCCATTTTTTTTCTTAAAAACAGAGCCATAAAATAACTCATCCTCAAATGTCATGTACAAAAAGATAATACTTGAGAAGAAAATCTAAATGACATGGCCTGCTCTCAGCAGTGTCAGGTATGTCTGTGTTTTTGCCCTGTGTTTAATATCTTTTCAGTTTTGGCAAATAGCAGCAAGATCAGACCTCAGCGCATCTGCTGTCTATGATTCAGATGGCAGACTGTGTGAACTTTGCAAAGGGCAAGTCAAAGCCAAACACTACAGCATCTATTAGGAGTGTTTTGCTGATGACTGTGAAGTACAAATAGCCTATTCGTAGACAGAGTGCTCTTAATCATTCCTCTGAAAGTGCAAAGCACTGAGCAATTTATGGGCCAAATCGTGACTGGCTTGTAAGTAGCATGAGGGCACAAAAGCCCCTAAGGCTAAATAAACCAGCTTTGCTTTCTGCTTTGTGATCCTGAATACAGCCAGGGTCCATAAACAAAGTTCTAGATATAAAAGTTAAAGTTGATTAGCAGCCAAAGTTTTTATACAAATAACCTTCTCCTTCATCAATGTCCCCTTTCTCTTCCTACCAGTGTCCCAAGCTACAGTAAAACCTCCTGTGGCTGCTTTAAAAAGAGGGAAGAACAGAGATCCTCTTAGAATCATAGTATTGTTTAGATTAGAAAAGACCTCTAAGACCATTCAGTACACCCTTTAATCTAACACTGCTGTATTCACCATTAAACCATGTCTCTAAGTGCTACATCCACATGTTTTTTAAACACTTCCAGGCATGATGATTCTACCCTGAGCAGCTTGCTCCAAAGCCTGGCCAATCTTTTTGTTCAGGAGTTTTTCCTAATATCCAAGTTATCTCCTCCTGGCTTGTCAGTTGTTACCTAGGAGAAGAGACCAGGCCCCACATTGCTACAGCCTCCCTTTATGGGCTTATAGAGGAGGATTAGGTCTCCCCTGAGACTCCTTCTCTCCAGGCTAAAAAACCCCAGCTCCATTAGCCAGTCCTCCTGAGACCTCCTCCAAAAGAGCAATGAAGGAGGGAACTTTGGGGTGATGGATTCCTCCACTGGCCCTGATAACCACCTAGACATCTCATACATTGGGACACAAAGATCCAACAAAACGCAATGCTCTGCAGACAGCAGGTCCTCATGACTCAGCTGCTGTGGTCAGCAGTCCACTTGTGCAGAGTGGCAGAAATGTGAAGGACAGGCACTGCTGTGGCTATCATCAGTCTTTCTCCTTCCTCTTTAGGGTGTAAAATGACCTACACCACCACTTCATACTTAATATGACAGTATGATGCAGTGGAATTAAAAGTGTCTGCTAAAGGCTGGGTGCACAGGTAATTTATGCCCATGATGGTTTGATATAAATAGCCTGATGGTCTGGTGGAGTTTCATGCACTTAGGCCAGGAGGTACACTTAAGCACTTAAGCTTAGTAGCTGCACAGCCCTACTCACCCCAGTGCAACTCCTCAGCTTTGGTACCACAGCTTTGGTGCAGAGAAAGGACTGCAACATTGCAGTGTTGTGAGAGAAAAACTCTGTTTGCCATATGGACTTCCTGGAGTTCTCAGTCAGACATGGGCAAAGATATTAGCTGTAAAATTTCAGAAGAATGTTAAAGAAATACTCGTATACATTTGATTTTTCTTAGAGTTATAGACAGTATTTCAGTGGCTGAAAAATAAAAATGTGCAGATATTTTGAAAAACTGTTCAGAAAGATGGAATGTTTTCCATTACATAGCAAATGACCCCAAGACTTGAATCTGAGCCCAAACATGAGATGAACCTTCTGAAATAGACAGCATGAGAAACAGATCATTCTGATAGACAAATAGCTTGAAGCTAAAAGTGCTAGGAAATTTCAAGACTTCCTGGAAAAGTTTAGGTGTGACATCAGTGAAAGTTGTGCCATTGATTTCTTTTTAGTCAGGATTTTTTCCAGGGAATTTATGGAGGAAGAACACTTTCTTAGAGGAGATGAGAATGCTAACAGCAAATGTAAACAAAACAAATAAAAAAGCCAGGGAACAATCAGAAAAGCAGATGGTATATTAACAGTGTGGAATTGGGGCAGGTAGTGTTATTGATAGTCTTCTCTGAGTTTCACTAATTTCTGATTTTCAAGTCCTTAGCAGAGTCAATATCTCAGTAAAAGTTTCCCATTTAGCTAAGTTTCTTACTTTGTCTGGTCTAGTTAACAAAAAGGCAAAAGATGAGGAAAATCCCATGCAATTTAACAGAGTGTGAACTTGGAGACTCAGAAATGGGACTATCCTGTTGTGGGTGGGTTTCTCCCTCATGAGTTCCTCTAAGACCTTTGTCAGTACAAAAGTGTCAGATCAGTGAGACGCTCCTAGAGCAAACTTGGAAACCAGTATACTTTGAAATTTAAAAACAATAAAAATAATAAAAATTAGAGGTATAAAGGATTGCACAGAGGGATTAGAGAAGGAAACTCCTCTCCAGAAAACTGAAAAAGTCTGGAGCTTTAAAAACCCTCATTCTGCAATAGGCCAAACATTTTTAAACCAATATTTCGCTTTCAATTAAATTCAATAATTCTTCTATCACTATTTTAATGTTTATTTAACGATTGTATAAATTTTATCATAAAGGAATTATTATAACTATTTTCTATTTTCAAAGGAAAAATATAGAACCTTAAATTTTTTTCTAAAACAATTATTTGTTCTAAACTAAGGATTTCTCGAAACCAAGAGGTTTTTAGTCTCTGTGAGTCAGTGTTGTCTAAGAGCTGCATAGAAAAATGTCTTGCCAATTCCACTTGGTCGTGACGGTTGCTTTTTAAGAAACCCCTAGTTTTACTGACTAAAGGCTGGATGAATTCTTCTGCTCTTTCTATGTTGGAAAAAAAAATAGACTTCATAGTGGTAAATTGTGTGTGGTAAGAGTGATAAAAACTCAATTTTCATCCCACACCCAGTCCCAGTTATACAAGATCTCTGAAGTACGGCAGTACTTCTCAAAACTGAGCATGAGCACAGGATTCTTTGCTGAGCTTAAAACCCAAAGATTGATCCAAAGGCCAGGAAGATGTAAATATAGGGGTTTGAGCTGTCCATCAGCCTAAAGCTTCACAGTTTCACTGAGATCCAGCACACACCCTGTTTCAAAACGCTACATGCCTCTGAAATAAACACTGACAGTATTAATGTTTGCATATTTTTGATTAGCAAAGAGTTAAGAGAATGTCTGAGGGATGAAATTTTTCCTTTCTCACGTCTGACTCTTTTTAACTTTTCCACTATTCTTCACTTTTTTCCTTTATCCATTGCAAATGGGAGAAAGTAATGAAAGAAAGAAAATGAAACTCTTTTCACCTACCAGTGAGCCTCCAAGAATATCTTTTTGCACAAGTTAAAGATATCCAACTTATTTTAATTATATTTTTATATATATATTTATATACACATATATATCTCAAAGATGTCACATGAAAATCTTATTTTAATATGTTGCAAGATTATGCATTGTGTATAGTTGCTGGAAGATATCCTGTTCTTGATTGGGACAAACATTTAACTGAGTCAGCAGCCAACAGAAATCATAGAGTTCAAGCCGGCATAGTGACAATACCATACTGACAAACCCTGCCTCCTTCTCCAAAACCATGTCACAGGAAGATCAATCACCTTGCCAAAATGTTGCTTTTTCTGAATAGCACTAGTTTCATATAGAGCAAGCTGCTTTATCTATCACTCTTGTAATTTAGCACAGAATAGCAGTACTCACCTTCTGCAGAGCAGCAAATCTGTGGTCAACATTTTAATTTGAAATTTTCCTCTGGAGAAACCATAACAAACTTTGTGTAACCATAGGAACACTGGAAACTAATTTAGGGATAGGTTTGCTATTTGACACTCAAATGTTTTGGGGTTGAAAATGAAGCAGATCTACAGAATATAGATTTGAGGTTGGCTTCTGTCTCATCAGCATGTTTCTCTTCAGCATTTTCTCATGGCTTCCTCAGGCAGCCAGGACAGAATGTTCTTTTACTAAAAATGATATACTACATGTCACTCTAAGTATCCTTGTAAGAGCTTCTGTTGGAAGAATTTCCAGCAATATCTGCAGTTCTTTCATGTTCTCAAAGTCATTAATTGCCCATGACTTTCCAGTCCTCCAAGTTCCCTAGAAAGTGTAACATCAGCACATCTTAACCTTGAACTTCATAGCAGGACAAGAAGGTAAATGGTTGTTCATCATTATTTGAGTAATCTCAGAGTGTGACTTAAGAAGTGAGTCTTGCATATTTCCTACCTCTTCTGGTATCCTGGCTTACAAAACCAAAATATTTACTGTAACAGTGAAAAAAAAAATTAAACCAACTAAGTAGAGCAGAAGAGCATTCCAGCGTGCATTGTGAGAGAGCATCCCAGACTTTGGTTGAACATTGCTTTACTACCCCTATGAAGAGAATGTTTTAAATAGCCATGGCAATTAGTTTTTCTGCACCTCAAATTGAAAAAATATTTGAGGAAAATAGGTCAAACAGAGGAACTCCAACTTTTAGGCAGAAAAAACCTGCCGTAAGCAACATTCTCCTGGGTATAAAAACTTTTCAGTAAATTTCATGGCCTGCAATACAAGCTTCTATTGCTTCATTCTTTCATCCAAAAAGTGTATATCTATATCAGACACAGGAATAACTGATGTCAAATCAATTCTAATATTTCTTATACACCACAAAGTCAAATCTAAAATGCTCTAATGCTCAGTGCTCCAACTTAAAAACAGCAATTCTGCCTAAAGAAAACCTATCTGAAAATTCCCAAAACAGTGTAGAGAGGGCTTTGCTATCCTTCTCTACCTTTAACATTTCCCTGTCCTGTGCAGTTGCCTCTTAGAAGAAACACTGAGGATTCTGTGCTGGCTTAAAATGAAGTGTGAAGTTAAGTGAAATTGTTGCTATAGCAAAAATCTATTAATTTTTTTTCCCAGACGGTACCAAGGACAGACTCAAATTTGATTCTTGGATAAAGAAAAAAATCTTAATGTGACTTTTTACTTAACTCAGTACGTTAATAAAAAAAAAATAAAATCACTTTGATGGTTAATTTGCACCTACCTCAAATCATCAAGTTTTCATTTCTATCAAGTTTTTGGTGTCATGAAACTTCTTTAACACCTCAAAAGCATTTAGAGAAAATGTCTGTTAAATTCATTGAACCTTGGTACTGCATTATTGTGAATCACTTCACATTAATTGTTCCTTTTGGATGGATGATGTTCTACCCATGAATACAATCCTTAGAAGTAATTTAACAGTCATGATGCAAGGTTTAAAAATTATTATGCTTTTCAAAACTGCAAAATTTATATTTTAATGCGACAATTCTGCTTGTACTCCCTCACAGTATTTAGATAAAATGAAAAGAGGAAAAAGACCTACCAGATTACCATGTAATGTCACATCAGTTAGTTAATCTTGAGGTGCTTTAGGTAGAAAATGCCTTGTTTTTACTATAAAAAACACTAAAGTTTTCCCACAGAAATCCTTGGTATATTTGGTATTGATCACTAAAACAAACAAAGAAAACAATGCTGCATTTACAACAGATGATAAGATTTTGTAAGCTTTATATTGAAAAGACACTCACACAATTCATTCCCTGGATGGAGCAACATTTTTTTGATAAACTCTATTTTCAAAAGTGAAAATGTGAGTGCATGCATCTCACAGCATTTTATGACAGTAAAGATATTTCCAAACTAAGCACTTTTGTCCAGAGTTCCAAAAAATCATCACTTCATATTAGTACCTTTTTTTACAAAATTGAACAAAATTCAGAACATGCATAGCTAACAATAAAGAGAAGTCAAACAAATTACCACAAGACTCTGTTTACAGAAAGATAACAGGCATGATTTAGAGAGCAAATGAATGAATGTTCTGAAAACTTTCACATAATAAGGGACTCTGAGAAGTAAGTGCATATTGGTTCTTTAGGGTCTGAAAACTGTGTAGCAGGTCTGAAAACCTGCATAGCAAAATTTGAATAGAATTTCCAGGTAGCATGCTTTCAGCTTTAACTTATTTATTTTGATTTTAATATTTTCATACAATTTAAATTTCATTTATTTGAAATTTTCCTCTCTGGCATTTTTAGAAAAAAAATCCATTTAGATGCGAAATAACTTTCAGCCACAAAAACTGCTAATGCAAATGCAGAGCTTATACAAAACATGAGTGTCTTGGCACATTTACTGATGGATGGATGGATGGATGGATGGATGGATGGATGGATGGATGGATGGATGGACGGACAAACATTTAAAAGTGATAATTGCAGATGTAAATAAAAGTGGAAAGGTTTGTTAAACTTTGGAATAGCTGCCCAGGGAGGTGGTGGAGACACAGTCTCTGGAGGTGTTTAAGAAACCAGTGGATGTGGCACTCAGTGCTATGCTCTAGCTGATAATGTGGTGATCATTTAAAGATTGGACTTCATGCTCTTTTCCAACTATGATGATTCTGTGATTGTGACCTCCTGTATTGACATGCTGGTTAACAGTAAAGTTGCATTATATTAAATTTCCGGAACTCCTTGAGTACATTCTTTAACATGAAACAAATCCAAATTCTTACCTTTGCTTCTAAAGAATTTCCAGAAGTCTGCTCTATGTCTTTGATCTTCTCTACCTTTACAAATATTGGCAGGTACTTTTTCTTGCCCATCCAACCAAAGCAGAACTTAAATTAACCTCTTCCATAACATTTTGTCACAGATGGTGCTACAGTGTCTCTGGGGACCAGCAGCACATTCATTCTTGCTGCTCTGGCACACACATATCCTGTGGTTGACCAAAAAACTGGAAACTTTCCAGATAGCATCCCACAGTATAAACTGGCTACAGAGTGGACAAGTCAGCAATGCCTAAGACTGCAAAAGAAAGTTAAAATTGTCACCTTTTAAAGGGAGAATGAGGCCAGGGAATGGTGCATTTTGTGGGAATCCCACTCAGAAATCTTCAGAGCAAGAAGATTTTCATTGCTTTAAAATGATTAGAAAAGCTAATGGAGTAGAATATGTTTGGGGATTTCATCCTGCTTATCAGCAGAGACACTATTGTCACTTTGGGATTAAGCCCTAATAATGAGTAAATACACAGAGCACATTAACTAGGTATCTAATTAGCACTAGCTAGAGAAAAATGCTGTTTGCAGAGTGACAAACACTAAAAAGCTGAAGAGAAGAGATATTAATTTTGTGATCTGAAAGACTGTGAGCAAATTTGAAAGCTGCACATGATATAACCATGTAGACACAGCATCTGTTCAACCTAAGCAACACAACAGTAATAGCCTGTGTGACAAGGTGAGAAAAATCCATTCAGCAAGGGCTAGACCTATACTGAGGAAGGTGTTGGACAACATCCAAGGATAGCAAGTTAAAAGCTTCACACTTATTTTCCTCATGGTACAAAAGCCCTACAATAATTCATTAGACTGATGGTTTCAAAGCAGAACAATTAGAGGGGAGAGAGAGCAGCCCTGTCTCAGCTCACAGGTTTGACTACACGAGCCAGAAGAAGGGCTGGCAAGAAGAGCTAGAGAGGATGGAAGCTATTTGCCAAAATTCAGGTAACAAACTGCTGAGAAAGCATGAAAACTACACAAGAGGCTTCCATCACTTGTTTGCAGCCAAAGCCAGCAACATATCTTCCCCAATCATTAGCACTTCTATATTTTTCTACAAGACAAATTTCATAAAGGAATTTATCAGGCTGGTAGATCCACCTAATCATCTCCAAACCACCTATTGATCCCAGATTTTAACGGGAAGCTCTTTTAGGTCTCTCTGGCATAGCAGTAAAGATAGGTAATAAAATCCTGGCAAGAAATTGCAGAGGCTGTTTACATATCAGAAGCTATCTGTGAAGAAAATCAGAATCAACAGAGATTTTTTTTTTTTAATAAATACGAATTTATTTGACCTAATGGAAAAAATCCCAGCACAAAGATCCATAAAGAACATTTTTCAAAGACACAGAAAAAGTTTTTTCAACTTTTTTCCTCCCCTCCCTCTAATTAGCAGAGAAATCCCTAATAAAAACAAGTCACAAATTGATGTTGGCTAACCCTGGCCACTGGCTTTAACTAGAATGTTGTTTGTCTCTTCCTTCTTACAAAGGAAGCACAGCATATTGATCATGTTATTGATTAAGATTATCTTTATAATCTCTCCTAGAGGTAAAATCTACATCATTATAAAAAAGTTTTTAAAACACTGACATGAATGTAACAAGAATATAGACAGAATGAGAGACAATCCTCCAAAAACTTAATGACTTCTTAGTAAAGAAGTCATTCTTTGTTACTCAAAGATTGCTCAGTGTAACATCCTATGAGTGTATCATTTGATTTTTTCTCTCCAGCTTCATGGCCATGTAAAGAGGTAGCTAATTTCTGTGCTGACTCAGGAAACAATACAAAGTGGGACACTAAGTTTTACATATTTTGTTTGCTTGTCTTGCTCTTTCATGATTCTGGGGAAACATACAACAGCTTAGATTTCAAGAAGAAATGTGAGTTTTGCAAATTCCAGAAACCAAGAAAAGTTTGAGATTACTTAGTAGCTTCTTGAAGAGGTGAAAAATCTTCTGAGATTTTTTTACAAAGTTTACTAAGATCAAGCTGAACTAAAGATTCAAAGTCTTCCTTTTCTTCAGTGCTCTTCTTAATTGGCTTCCTTGTGTTTGAAGTTAGGGGCATTCAGGATATAACCAGTTTTTCTCTTGACTGGCATTTAACATCACTGGGACCATCTCTCTAAACCAATCTGTCAAAAAACTCCAAAAACAAAAACAAACCAGAAAAAAAGAGAGATATTCTCAGTAAATACCAAGCAGGCATGATTTAACTCATAATTGTAAATGGCTACATTAAAGGAAAAGATATCAAAAACATGCAGCAGCACATTTAGTGGAGCTCAGTATTATTTCACAGAGTCATAGAACCCTTTATGTTGGAAAACCTGGCAAAGGTGCATGGACATTGCATTGTCTTGCTCCATAAGGGACACTACACCTCTGGACAACACTGGGTACAGGGTTGTGTAACTCTGCCCACAAGTTCTAAAGAATTATGTTATGTAAACTCTTCCTCTGGGCTGAGATTCAGCATTCAGAGATATTCACGTATTTCATGAGAGAGAAGGGAAACAACCCAAAAAAGTGGGAACAAGAGAAAATTCTTTAGTTTGGACAGGTGAGTTAGTGCACACTCTGGATGAGAAGCAGAAAGGTGTTTCTGTTTTGGCTGAGGCAGAATGAGGAAGGAAAATGCAAGGGAGTAAGATCAGTTCACTGGATCTAAGACAGCAGGAAACCTATGGCAATGTCTGCTGCTATAGTTTTTATGACCACAAACTTGGATTTCCTTCAGACATCCCATCTTAACTTGTATCCATTAAAATGCTGTGGTTTTAACTAGGCTCATTCCCACATTAATACAGTACAAAATAAACATTACAAAAATATTGGTTATCTACCTTTTCACCTAATACAGGTTCTCCTTCCTTCCACCTTACCCAGCAAAAGTGAAAAAATTTACTAAAAAGGTCAAAGGAATCAATTCAAAGGATAAAAGTAATGTCAATAAATTTTTTTTAGGAATGAATTTTACTATGAACATAACTCATTTTTCTTGGATGTTTAAGGTTAAAACTACAGTGTAAGTAATATTGAATCAGATGTTAGAAATCCATGCCAATCTGCAAAAGAAAATTAAAAAATAAATCTAAAGCAATTTTAGAGGCTTTGGATTCTAAGATTAGAGGTAAGCCCTGATATATATGGAAGAAAAACAGAAGGATTATTTCTCAATAAAAATCAATCCCATGGGAAAAAAACAAACAAACAAATAAAAAACCCACACATGGCCATATTTTCTACATCTTTCCCTGAATATTTAATTTTTTCATTTGAAAATCAGTCAAAAGCACAGAGGAAAGTCTTCAAGATTGTTTAAAAAATGGAAAGACACAACCTAAGCATACGAGCACAATTATATTGAGGCTCAAATCCTTACATTTGCATTGAGAGATTAAAAACTGAGAAAAAAAAGAAGTTGGATAAAAGATTAAATAAGAGATTTAAATAGACAGTAGGTTATGTATACAAATTATGACTTGTGAAATCCATTTGTATAGTCTTAGGATCAAGGCCAGATTAGTTCATTGAAAAACCAAACCAACCAAACAGAAAATCTCTGGTGAATTGCAAGTAGAGGTAATAATATTTCCTTGCAGGTCTTCGTCCCCATCCTCTCCCCTTTTTCCCTAGGGATAAGACAATATTCTGAATATAGATTTCACAGCACAGAAACACAAGTAAATTACTCAAGGCACCATGTGCCCTTTGATATGCTACTGCACATTGCAATTGATAGTCACAGAAAATGTCACAGACTGGTGAGGGCAATTTAGGAAATCTAAAGGACAGTATTCACTTCTTATCACACTTTCCTTTTCTCCTCAATATAAAACATATAGAGCCATCCTGATGTACCAGTGTACCAGCTTTTTTTTTTTTTTAATGCCAAAAGAAAGAAGATGGCAGCAGTTAAAAGCTGAGGAAAGGGGAACAGTTGGGAGAAGGGTCTTACCAACCAGAACTCCACAATCCATTGATCCATTGTCCATTCAGCTTAGCCACTGCGATTTCAGGTGGCCTGACCAACATTGGCAACATTGGGCAATCAGAAAAAAGGTATTCTACTGACCCAGGAAGAATCAAGACTCATAAATCCATTGTTATGAAAAGAGTTTTCCTTCACCTATGTATTCATCATAAATAAATATTTTACTATTGCATATAGTCATTTAGTCCATAACCAGAAGGATATTTTTCTGTATGTAAGGTAAATTTATCAAAGATTAAACTTGAAAAAAACTTGATTTGGTGTCTTGATGTACCATTTACCTAGATTTTATTAATGCACGTCCCTTTCTCTTTTTACAATTTCCTTTCTTTTGCCAGACACATAGCAGCATTCACAAGAGATGCTCTTCCACTAATTAATAGCAGAAATTCCTTCGCTTATCACTCATTAAAATGTTAATTAAAATTAGTAGTAACAGAGGACCTGTGTATGTGTGTGTATTTGATTAGTCGTACTGGAAAGAGCTAATTAGTGCCAGATAAAGTACATCCAGTAAGGTCCTCCACATGCTTAGACTGATCTTTTTGACCAACAACAGATGCACAGGAAGCCAGAAGGTCAGTGGTCAGATGCATAGCAGTTGTTAAAGGAGCAGCTGTCAAGGTCCAATGATCATGCCATTCTGGGAAAGCTGGGAAATCTCTCCCAAGAGAATGAAGTGTTGAAAAAAGGCCTGCAAGTAAGGACACAGTGCCTTAAATCTGGAAGTTAGAACTGTAACTCGACAGCTGGTACAGCAGCCTGTGCACCAGCCATGGTGCCTGCCTGTGGAGAGCTCCTAACCGGCCTCTTGGCCTTACAACATGTCAGCCGTGTGGTTCTACTTCAGGAGAGACTGGAATTTTCTCCAGAGGCTTTCGGGGCATTTGTTAAAGGGGAAACTTTAATATAAACTACTACTGATAAAAAAAAAAAAAAAAAAGTTGTGAAGTTGACTGTGGAGCGTCAGTGTAAAAGGTAATCAAACATGCTGGGCGGTCATATCAAGAGATTTCCAAGATTTCCACTCACTGCTCATGGATACTGCCAGCACTTCGTGCTTCTGGTGGTTATGGTCTGTCATGACTGTGTGGATTCCTGGCAGTCTTTCAACAAGTGGTAGGACACCTCAGAAAAATAGCATTATACCAAAACAAACAAACAAGCAAAAAACCAACCAAACAGACAAAGAGAAGAAACTTTCCTTTAAAAACAGTAAGAAAAATCTCCATTCATTTACCATCAAAGATTATATAATCATTACCCATGTCACTCTAAATCAGTCTCCAATAATCTCTCTGTTGATACAATCTATATGCAGCTACATTTTTCAAGAAACATAAATATTCAGGGTAATGAAGGTACATTCCCTATTGCATCATGATTCCAGCAAAAGTGATCAAATAAAAACACAATTCCAGAATACAAGTAACATATGTTGTTATGCTGTTTTTGGCAGGAGTAGACTTAATCTTCTTCCCAGTGGCTAATATGGGGCTGTGGTTTTTGGATTTGTGCTGAACACAATAGTAATTATGCCGAGATGTTTTTGCTATTTCTGAGAAGGGCTTACAGAGATCCAAGACCTGTTCTGGATTTTTCTATTGCCACACTGTCACGGAAATTGGGAGTGCATGGGAGGTTGGGTGGAGACAGAGCCAGGACAGGTGACCCAAACTTACCACAGGGATATTTCAGACCATGTGGCATCATGCTCAGTGCACGAAGTGGGGAATAAGGAACAAAGGGGAGTAACATTTGAAGTGATGGCATTTGTCTTCCCAAGCCATCATTACACGTGATGGGGCCGTGCTCTCCTGGAGATGGTTGAACCCCTGACTGCTCATGGGAAGCAGTAAATGAATTCCTTGTTTTGTTTTGTATGTGTGGTTTACTTTCCCAATTTAACTGTCTTTATCTCAACCCACAGGTTTTCCAGCTTTTACCCTTCTGATTCTCTCCTTGGTCCTGCTGGTGGGGGAGTGAGCAAACAGCTGTGTAGGGCTTGGTGAATGGCTGGGGTTAAAGCATGACAGCAGTAAAAATTCTTCAAGGATAAGGCCATAGTTTCAGGATCATTTTAAACCTGAGTGCTGACAAATAGGAAATTCCCACTGACCCACCTCTGCTTTTCTTCTCTCTGTAGCTTATATAAAGATGAAATAAAGTAACACATTCAGCTCACTAAAATCCAACATTCCTTTCTGTTCTGATAAAACTGATTTCTTGATCTAATTCTATGCAACCTTACGAAGAAGAAAAGTGGCAGAAATGGCAGAACTACCTTTTGGAACTTGACCAAACTTAAAGCAATCAGAAGGCTTCAGCATTGCAATATAAATCTTAGAAATTGAGTGTGATTTTAACATCTGAATTTATTGTAGAATTGCTTATGCATGTGCACTGACACTATGTTAAACATACATTACAGATATATTTCAAAAGGTTTTGCAGCCTTCTACCTATTTAAAAATCATTATATTTACATTAGTTCAAGTAAATAAAATATAATTTGGCTCATGATGAAAATAATTTACATTCTTTATAATTATATGTGAAATTACAGCTCAAAACAGCAGGAAGGAATGTAGAGAAATACGCAATTGAAGGATTTCAGACTGTGAACTATCTATCTGTATAAATATTTCTCTAGCGAATCCACAGCATCATTCTCTCCCCAAACAGTTTGGGTGGAAACACAAAACATGGCAAACACCCCACAGATCTTCCAATGCATTTATGAACCAAATTTGGAAGAGCTAAGAAGTCTCTGTTTTTTCAGTAGTAGATTTCAAAAGCAGAGCTAAAAGGGAATTGTTCTCATTACAGTAATTTAATCAAACTTTGACATGAAAATGAGCATTTAAAAATTTTTTGCTGCTTGTGAATAATTCCCATTTTCACAAGGAAGGAAATGGAAAAGAAAAGGTTAAAAAACACAGGGAAGCATCTTCTTAGATTGAACAGAAAACATTTTTCAAATGAAAAATTACAACCAACTGTAAAAATAGGGTAAAACCTTTCAATAAGATAAGAGCTAGAAAGAAAATACTGTTTGGACAAACCTAGAATAAAAGTTCACCTTAATTCTCTCTGAAAGTCAGTTTAATGTAAAGCTTTTAATATCAGTCTAGCTTTGGCAGCAGTCAAATACTTTTCAAAAATTGACACATTTATGTCAAAAGAAAGTAAATTATTTCTGCTATTGGTTGGTCCATTCTTGTCAAAATCCAACTAGCTTTCCTTTTCCCTTCATTCTTGGAATGTCATTTCTGCAGTTGTCAAAAGTTAAGCTATATGGAAAGAATGAAGTTACTGGAGTACAAAGCACACCTTTTTTTAAAAAAGAGAGAAAAAACCTATAAAAGCATACCCACACACAGAAATTTAAACTGTTCACAAAATCATTATGTAACACGGTAAATAATCATCTTCAAGAAAAACATTAGGAGTTTTGATGAAATCCCTGTTATAAAAAAATCAGTGATTGAAAGAGTGGTGAAGAGAACAACAAAGGATGAATCAAAACCAAAGGGAATTTTATGTATGTGCCAAAATTGTATTTTGTATTGTCTACTAAGTCTTCCTGTCTCTTGGGCTGGCCAAGAGAAGGGTTGGGAGAAAAAGGGATCCATCACTCTTTCTTCTACTCACTTCCAACAGAGCTCGCAGTCAGAAGATGATTCTCTATTAGCACAGCTATAACCAGTTCTGGGGATGGAGACAGAAAAATTTATTCCTAATAACGGACACATAACTAGAGTCTCCTGCAGGAAAATTATTACTAACAATGATGCAATAATTGTGTTGCACTGAATGTCTACTACTACTAAAAACAGCTAAAAACTTTACATGCACAAAGCCAGTTCCTTTGTAGCACAAAAGATATAGGGTAATGGAAACAATTTTCAGCTTGTTCAGAAAGTTAATTTCTTACTTATTTCATCATTAGCAAAGATTAATATTAGTAATGATGATGATTGTTATTGTTATTATTTTTTCATTTAGAATCAAACTTTCCAGTGGAATAAAATACTTTGCGTTTAAACATATTGGCATCATTGTTTTAAGTGTTCTAGTATCTGGCATTTTTTAGCAGCCCTGAACTTATTGTGGCACCATACACAGAGCTGGATTTGAGCCCGTTCCCCAGAAGTTTGAATTGTATCACACTAGACTAAACTAGTGCATGCCTGGCCTGGGATCTTCTTCAAGAGCCCAAACATCCCCATAGCAACATTTCCTCTAACCATCTTTGACTGAGAGACATACCTTAGGTCAGAGTTTCTTCACAGGTGTTACAAATCAGAATGCCTTAACTCAGAGTCAGAATGGAGTCCAATATCTTCCTCATATCTGACTGACCAGAAGCCCCAGCCCTGTCCCCCATTCACACTCCATTTAGCTGACCTATTTTGAAGTCTTTAAAAAAGAAATCTCTGCCTCCCCTGTAAGGCTAGATGCTGTTTTCCCTAAAAGGACCAGGAATTTCATAACAAATGTGAAATCACCTTAAACAGCCTAAAGGAAAGAGAAACTTACAAGTTCAGACCCGTATTGTATAATTTGACACAAAAAATTAATATACAACAGTTACCCTTAGATAAAATGCAACAAGTAAAAATAAGAAGTCACTGCAGCACTCCACAGTAAACCGCAATGCAACATGCCATGAAGGTGAGAATCCTTTTTTTCACGAGAAAAAAGGGTTTGAGATATATAAACAGTCTCTTAGCTGCAAAGGTTTCAAGTTTGTTACCTACTGCTGTTTTCTGAGCATGATAAATAGCTTGTTGTGCACAGGATTGAGATATAATTCCACTTCCCATGGCAAAACACAGGCATCCTTATCCTTCTAGCATATATCTGGCCTCCACACATTGCTGTTTTCAATATCCTCTAAATCCTAAGAGGTCTGAGCTAACAACATGCTAGGTAAACAGATACGATTCTTTCCCAAAGGGAAAATCAAGGAAATGGTTGCTAAGTATCTTCAGTTCCAGTGACTTGCTGTATGCTAATAATCTTTTAATTCCCTCTCACACCTACCTCCTTGGTCTTTCATTTGGGTCAGTTAAAGAAGTACAGCAGAGGTGACATTAAAATGGAACAGAAAAGGACATCGAGTTCAAATAAAAGCAAGAATCTGCTTTGCTTTTCTCTCCAAAGAAAATGAATGATTCTCAAGACAAATACATCATTTCAAAAGCTGGGTAGAATAGTGTAATTATTCATTAAGATCTTCACCACATGTTCAAGATCTTAGCTAAATATTAAGTTCTGTAACTGAAACCAATGCAAGAAGTCATCAGTGGTGACAACATAACTTCAAAACAAATAGGAGAGAAGCAAATTAGTTCCTTTTAAACATTATCAGAAACTGCAAAGTTGAATTGATTTAATTAGTCTGATTGAGTATCACAAGCAGAGTGCCAGAAAAGCGCTGCCTTCCAACAATTTCTTCATGCTTTCTCATCAGGAACTGATTTCTAGCTACAAATTATAAACTACCATATCAGCACACAAAGAAAACCACACAAAGTACCTAAAATGAAGCCACATCAGAGTCTGCCTGTATGATCTGAGGAAATAATTTTTATCCCATGTGTCTAAGGGATCTTTGGATGCTTCTTCCTTTCCTGGTAAAGCATCCGAGCCACTAGTGTCTCTTCCTGGAAGTGGTGCCACCTTGCCAGAGGCACACACATCTCAGTGTCTGCTTCCCAGCCACTGCCATGAGAAACTCATAAACTGCATGTCAGTATTGCAAAATTCCCTATCTGCACACGTATTTTAAAAGGATCCCTTCCAACCCAAAGCTATTCTAGAATTCTGTGATTGTAAGGGTGGGCTCAACAGCTCATGTTTTAAAACTGGCATCAGTCAGTTTATCCATAAAACCAAAAGAATGGGGAGCCTTCTTCCCCAAACTCGAGAAATATAAGTATTTGCTCAGAGTGCAGCTTCTGGGCCATCATTGAATAAAGAGTTTAAGGGACACCTTTTAATTGCAAGATGAAGCCATAATAATTAGGCTTTATTCCAAAGTATTTGCTTTCTCCCAGATTTGTTTGCATCAATCATGAAAAACCAACATTTTGCTTTCATTCTCAAAGGAACTGAAAAGATGATCAATTTGGATAAAAACTAACAAAATTACTATCTGTTAAAAACAAATAACCAACAATAATAAGGCATTTCAAAGGAAAGCAGGGAAACTCATAACAAGAACAGCCTGATCATTGAAATTATTTCCTTCTAGCATACTAAGCCCCAACTACATACATAATAAAACCCAGCACTGCTTTGAAATTCACTAGCACAACATATGTGACAGCACTGCTAGCTGCAAAGGCCAGTGCAGACTATGCTTTAGGTCTTTTTGGTGTCTTCTTAAGCCCCATCTTATAAATACACTGCTTTTTTTCTTCCACCAGTCTGTCTCACAATATTAATTCAAACATTATAGAATTTTAAATTATGGAAGTAAAAAGCAGTGGTATAAAAGCATACTACTCATTTTGGGCTTCAATTTGTTTTTCTTCATCTTCTTAAAAAGAGAGCCCATTTCCAGTACAGATATATGAGAGTATTTATAAGAGACTAGGGAGAGAAAAAAGCAGAGACAGAAGGCACATATAAGGGCTACCCTAAAGCAGGATTTTCCTTTGACACATTTGCTGCGTTGGCCTTGTTGAGTGCATGCAAGTGAAGGCTGAACATTTCATAGCTTGTAAAAAAGAAAGACAATTTCTTAAATCACAAAAATATCCAAAATTTTAAATTGAATCCTGTCAATTTATAAATAGGAGTGTCATAGAGATGCATAAAATGGACTTTTAACCAACGGTGAAATTCATTATTACTGCACGCAGCACAACAGAAAATAAATTATACCAATTGGCAACCATTTACATATCCCCCATAAATCAAAGTATTTTTAATATTTTTTCTAAAGTTAATCCTGTTATCAAGTAACATCTTATATTTGGTTCGTTTATGAGGGCAAAAAATGGCAAGAAAATCCTGGGAGTTATTTTTAAGGTAAGCACAAATTAAAGCTGGGGCAAGGGAGAAGATGGAGTCTATTAAACTGTGATAATAAGTAGGGATCAAGGCCTTTGTATTTAAAAAAAAAAAAAATTCTTCTGTGGATCCTCTCGGGACATATAGTGTTACTGGGCCCAGAGAAAACTGTTTCTGATTATTTGAAAAAAAAATAGTTTGCTATGCCACAGTTTGAGCTTACCTGGTATGCAGTATGTGAGAAGGATCCTTCACTTTAGCACTCATGCTGTTTTTAGAGTGTTACTAAATTTTGCTTCTGCATGACCCATGCATCTTAGCAGGGTCCTCTAAGGAATTAGACAGACACTGGAAATGAGCAGACAGCTCCTAATAAGAGCACCCCAGGCAGTGTGGGAGTCGGCACCGTGAGAAAACCAATCAGGCTGTGTAGGAAGCCCCACCACTTTTCCTCACAGTCTCTTCTTTTGCAGAAGCCTGCCAGTGTCAGACTTTCTTCTCCTCCTCCTCCTCCTCTTCCACACCTGGCAGAAGGGAATGATGCAAAGAACACAGTGCTGCTGTTGATACCATTAATGCCACTGCTCCCTCAGATGCAGATACACGTGTTCATGTTATGCACTTTGCCTACAGCAGCACAGCATCAGAAAGAGCCAATAATTCTGTGTCCTTACAAACCATTTCCAGACAGTCAAAGGAGAAGACTGAATTATGGTGGGTAAGAGGAAAAAGTGCCTTTAGCAAAGCTTGTTGAAAAAAATGCCTTCTCAACTTGTACATAGCCTACTATGCTCTCAATGACAAATTTCCTGATCTCCAGTTTCCTTCTAGGTTATTTAAAAAGATATTCTAACATAGGTTTCACTTCAAACAGCAAGCATAACCACACACAAAAATTCAAAATTCTACAAATTTTCTTTTTGTTGTTTTAAAAATATGAAACAGTACCAAATAACTTCATCATTATTATTATTGTTATCATTATTATTATATTTTCCTTCACATATCTTGCAATAAAATGAATGTAGAAATGGAGCTCACTGCCTCTCCCTGCATTTTTTTTTTCTCTTGGTGGGTTAGTTTCAAATGGATTCCAAGGATAAGCCAATTTCACACAAAGAACCAGAAGAAAGAATGACTGCAAGAGAGCTTTAAAAGTTTTGTGCTGACATAACTTCCTGTAATTGACTTCATATGGGATCAGACAAGAATCTGAATATTTGCAGAGTGGCTGGTGGTAGGAGGGCAGTAAGGTAAGACCACCACCTTCAGAAGTCACAAAGAGCCTCATTGGCTTGACTGTGTCACAAAACCACGAACTCCAGCTATGTATGTGTCCTGGCTTGGGACAGATTTGGGAGGGAGCTTCCCAAAGGGGTCTCTTCTAGAAAGCAAATTTCAGCAGCCCCATCCCCAACCAGTTTGGGAGAAAAATCTGGGAAGGAAGCACATGAGCCATTTCCCCACAAAAGATAAAAGCACAGAGAAGAGGGACTGGCATCCAGGAAAATTTGCCCTGATCTAGCAGGGAACTTAAAAGCACTTCCAGGTTCACCAGTCTAGAGGTAAAAATACCAAAAGTATGTCTTCATCCTTTTTGTGTCTCCCAGCAAATCCCAGATTTACAGCAGAAACATAACTGTAGAATTAGCAATTTTTTTTAAAGGTACTTGTTTAAATGTAATAAATTGTAGAAATAGCCATATCTACATCTCAATATAGACTTTTCGTATGTAAATACTATCTTTAGAAGGTAATTCACATACCTAAAGCCTTAATAACTTATAAAAAAATGAGGCATGGACTAGTGATAAGTGACTTCCAGCAAATCTCCCAATGTCTTAGATAAACCTCAGGTGCACATTTGCCAATCCAAACCCAGAGCTTTATCAAGAAAGCACACTTGCTCCATGAGACTTTGAAAATTATGCTCCTGGGGCCTAAATCACAACAATATTGATCAAGGCTGATATAATGTTTTCCAGCTTCTTCTCTGGCATTACATATTCTCCTGATATTTGAATTCTCTGGTCCAAACAATCAGCAGACCTTCTAACAGTAAGGCCTCACAATCAGCAGCTTTGTTCCTGCTCCTGTAGCATTGTTCCTGTGATCATCAGTACAAGAATGACTTTTCTCTGAATGACACAGGGCACTAACATGAGGCAGAAATGTGTGATTATTTTTACAATGGACATGCTGCCTCTTTACATATGGAGGTAAAGAGGGGAGGAGGGAGAGAAAGACATTGATCTTCAGTTTATTGACTTGGTTCCATGAATCCCGGTAGTTACACCTACTGAAATTCTCCAAGGAGCTGAACAGAGCTTGTGCATGATCCTTCTTCTCAAAAAGCAGTGCTTTTTGCACCCCATTCCCTTCATGCATTCATCCAAACAAATCCACCTGATTAAATAAAATTATCCTCTTCCTTTTCATCCAGTGAAAGAAAACAGAAAATTGGCAGTACTTGTCCCATTACACTAAGAGCACAGACATTATTTAACTGCCATTAGTAGAACTGTATTATGTTCTACTTGTCTTTTCATTTCTACAGTAAAAGCTAACACAAAGCCCTCTCTAGCCTTTCAGGAGTAATTTTATTTCAAAAACTGAAGCAAAAGCTACCTCATAAAGCATTTTCTTTAGCACCTTCCATTTATCAACTGGCATCACCCAGCTTTGAAAAAACATTTACGCAAACATTGAACATTTTCTTTCCCACTCTCAGAGAGGTTAAAGAAAAATAAAAGATACATTAAAGAAATAATTCTTAACAGTAAATGGCATTTAGGATCCTCAACTCTTCCGTTTTTCTTTACTACAGAAACATTTACTGCACAAAAGTTTAACTTGACTGAATCTTCTTCTGCAAAGAAAATCCACAACATAGAAACAAAAGCTTACTTTTTTTGCAGAAAAATGCTTTTTTTGTCATTTTTCCCTAATGTCAAAGTTGTAATCACATAATCTATAACAGATCTTCCTAAAGTGTCGCTCAGCAGTTGCCACTATGACCTCTGAACATCAGTATCTGTAAACAAGATAACTTTCTTGCTTGATGAGGCCATGCTTCTCCCTTGCCGCTCACGGGAACCCAGTGTAAAGTGACTTCCAATTTAATTGGATTAGCCTGCAAAAATAACACTTGACACACCCTTTTTAGCCTTCCCACCAGAAAATTCATAACTAAGTAGATTAATTTTAAAGAGGAAAACTCACAAAGATTCACAGGCTGAGAAAACAAGGGGCTTGGTAGCCCAGTGTAAGGAATCAATAACAGTGTAGACTTTGAAACTGAAAAGCTGGATTAACTCAGTTATTTTTCCCTGTATTTACCAAATAGAGAGACTGATATATCCCAGAGATGCATATTCCCAGGGAAAATGTGAAATGTCAAGGCTTTACCACTTCACCAGAGCAGATAATTAAGTAATTAGAACAATTAAACGTTGACAGAGCACCAGCGACCCCCAGGTGAATTACAGCCATGAATTATGAAAGCATGAACCAGGGAAGAGGGAAGACTTTGGCACATATGTAGGATAGACTGAATGCATTTATAGCACCAGGTTTATAATTTCTGCACTTATCTTCCAGATGTGCTTAGCTGTCCACAACTTTTGTTGTCAAACTGCATATTTAGATGTCAGGGGCAAACTCATCTGGGTACATTTTCTCTCTGAAAAAAACCAGTGAATTAGAAAGCAGAGTATATATTAATCTACTCTCTCAACCTTTTACACCACATGAAAGGGCTGAAAAAGAAGAAGAGTGCTTTAACAAATCTGCATCCATCTCAGTAAATTACATCCACCAGTCGAGGCGCCTGGGAAAGGGAATATCAAAGGGGCCCTTTGCACGAAACATGCACAAATTATCAATCATTAAATTATGCCAGATGCTTATAATCTCCATCACACCTTTTGTTGGGGACTATCTCCTCATGAGTAACTGCTCATCTGTGACATGCAGAAACACTCTATTTGCTAAATAAGGAATATAAGCAACACAACCATCATAGCATGAAGTTCAGGAACAATTTGCTTCTATTACTATTAGGTTTGCTTTACTAAGTTTTTTTGGGATAAGGAATTCGGTTTAAAATACATTGGACTGCCTGCTGTGATGAACCAACTCCAGGTAGAATGAGCTGGCCCTGGGGACTGGAAGCATTTTGTAGATGGAAAGCAAGGACAGAAGCACAATTGGTGAGCAGGCACAGCTGCAGAGTGCAGGGGAGATGGGCAACACATGCAATTCCCAGCAGCTGTGAAAACTTCAACTAGCAGATTTGTTGCAAGAGTGTGTGAACATCTTATACGCTGAAATTCTTTTTAGGTGGAAAGTCGCTTTAAAAATGAAGAGAGGACAGGGCAAAGAAGAAGAGATATCCCCCAAAAAGCCAATACAAAACATGTCACACACAAGAGATTTCACACTTTTGTTTCTCAAAAGCACATCTAATATTCTTCTGCTCTGAAATTGTTAATACTTCAAGGCAATTTCATTGCTTTTACCAAATGGAAATAAATATTCTAGAGAAAATAAGAATAAAGACTATTAACTATTTTTTTCCAAAATGAATTAAATCATTTTATAATAAAAATATAGTAAGAAAACAATTTTCAATAATTGAAATATTAAGTGTGAAATAAAAGACCTAATTACAATCTCTCACAGCAAACTATATACAATCCATATTTTATTTATAAAACGCCTGTTGCAATATCTATATTTATTTACTTAAATATGAATTTTTTTAATTTTATGGCTTCAAGTCAAACCCTATATTGATATACTTTAACATACTTTACTTAATTTAAAAAATAGTCTAAATTAGCTGAAGACACAAAAAGGGTAGAAAGTATAAAAGATTATAGGGTAAGGAACAAACCTTTCAGAATGGTTTCTGTAGATTAACCATGTGGGTGGATAAGTAACTCTCAGAGTTCAGGGAAGAGAACAGAGAAGTGTCAATGTAATGAACAGAAGTAGGTGGATGGTTCCAGTTCCAATCAGAACATCTCCCACTTCATCAAGGCTGCTGAGAATGATTCATTCTATGGTACATTTTACATGCCATGGACATTCTGAAGGTTTTCTTTCCTACTTGTCAAAGCCATGTACATATTCAGAGAAGGTAGAAAAGAAAATGCCATTTTGATTACCCTCCAGCATTCTTTTCTTTCAAAAGCAAACAAACAAACAAACAAAAACGTATGATTGGAAACGAGGAAGAATAGGGAAACTCAAGCCTAAACTGAATTCAAGTGAAAAGAGAAGAAATTACAAATCTAACATATGAAATTGGGAAAAACAAATTTGGAGGGAATGTGGGGGAAAAAAGAAAAACAATCAGAAAAGGAAATTCCAAAAAGAAGTATTACTGAGCACACTTACCTTGAGTTTATATATCAATCCTTAATTAATATCCAGGTATTTAGCTGCATTATATCTTAGTGAACATTCTTCTAGAGGTTTCCACGGGACAACAGACCAGCATCCATTCCTCAGAAACAGCTAGAAGAAAAAAAAAAAATAATCATCCCTCCACTATTAGCCCCCAGAATCTGTGCAGCTCCCAAAAAGACAAGAGTTCTCTGTATTATGCTTTACTTACAACACCATTAATGCTCCAAACACAGATCATTAGTTTAAAAGAAAGTAGAAAAGAGATGGAAAGCACAAGTTGGTAATTCATAGCTCTGTGGAAGAGACCTCTCT
Source organism: Fringilla coelebs (assembly GCF_963513975.1). NCBI lineage: Eukaryota > Metazoa > Chordata > Aves > Passeriformes > Fringillidae > Fringilla > Fringilla coelebs. The sequence continues at coordinate 58,998,510 of NC_140028.1, forward strand.
GAACTTGCAGAGTCCACTGACAGTGATGAGCTATAACCCAGTTATATGACTGAACTGACCATATTCTGTCTCTCATTAAACCTCCCATCACACCTACAAACATACTGAAACAGACTTTCACTGAACTAGGAACCTAAACATGTGTTTATTTCTGAGCACATGCTCTGCTAAATGCTGCAGAACAAAACCCATATCCTGTGTAGTAAAGGTTAAGTAGAGTTAAGAGCTTTTTCAGATCATTATCTTTCACCATGCACATCTGTTGAATGAATTATGAATAGGAAAGTTTGATTAGCACCTTCCAGGTCCACCCTGTATTGCTAACAAAGTTATCCTAGGTTTGATGCAGAAGGCTAGTGCTGTTCTTTTGGAATAATTGCAAAAATTAATTTTCACGAAAAATTTCTCTGTTAGCTTTTAGTTGTCTTACAAACTAAGAAGAAAGAAAAGAAGGCATGTCCTTTTTAACTGAAACTGAAAACCAAAAGTATGCTAATGGCTATGGAGAATGCCCACTGACACTCCAGTTTTCTCAATGCCATAAATAAAGGGAGTGGATAAATATTAGCAGCAGTCACTACAGTCTTCTAAGAGAGAGCAAGTCTATTCATCAGAGCAATACAACCATGCCATTGCTTATTAGAATAAAACAAATAGGTAGTACAAAAATTCGCTTGCAATTAAAAAAAACCACTAACCATACAATAATATGCAGGAATATGCATTTCTTTTTTGTTACAATCCCACTAAACTACTGGTTTCAGCAGAAAAACAACAGATGCATAATTTTAATGGCCAGGTCGACTAAAAGATAATTTTCAGTTTTACTTTCCTCCTCTTTACCCAATACTGATAATGTGCACAAGCTTCTCCTTAGTGTTTTATATATACAAATGTAGCCTCTCTTTTTGTGCATGCATATGACTTCAGTATATGTTTAATTTCGTCTTTTGTGGACTCCTCACACATACTGTAGCCAAAAAAAATTCAGTCCACAGGCCAATTTTACAGTTGGATCTAAATTTATTTACAAGATTAAAAACTCCACACTCTTAAACTAAAACCTATGGTTTCTGCTTATCAGTTCTCTAGGCTCCTTTTTTTTTTTCCTCAACTCTGTCAATTTACAGGCCTCAAACATTTTACATAAATCAAATTAACTGATTTGATTTAACTATCTATGTAACATGAATCTTTACAGAAATCACTCTTTTAAGGATTGATCTGAGCCTCCTACAGGTACTTGTAAAGCTTCCTAGCAAGGGTCCTGGATGTTTCACTTGTAATTTTTTAGTTTTTTCAGACCACCATTCACACCATCCCAACTTTCTGAAAAGGGTACTTAGTGATAACTCAATTGAAATATGGAACACCATAAATAGCCAGAAAGAAGAGCTGATATTTTAAAGTATGATTTATTTTTTTTTATTTTACCCTCGGCAGGTGAAAAGGTATATTCTACCACAAAACTAAAAAACTTTTGCTTTTTTGAGCTTTCTCCAGGGCAGGTTTAAATCCCTGGCATTAAATTTGAAAAGAACTAAGAACTTTTGCAAACTTTACTGCCTTTTAAATGCAAAGTGTCCTCTTTGATGTATCTTACCTGAAAGACACAGCAGGATATTTGTTTTCTAAAGGACTTGTGTCAAAATGAAACCTACTACAAAAAAAAACTCTCCTTACATGAAGAAGATAAGAAAAGAGTAAACAACATATGAAAGATAGGAATTGCATTAGTAATATACTTGTGGAAGACTTTGGCATATTCCAGAGAAAAATATAAGTATATATCTTGGGAGGGGAGGAAGAGGTAACCCAGGGGGCAGGGGGAATACATTTGGTGTGTGCAAAGACACACACAATAAATAAATAAACAAAACCCAAATTTCCTCTCCAGCCAACCTGTACCCTTTTAGTCAGTGTCAGCTCTGATGACCTTTAGCTGGTGATAGTCTCAACAGAAAATTTTACAATGGCTAATGCAGCTAAGGCTCTAACTATAAAATCAGTGGCAGCTCTTCCCTTGGGAAGATCCTACCCTACCAAAAGTCAATAGCCTTTGGTAAAATGTTTGAGGATTTTTTTTCCCCTCTTGCATTAGGGAAGGATCCCAATGTGCTGCCAAGCCAGGCAGTCCAAGAAGCATTCTGTGCCCGCACAATGGCCCTCAGAAGGGAATTCCCTGACTGCCACATGGCCACAGAGTGACAAGTGATAACTCAGGATAAGCATGAGCAGGGGAACTTAAGAGAAAGTGAAATGGTTATTCACAAGCTAACAGGGAATTCTTCTGCTTCCAAATAAATATTTCCAACTCATTCTTATTATTTTTACAATTAATAGCTTATATTGATCTTATGCAATGAATGTTGTACTCTTAAAAGTCTGTTTTACAAGACTACTATAAAATTTTCTCTAGAGATATGCGCCAGCTAAAAGCATTATAGAGAACACTGGTTAAAAGGATCCTTCATAAGGGGGGATGTAGGGCTATAGGGACTTAATATCTCTGCTCCATTTCCCTTCATTAGTTAGTCAAATTTCACTTAATAGAGGAGAGGTAATTTCTTAGTCATGTCTCCTGTGTTGAGCACAATAGAGGGAACTTGGTATCCCCAAACACTGTGCTGGGAAACTCACACTAAAAAGAAAGTATACAGCAGGAAAAGGAAGCATTTGTCAGAGCAGCCATGTTTATGTTTTTTTTGTTCTGGGGATTAAATTTATTTTCCTGCTACGTGTTTTGGAAACTTTGTATTTAGTGCTTGAATACTAAAGAAACAGAAGTTGCCAAAATTATACATACCATTTACACAAAGCTAAAAAGTTGCCCTTTCCCATCTGAGAGCAGCTATCACCATCTTTTTTGAAGCAGTGCAAGCATATTTTATATAAGGCTAGACCTTACAACCATTTAAAAATATAGATATTATCTAAAACATTTTCACTTTCATCAAGTTTTATTCATGTAGGAAATAAATAACCAGACTTTCAGTGTATAGAAATCCAACGGTTTGTCCAGGATCTTTTATAAAGAGATTTTTCTGGTTGGCTGGCAACTCCCTTAGAAACTGTACTCTTACACTGTGCAAAATGAGATGCAATAAACCAAGCACGCAGGATAACATCTACCTACTTCAGCAGGATAGGGACAATAGCAAATGCAGCTTTTGTTATGATTGCAGGCTATTTTTCTTTGAAGGGCCCTCTCTTAGAGCATAAGATAAGTACATTGTAAGAATAAGTAAAGATCATAAAAAAAGCTTCCATTTTTAGAGCTCCTGTTCCTTTGTAAGAATTAGAAAGCAAAAGTGAATAAAGGGAACTGGAAGAATTTACATTTAGTTGCTGTAACTTTGTGCCTTCTGGAAAAGCAGATCCCATTCTAGCAACCTCCAAAAAGATCCGGGGTAGTGCTAAGCAAATCACTTAAGCTGATTTCACTTTTCACCACGGGTAATTAACAGTGCAGTCTTCACAGCTGACCAATCTCTAGAAAGTCATCCACAGCTGCAGCATACTGTCAATTGATTTTGTGAACTCACTGTGAAGAGTTCCTGTGATTTGTAAGAGAGATCAGACCGTTCTAGTTGGTGACTTTGAGCAGCATGGCAGGGCTCCTTGGAGAGCTTTGGCAATGTTATTAGCCATGTTACTGTGCTCAGTTTCATGCAAGAGACACCTGAACTAATTCTCCCACCTGATGGGAACAGAAGTAAACTGTGGTCCTCAAAGAAATCTGTCACAGGGGACTCAGCTTCACCCCTTCATCATCAATATCAGCCAGATGAAAAAAATTTATGACTAAATATATAGTCTAGATACACTGCAAACTCTTCTGTATTTGTCCCAGGGGTTCATAGAAAGAACATCCTGAATTGGAAGGGACCCACAATGGTCATTACCTAGCCTGTGTTAAAAACTTCTGTGTTTGGAACTTTTGGATGAGGCAGCTGAAAACAGATTGCTTATCTGGTAGCTAGGGAAGTGCTGAGAACTGGTTTTTCTTAACTGTAATATGTGTTCTGCTTGATAATGAAGAGTCAATTTGCCCCTTAGAACATGCACTGCTGCCTGTTCATCTCACTACCCTCAGCTGCAGCAGAAACTTATGAAGAAAACACCAATTCAAAAGCACCATTCAAAAGTTTGAAATGTGATAGTTCAAAAAACAAATTCAAAACACAACAATGCAGACATATTTGTTGCAGCACTTAGGCTACATGAGGATGTACCAAGATGTTTAAACAGCACCGTGCATCTGTATGAACTATTTACTGTTGGAATAAGCAGCAGCTTATGGAAACAACAACAACATAACAAACGTTATGCTCAGTGATGGCTAAAAATGCAGCTCCCTCAAAGCTGTATGTAAACTTGGGGTGAAATTGGAAGAGATACAGGCAGGCAAATCTAGCTACCCACCTTTCTTGACCAGTAGAGAAGTCCAATCCCATCAATCACATCTCCTCCTGAAACCACGCTGCAAGCCTGTACAACACTCCAACATAGTAGGAAGTTTACCCAAGGAGAAAGAAATAAAAATAGTTTTCTACATCACAAACTGAAATGACTCACAAAAGGGTTTAACAAGTTAAAAAAAAAAAAAGAACATCAGCTTAGCTTCTTGTGAAAATGCAGTCTAAGCTTCCATGTATTTCAGTTTCTTCTCAGTATAACAGGAATATTCATAACATTGTACCTCAGAGGAGTTTGTTGGAAATGTATTCAAATACATGCCTCAGAAGCAGTGAGAAAAGTGTGATGCACTATACTAAGTACTGAAGCAAAGTCCATGAGGAAATAAATAATTCCACCTTCAGTGCATGTTCTTATAATTTGAAATAAATAAAATATAGGGCCAAATACTGAATGAAGAAGATAAAAGTGAAAAATTAAATAGATGGTCATGAATGGTGAGCACCATTCATCCTGTATGCTAAACAATTCACTGGTCCTATTAAGCTAACAAACCAAAAAACAAAACCCAGATAAGACTATTTAATTAAAACTTATATTAAAACCCAATTGTACTCACTGTTTTTCTAAAGAAAATATGAAAAGACAACAGTAGATAAATTCTGCAAGTGGTGCCAAAGCTCACTCTAAAGCTAATAATGGTGAGAACACCAGCTGGTGATACTCAACCTGGCCTAGGAACTCTAGAAGGTGGGGCTTAGCTGAAAAACAAGCACCTGGGGGCTCCCAAAACACAAAGCTAGGCACTGTGAAATGAACAATCCATTACAGGTATAGAGTCCAGTGGTAGAGACCTACAGTGCAGATGTAATACAATGGAGTGGTAGATAATGAAACCAGATTGAGAATAATGCCACATAACCTACAGAAAACTAGTCCCCAGTGGGGTCTAAGACTGTAGCCAAGAGGTTAAAAATGAGGTTTTGGTGTACAAACAAGGGAAACACAGCAAGGAGATGACACTGCAGAGGATGGCACAGAGCAGGGAGACGACACTGCATAAGAACAAAGTGTTCCTGACCTCTGTCTCTGAAAGTTGGCAATGAAGAGTAAATTTCGTGGGTACTCCACACCAACAAAACACTTGTACAAGCTTCTGCAGCTGAGCCCTCCCACCTCTGCCAAAGGAACTGATGGTCCCAGGTGTAAGGTTCCTGCTTATCAGCTGTGAGGGCCATCAGAACAGAAGGCTGACTCAGACTGATTAGTTACTGCTGGTGTTTTGCTTCCTATATCAGCTAGGTTGAGTCTGGGTAGCTGGTTGGCAAAACCAAAATTTAAACCAAGAGAAAGACAGTTGTTAAATTCAAAAATATTCAGCAAGTGATGGTTAAAATACTTTGATGTGTGATCCCACTGCAACAGGGATGTTAGAATCTGACAGGCTCTACAGAAAGCAAATCTGCAATGACAGATAATACCAAAGTGTCCGGACAAGGAGGTGCCTGAAGGACATCTTCTCAATCCTCTCAGGTTTTCCATCTGCAGGGTCTGGAAATATCTTTGTTTCTGGATGTATATTTGTAATAACACACTGTTTGGTCTGTCTCTTTTTTTCCTGGGCAATCTCACCGATCAATCCTTATTTTTCTATTTACCAAAAACTAGAAGTCATGTGTTTCTGCAGGTCTATGCTGACTTGCACAGGAGTGAGAAATTCCTATTCTGTTTGCATTTTGGGTGTAAAAAGATAAAAAGTATTTCCCCAATTATAGAAATTCTAGCAGGTGCCATTAAAACAGACTATGTATTTTGGTCCCAAATGTATCCACCAAGACAAATCAATGACAATTTTCACCTCAGAGGGATGTATAGCAGATAAATTATTAATTGAAAAAGAATGTTGAAATAGAGAAAAAGTGGTGCAACCAATTACAAAAAAATTGACCCCATATCAAATGCTATTTTATATTGCCCTAGCAAAGGAAATGTTGGCAAGATATAAAAACTCCTTAAGGAACTAAGCTAGCTTAGTTGACCAAGAGAGAAAAAAAGAAAAAAACATTTAACCCATTACATCCTATGTCAATACCATGCCAGAAATCATTCTTCAGCAGGCAATCTTTTTTGTGTTTTACAGAAAACAAGCAGGCGGCATGTAAGAATGTCGACTTGGACTGAAATTCTCATTTGTAAACACTGCAGCTATGGAGAAATTATCTGTCAGAATAAGAAAAAAATCGTATTTTGCCATTTAGAATCTGTGAGTTTCAGAAGCAAAAGAAACATCCAAGCTGGAAAATTTCACTCTTTGCATCAGTCTGAGCTTGATTGAACAGACAAAATCTTGTTTTGGGATGTGTGTTTGCTGTTTGCATATTGACCTACATGTTATTTTTCACTTTTTACAGCTCAGATGCTTTTATTTGAAATATTAAGCCCAGAGAAAAGTTCTAACAATTACTGTATCAGTTTAAAACTTCTTGCTCACCCTTAGTTTTTCCTTTCATGGGTAAAAACATAAGGTTTTAAAAAGAAAACAAATTAACAGCTTTTTGAACTCTTGAGGAACTCCAACAATCAGAGTATAGTTGTTTCCAGTAGTATTATTATGCAAAAAGACTAAGAGATAGTAAATCCAATGTACATCCTAGTAAAAGGGTCAGGTTCTAGACTGAGTAAAGTGCTTAAACATCCCTAAGTGTCATCCTAAAAGCAAAAATTCTTTAGAAGCTCTAGGGAAATCAGACTGAGTTGAATGCTGCAGGTAGAGCAAATGACTGGACAAATTGAAGAAAAAAAGACACCATGTCTGACAAGGTGACAATTCACAGAAAAACATGTTGCACACAGAAGACCACATGCCCCAGCAAGCCAGACATGTATTTTCAAGTATACACACTAGTGTCTTTCTGGAAACAGAGTGAGCAGAAGGACATCAGCTCACTTGTGTTTTCATGGTCTGACATGGAGACTCTGCTGTCATCATTTTATAACTGTATGTGTCAAACATAACATTAAAAATTTGCCTATATTGCAAACAATCTGTTGTTAATTAAAAAATTAAATAACACATCATACATCTCACAGAGGCCCTTTTTCCTCCAAGCCTGATCTGTACTCAGGACCCTCCTGAAGCCAGTTAAATAACTTGATACAAATAGGATTTTACCAAAACCATATTATTTTCAAAAACATCTTTTTCAAGAATGAAGATGAAGACTAGTTTCCTTAAGCAACAAAAGACTTGGGAAATAACCCTTCTTCAAAGTTTCAGTTTCAAAGATGCCTTTCAGCCAACACACCTCTGCATAACTCACAACTGTTCCTTTCTGGGCTGAAGCCTTGCAGGTGGGATTTCTGCTCAGATATCCACCAGTTGCTTCAGAAGTTGAACCCCTGTGGTGACGTATTTGGAAGGCCTGACTGGGAAGCTGTGGGAATGGGCTGCCAGAGGATCAGGGCAATAGTGGCCATGGGCCAGGAAATGCCCAGCAGTGAGAGTCAGGCAGCGTGGAATGTAGTGACTGATCTTACATGGCCCTTACAGAAAAAAACAGGCCCCTCATAAAATGCTTTATTTTAATATTCATTTTAAATGCTTTGTAGATAATAGATAATACTTTGGTTATTCAAATATTTACCCTGAATGGTGAAGTTTGGTTTCATGCCTTGCTCATTTTCCATCTCTTAGAAAAAAGTCACCACCCACCAGCCATCAGTTTAAGTTAGGTAAATTCACTTTCCATTTTGAACTGCGTTTCTCACAAAGAGAGAGAAAAACAAAACAAAACAAAACAAACAAAACCAAAATGAAACAGAGGAAAAAAGGAAGAGAAATAGGCCTAGCACAAAAAAGAAGTAGAATGAGGAAACCCAGTCCAAGTTGTCGTAGCTGGGACACTAACTGAATATCAACATAGGATGAGGAAACCCAGATAATGATTCATGCTTTCAGAACAAACTCCATAAATGATTGTGAAAGCAGGACTGATAGACAAGATTCCCCACCCTCATTCCCCACAAAGTAAGGGTCCTAACTGCTGGACTACACTGCCTGTCCTATTCTCTTCCCTTCTGCACTTCCTACAGATCATTAGATAAAACATGCCACTTGGCAGAATGGTTGTTTTGCCTAAGTCTGTCTCGATGGATAGAAGGAAGATCTGCTCCAATCTTTCAAAACTAATGCCAAAGTGTGTGTTAGGGTGGGTTTTAGTCTCCATACCTCAAAGTAGATAAGTTTTTGACATCTGGAGAGAAAGGAGCTTTGAGACATTCTCTTGTACTTGGCACTTTCTCTGGCTTTTAGCCCAGCATTCAGGATTTTCTGATTCTTTTTCTGAGCCTTTCAAATACCACAGTGCTGTTTATGAATCTGGGTTCACAGAATCACAGAAAGAGTAAGGTTGGAAGGGACCACAGTGGGTCATCTGGTCTAACTTCCCTGCTTAAGCAGGGTCATCCTAGAGCACAGGATTGCATCCAGATGGTTCTTGAATATCTCCAGTGAGGGAGACTCCACAAAAATCTCTGAAAAATCTGTTCCAGTGCTCAGTCACTCACACAGCAAAGTTCTTCCTCATATTCAGGTGGAAATTCCTCTGCACCAGTTTCTTCCCATTGTCCCTTGTCCTATTGCTTGGCACCACCAAGAGCCTGGATCCATCCTTTTGGCACCCTCCCTTCGTATACTTGCCTACATTGATGAGGTCCCTCCTCGGTCATCTCTTCCCACATCCCTCACTGGATTTTGTCTTTCCTTTGCCTTTTAGGAAACAATACCTTAAGTGTAGGTAAGGTCTTATACATTAGCATTTTAGACCAGTTTTTAAATCCTGGTTCCTAGCATAGCAAAAAATCTCTTCTATTGTCTCCAGGTCTCTTATTAATTATTTATTTTGCATTCCCATGAGCTTTAGCAAGATCTGAAAACACTTTGTAGACAAAATTCACTCGTATTTTTCTGGTGTAAGGGAGTACATTAGCCCTCTTCACCATGCGACGGATTGAAATGTTCATCAGCAGTAAAATGAAAGTAAAAGCTAATAGAACTGGACAACCAATACACTCCAAACAACATCCATAATAAATTCTCCTCTCTGAAGATCTTGGTGTGTTTTTCTAGCAAATCCAAGTGAATTTGCCAAAATATCTGAATGGACTATTCACCAAACATACAGTATTCATCATGCAATATCTGTCTGAAAGTGAAGCAAAATAATTCTCCAATTTAGTTTAGTTTGTAAACAGCTGGTGTTATATTGATTAAATTTAGCTTTTCAAACGTTGTCAAATCTGTCCTGCCTGAAATATGTTATCCTGCTAAAACAGTCTCCAGTATCAATAAACTGAGCTATACTCTCATCAGCAAGAGAATCATACTGATGACTGCATGTTAGTTAAGGCAATTGTTAACCATTCACTCTACAAGAAAACATAGAACTATTTATATATATTATATATTTATAAACAATATTTTCCATTTTCCCCTTCTTCCTTCTGTTTTAGCTCTAATGTCTTATTTGTAAGATAACTAGAGACATCAGGAAAATTGTGGTTTTACTTCCACGACAAGCATAGCATGGAGGGGAATAATAAATCCAATTTAACTTAACTTAGTTTAGCATATAAATTGAACTGTTGCCTGTATAGTTCATCATTAGACCGCCATCTGTATCCATCCTTTCCTTCATGTGTTTATGAAATAAACCAGATTTACAAGTACTGAAACTATCACAGCTCACAGCCCACAAAGTGCCATCAAACTACCAGAAAAAGAAGCTCTGCCAGCTTTGAGACACAGCAGCACTGACTGTGAAAAAACCAGAGGTTCTAGTGTGTGGCTCTATCGTGTCCTCCCTCTGTCAGAGGTGACATTTGACTCTGATGTGCTCAGCAGCCCCCAGGATCCTGTGAAGCTGAGCCACTCCAGTTGCCTGCCTGCTGAGACACTCCTAGGGGCTTTCACAGGCCAAGAGGATATTTTCCAGCTGCATAAGAAAAGCAGACTGGCACAGCAAACAGTTCTGACCCATTCTCACGAGATCCCTTAAACTATAGAGCAAGCTAAACGCGATATCACTGGTTTTTTCAGATACAAAAGACTCCTGGGCATATTAAAGCAAATCACATCAGTAGGCTACAAATTACTTTATCTTCCTGGAAAAGAATGTAAAAGGGGTTAGAAAATGCATTTTTTAAAAAATGGAGGGATAAAAACATGAATGTTAATTTTGTTTAAAGAAAATAAATTTATTTTAATATGGTTGATATATCAGCCTCAACAACAGACAAACCGCAGTCAAGACACATAAATTTATGAAATCAGAATCAAGTGAATTTGTATTTCTAAGCAAAACTAAATCAGCCATTTATGACAGGTGTGAAATGACCCCCTTAACTGCATGCATTTAGTTCCTGCTAGATAGAACACTGATGTCAACATAAAGAAGAGAAATATTATTATGAAGGAAACTGGAAAAGTTAGAATGCTGGAAATATATTGAGGAGACAGTCAAGTAAATGTCAGTATGAAATGAAATTCAATTTTATATTTCTTATGCAAAATTATTTGTATAGTGAAAGGAGAAGAAATGCTGGGGAGAAATAGTATTGACAGTAATTTATACACATGTAGGACTTGACAGAATGGGAAAACCAGAGGAAGGAAATGCCTTTTAAAGGCTAGGAATAAACACTGCCAAGAAAGTCATCACAATCAAACCAGATAAGAAAAGAGAAACATTATTACTGAGACAGGATGATCTCCTGCTGTCAACCTGTTACTTTTCCTCCCTCTACAGCCCAGAAAATCTGCTGACTACCTGTTGCAATTGTGTTTAACACTACTTCTTGAAACAGAAGTCCTGATCTCATTACAAAAACTCCTGTTCACATCAGGGACACCAGCCAGGAAGGCCCAGGTTGTCTGGTTAATATTCCAGCAGTGAGAAGAGTCCTTAGATATTCATTACCATGCATTATGTAAATACTTTGAACTAGAGACAAACAAAAAGAAACCAGAAAAAAGATTCTGATTAAGAGACAACATTAAGATAAGTGCTTGTTTTTAAGGTATAATGATCAAAGAGAAAATCACTTTCTTGCAATTACAGGAACATAAGTTAGAGAATCAAGTTAATTTCCTAGATTATAGGTAATTAAAAGTAGCTTGGTTAGAGAACAAAATTGATACAATATGTGCACCGTAGAAATTTCAGTTCATAATATGCTCCCTAAGGAAAAAAATCAAATTGGAAAATTCAATCTTAGACAAGTCTAAAAGGTATAGTCCAAAAAGATTTTCTGTTTCTAAATCATGTGGTTCACAATTGTACAAACACTGGTTTAATGACATTCTTTTTCTGATGTTTTGCAGTATAAAGGCAGACATCACTGGTTATCTTTAGAGGGGATATGAGTACTGTGCACAATTAAATGGTTAATAGACAACTTCTTTAATTAGATATTTAATGAGTTGTTGATAATAAGAATGGCTCTGTGACTTTTTTATTCTAAGGAAAATAAAGGACTCCACTTCGAAAGATTTTTTTACTTCAGCAAATTATCTGTTGTGCAACTTCAATCAGGATGTCTGTGTACCACTGGAAGGCAGACACTAATAACAAAGATGGGAAAATACAGGCAGCAGTGTAACCTCCTATCAACTCTCACTAGTCATGACAGCTTTTGCTACAATGAAAAATGTAATAGGATACATAGATAATACTGGATTTCCTGTTTTGATTTTATATTTTTTACTTGTTCAGTGAAGTGCAATAAAGCCAAGAAGACACAAAATTACTGACATGGAGAGTTCAAATTCAACTAGTTCTTTCAAAGTCCTGATTTCTCTCAAATATCTACCAGTAGGGAAAGCAGAGAAGGAAAATTAGACAATGTTGTTTCTTTGCCAAGAGGCAGTCCCCAGGTCAGAGAATTTTCCTTTATAAGGCAGTACATGAGGCAATGAGAAAAGTAATTTCTAAAGGCACTTTCAGGGATTCAGGTTGAGTTTTGTAATACCCACTGTGGGAACGTAAGTCACACAAATAAAGCCCAATCATGTACATTGGAAAGCAGGAAAGAAAAACCTAGAACTCTAGTTTTAAAAAGCCAAAATACTGCTGTTCCTGTGACCCAAGGCATATGCAAACTGTGACCCTTATCACATGCCCATGGCCAAAGCTCCAATCCACAGAAGAGATTAAAAGTGATGGGGTTTTATGAGAAGGAGAGTGTAAAAAGCAAAGGTGGACCCTCCTGTGAAAGAGAGGAAATTAAAGGCAATGCATTTTTCTAAATCAGCCCTGAGGAAAATAACTTCATACAACTGATTCTCTTATGATCTACCACTACACAGGAGGCTGAGTAAGGAAAGCAGTAGAAAAGCATTTACTCAGCTCTGTACTACATTTGGTAAGCCTGTTCAGGACTTGGTATGCTCCTGCTGCAAACCAATATCTTCCCAGGCATCTTTCCAGGTCACAATTTTACACATTACGTGGCACCTGTCCTTCCCTAGATCTTGTGCTTCTGCCTCTCATGACCTTTCAGGTACATATTGAACATACTGCCCATTGCCAAGGTAATTCAATTAACTAAAGCAGCAGCCAACTCGTTTTCCCTAAGGAAAAGGAAACCCTGTCCTACAGAGACAACAAACTGAACTGGTTCAGAGAAGAGCTGTCAGTGAGTTGTCACTGGGAGGGAGTGGGATTGTCCCTTTTGGCAGTGAGGAATCATGAGCTTAGCTCAGCTGTACAAATCTTCAGCTGGCAGTAAACTCAGCAGCAATGCCTGTTGCAGAGAAGGCATTTCTAAGGGCCTTTTCATTCACCTTAAAGAACCTTTACTCAGAGAAATAGAGAAAGAGCAGTAAATCAAACCAAGCCCAAATAGCTTCCAGAAGGTCTAACCAAAAGACTTACAAAGGCAATCTTTGCTGCTGCTGATCCCAGACATGATATCTTGCAGCTCGAGCCCTTGTTCTTGGTCTGTAAAAAAGGAAAATGCACTGGACACTACTTTGCTTTTAGTTTAGAGCAACACTCCAGAATCTCGGTGGACCACAGCTACTGAAATAAGGACTACAAAGTAGCTTACACTCTTAAGTTTCCTCTTTCCAATCAACGAAGTCACCAGACTCTGGCGCCTCCACCTCTCCGTTTAGAAAACTCTGCAGTAACAGAGTGACACAGGTGTGTCCTGTATATTAAGCTCTAGATATTTTTAAGTAAAAGGCCTCAAAACAGTTCTCATTATAACCAGGAGAAATTATATGAACAAAACAAAATGCTAATTTTTCCTCAAAGCTCTCTTTGAAGATAATCACGCTAAAATCTCTTAGATAATATCACATCAATAAAAATGTTTAAATTACAGATATTCAATATCATTGCTATGTAAAAATCTTATTACCAAGAAAAGATTTTTCATCAAAACTGGGAAAGAAACCAGAAGGTAAAGGGCTATAAATGTTATTATGAAGAAGCAACACATAAATGTAGACTTTGAAGATAAAAAACCTCTTTTTAAGTAACTCATCTGGATCAATTAACGCCTAGCCCCCAATATGTTTACAGTTTCACATACATCACTGAGGCAGCATTTCCTTCTGTAGCAGCATCAAAGCAGACAAAATTGGCTGCAGGTAACAAAATAACCACATGTAGCACCAGTCACATTGACGCCATTTGCTTGCATGTCTCTATTCCATGAAACCACTCCTTTCATTCCTGTTAATGAAAGGAAGTGTACACTTACGCATGTACACAGAGCTTATCAAAGGCTATAAATGTTCCCCTGACTTGAAAGCTGGAATCACTTTCCTGTCATCCTGTAAAGATCATTACAGAGAATTATGGAGGGTTTCAGCACAAAATATATAAATACAAACATTTCATATATTTAAAAACTCCACAAATCTCACTTAAGTAACACCCTATGGTTACTCAAAATCATATGCACATGCAGCCAAGTGGAGAAAGCCCAAATTCAAACCAGCAGACAAGTGAGTGGAATGACCTAAAAGTGCTGCCATAAGAATCATCCTGTCATTGCTCTTCTTAAAAGTCATGCTCTGAGTAGCCTGTAACAGCTGCAGAGAGGTAATCAAATTGTTCAATCTAAAATAACTTGTTCCTGTATGGTAAGAAACTCTTTTTATGAAAAGGTGTATATGGGAATGGAACATAAAATCCAGAATGGCCTTGGAAAGTACAAGCAGAGTTCCACATCATTATGGGGAAAATGGCCCAGACAGCAGGGACTTTAGATCCTGCAGTATTCAAATGCATCTCCTCTCTATTCCTCCTCATGCAGCACTATCACTGCCAAGGTCAGAGTGGGTCATGGACAAAAGACATCCACTTGAAGGACAAGATAAAAGTTTTGCTTGTGGATAAGGAAAAACACATGCTGGAGCACTTCAGGCACCTTTTTGTAGTTTACTGCCATTGAAACACCTTCCAAATCTGGCTTTTAGAAGTGCTCCCAGATTCCTCTCCCACACTAAGCTAACACATCCCCCAGCTACACTTTTCTTTGGCTGAAAAATCCATTCTGTACTAACTTATCAGTCTTTAAACATGTGACAACAGGAGCGCTCTTTCTCCTCAGTTTTGCATCACAAATTGTTTGAGACTTTTATCTACAGGATTTTTACCCTGCCATTACACAGAAGGACAGAGACATAAAGGAAAGTGTTACAAGTAACAGTGGCAATCCCAAGGTGAGACGGGATGAAGAAGATCTGGATTCCATTGTTTCATTTTTATGGACCAGAAAAGGAGGTCACTTATTCTGGGGTTTTCCCACCTGGTCAGTAACAGCACTTATTTTATGGATGTTCAGCTTGAGGCATTAAAATATGATTAATTGCTTAATATCCCAAAGTATGGACTGAGTAAAATTAGGATAAGAAATTAAAAGTGGTGGATATCCAACCTGGGCTTCAGATGCTCCGTGTTCCCATTGTGTTTTTGTGTGCATAAGCCTGGATGAGAATTTTGTTTGAACTCCAGCTTCACCACTTTAAGAGCTGTGAAGTGTCTAGGACACAGGGTCTTGACAACCTCTGGTTACCAGAGGGAAGCCATCCCACTTCTCCAATCACTTGTATGAAGGGAAGTAAGAAAAAGTGCTTTAGGGAGCTCATCCTTATTGCTATTGAGCTCTTAGTTGTTTTTTTCAGATCTAGTCTTTCTTCACACTGTGCCTCTGGGCAATAGCAGACTTTCTTGCCAGTCATGTGCAATTGCTGCCTTCTCCCAGAGTTCCCAGCACTTCAAAGCAGCATACTGGAACAAAAGATTATTATGGAAGATACATATATTTTTATGTTACACCAATGCTTTAAAACATTCCAAACAGTACTTCTGAAGTCCCATTTCAGCTGTTGATTGCATATTCATTATGATAAATATATTCATTGTGGTTGTGGTATGTTCCTCAAAGTTTTAATTTTTTTTTTAATAAATCCACTGTTGCTCTGATTTTTTTAGTTCCTCTAAGCCTTCTAATGTTTACATTCTTCTAACGAGCTTTCTCACACACTTTATGTAAATACCTTATTGTTTTGCATTCTTTTATGGAAGAGAAGAAATTTGATGGACTGTTGGTTTGTCCAGTGTCATTGGAGAGGTGGCACTGTCACCCTCCAATCCACTGTCACTTTTGGAAATCTATAAGTATTGAAGTCAGAAATTAAAAAACTCTTTTACCCTTGAGAGAGCTGCATGTCTGCATTGTATTATTTCATGTCCCATAGTAACAATCCACTTATATTAGAGATAAATAACATATTTTTCCTTTTTCCAAATTTATGAGAGTTGTTACTGTGAAAAAGAAGTTCATTGAGCAGTCCCTGTCCCTGATACTTCCACACAGCTTCTAACTTAATATCAGAAACAATAACATCGATATACTGCTGCCAGAGTTCAGATAAGGCAATGTTTTCCTGATCCTCAAAGTCAGGGTTTGATTGATAAGCTGGTAGGTTTCAAAGATTTTTTTTCTTTATGCTAACTTGAAAAAAATATTTGACAAAAAAGAACTGAATGGACAACACATCTTTATCTTCCTGGGTCTTTCTCACACAATCTCCAAAATTCTGATCTAAGGTTCTATTCAAATACCAGAGGTGTTACAGATCCAGCAGCACACGCTGCTGAATTACACTTCACAAATGTTTTCTTTGTTGATCTTCACAACCACTTCACTTTTGGCTTCAAATACCTCAGGATAAGTCAGGCTGTGTCAAGTAATTGCAGATATGGAGACAACTGACTTTTTACTAAGATAGGAAGGTCCTGTGATTATGGTATAGGACTGTGATCAGGAAATGTGCTTCAACGGGCAACAGTGCCATAGATTTTCAGTCAATTACATTCTAAGCTCTTGAAAGATAAGCTCAGAAAGCTGCCTAAAGATAGGCACTTGCTTTAACATTTCCTTCATGTCAGTTCCCCTTGTCTGTCAAACAGAGGCAACATAATTTCATTGCAGAGACTTACAAAGGCAATTTTTCAAGGCTAGTTCTTTTCATACAGTCATTATGTTTCTTCAACTAACCTGAGGATATACATGTAATCTCCATGCCTTTTAAGACTGCTGCACCTTGCATTCAGGAACTATTGTATAGATAATGGGATTCTAACAAACAGGGTCTCATGACTTCTTCATAAATACAGAATATGGTTTCCATTTCCACAAGGAACATGCATCTTCCCACTATTAGGCCAGGGTCTTTGAAAAGCTATAAGTAAGTAAGGCTCACTTGTTCTTCTTTTGCTATCCAGATCATCCTCTAAACTTTTCAAAATCCTAATATTCTGTTAGACTGTGCAGAATAATTTTAGAATTGAAATGCTTGGATGTGATATGTTCTTACAGTAAGCATGACTCTGGTTTGCATTTTAACTACCACCTTTGCCATCTACGAATATGGGCTCCCATATACAGATATGCAGAGTTTATAGATACGACCAGTGTGCGTGTCTGAATAATGCACAGACACAAACCATGTTATCATCCCAAATTGGCCCAGTGGGGGAGAAGCAAGTAGGTAGATTTTATTTTTTTTTTTTCACATATTGGCATCAGCTGGAATTGTGAGGAAAGTCTGTGATAGTGCGGGTGATTCTGAGTCCATTGGCTTCCAGCTTACATACTAATTGTGAGCTGAGGAGGTTTTCAGCTACTAAAATATGGCCCCGCAGCACATCATAGGTTTAATTTAACATTCCAAAAGTCCCAGCAAGATTATTTAAAGATAAGCACTCAGAAATGTACATCCCAAGTCTTTCTTTAAACGGGAACATTACAAACCAAGTTTCTGTAGCAGATTTGTATCTGAGCTATGTATACCTATGTATTTCTATGTGTACTTCTATTTGTTACGATGTCCATCAATCCAAAGCAAGGGAACATGAAAGAAGGACCTGAGACCTTAATCTCAGGGCTCCAAACTACAGGCATAACATTGATTTTTAGTATTTAGAGGCTTTGGAGAACCTCTTTCATCTCCATAACTCTTTCCATCATTCAAAAATTAGCATAAAATTTAAAATAGATGACAAATAGACATCTGCTACAGGAATATGTCACAAAAGATCTCAGGTAATTTTGTGTTTTCCACCCCCACAGCAGAGCATAAGGACATAAACCTAGACACTACTCATGCTCCTGTAGACTACTGAGAAGAAGGAGGAAGAAGAATTTCCTATGCTCTTTTCTCCTAGCCAACTCCTAATAAGTTTTCATAAGCTTCTACAGACATGGAAAATTATAGTCCAAATATCAAGTTTACCAAGGAAGACTCTACCAACCAATAATAAAATCAATCATGCCTCAAAAAAGGATTTGTTTTGCAGTCACACCCCGTACTTGCTGCCTAAATCTGTGCAGTACAAAGTATCCAAGTAAAGCTGCTGTAAAGGAGGAGGCTGGATGCACTGCCTTCTTCCATCTCATTTCTCCTTCCCTGCTCAAAAATCACACTCCTTAGATGTCAGACATCTTTTTTTTCAGTATTTGGTCAAACTTACTGCATATTTCAGTATTACTCATAAAAAATTCACCTGCAGATTTGAACTCTCATTTTTCTTCCTACACTTGTGTGCAGGAAGTGTGCAAAAGACTAAAAGAAATCTAAACTATTTCCCAGGCCCTGATGGGCAATCACCTCCGAGGTCAAACAATAACCGTTGAGACAACACAAAGTACATCCTTGCACATGAATTAAGTCTGAGTTAAAGAAGATCTCTAGAGCAAACTACAATTGTAGGGAGAACAAGTTATGTAAAATATTATTATCTGTAATTAATGCCCTGAGAAGTAACATCATCTTTACTTTGTCTTTCAGATCCCTTCCGACACAAACCATTCTATGATTCTGTGATCATCTGTGGGAATCTCACTGCATAGCACAATTCTAAGGGATGTGACAAAACTTGCTGTTGTCAGCTCTATTTCAAACATAAAAACAAACTTGGCTGAAACTCTAATTGTTTTTTGATCTGAGAACTTTCCAATTTTGTCAACTGTGGAAATATGGATCAATCTGGACATTTATAAGAAAAGAGAGATATTGGTGCATCCTAAAATAACCTTATCTGACAATCCAGGTCAGATATTATGACTTATATTAAAAAATAGTTAAACATGGAAAATTACGTGTCACCACTGATGTATAACAGCCAAATGATGAAATGCTTGAACTCAAGGCTCAAGGGAAAGCTTGCCATAGCCTCTAGATAACACAGCTGCTTCACTGCTGTCTTTCAACTTAATTTTTTATATTCCATGCTAGCAAAAAAAAAGCAAAATTCTTCCCTTTTATTATTCCACTGATACTATTGCACTATCCTATAACCCAAATCCTGTAGCTTTGAATCCAGCAGTGTGTACAATCACTATAAGGAAAATTTTATTTTATCATGACAATATATGACAAACAAAGTGATGTGTTGTAAGTTGAAACAGGAACATCACAATTACGATGTACAGAAAGGATTATTCTCCCTTACAGATACAGAATTCCTGAATCTCTGATGAGTGGTGAGGGATTAAACTACACTGTCTTCCAAAAGATCCCATCTTAAGTAATGATGTTCCTGTGCAACAAAGAAAATACATTGCCTAAAAGAGTAATAGTTTCTCTGTTTAGATATTCTCCTTTATACCACTTCAAGTAAAACTTAAATATTGGACTATAAGATAAGATAAAATTTTATAAGAGTATATAAGATACAAAGTACATATACACATTGAAATGTGTATACACTAAGATGTGAAGAACATCTTCCCTGTTTTAAGATGTTGCAGACTCAACAAAAAACCCACAAAAAAACCACAAACAAAACAAACAAAATATAAATAATAAATAAATAAATAAATAAATTTAACGTACTATTAATTTTTGATTGATAGGAGGGCTTAGTACTAAAAGAGAAAGAAAATGACTTATTAAAGATTTACCAATTTTTATTTTCACTTATCAGTACAGATACAGCCATCTTGATGAATTAATATATACAGAATATTCCAATAATACTTACCTGTAAGATGACTGCACAGAAATCAGAATTTGTATGAATAAAAGTGGACCAAAATTATTCAAGTAATGACTGGAGCTGTGAATTTTGCACTGAAATTAAAAAGACAAAATGAACCACCTCAAGCAAACAAAAGAACTTCAACTATTGTCAGTATATTGCATATGAAGTATTTTCTAGGATAGAGGAAAACATTGTGACACAGCTCACTTGAGAAAATAACCCCAGAATGCAGCTAGATACCCAAGCCAATGGCATCTAGCCATTGTGAGTGAGTTCTGCCAATGTTGTCTGCTTATTTATTTTAACCTAACCACAACTCAAAGTAACTGAATGTTCCTCTTATCTCACTTTTACAATAAACAACAAAACCAAAAAATCATCTCAAAAATCAGTCTTTGCCTTCTCTTATATTCTAGAAACTTCAGGTAAAAGTGCAGTTTCAAGACATGTGTAAGATGGTCTACAGAGAAGCACCAAACCATTCTTCTTTAGTACTGTCATTTCAAGAATGATTTGCAATATTCTGATGACACTCATCAAATTATTTCTGCCTTTCATAATACATCATCTTTTTCACATAGTTATTTGGAGTTATCCATTCACAGAGAACATAAATTGAGAAGGAAGAAAGCGGACCAAGCAAGCAAGCCAAACTCCACATTCTTAAATCCAGCTAACAGGCAATCCATCATTATCAAGTTAAATTCCCTCACTGAAAAAATAAAAACTTTTTTATCTGGTATGGCCCATATAAATTAATTTTTAAATTGCTGATTTAGAGATATCAGTTTAAACACACTGAAATATTTATGGGCCCATTACAAAGCAAACTATTTACTTGGAGTTCCTTTCAGTGGAAAGAGGAGAGCCTTTATATCCATTGCACACTCTGATGCTGTCTTATCCTATCCTTAATTCTTTTCATTTTTTACATCTTCGTTTCAGATTATTTCTATGTTCTCTCTAACCATTAGAGTATTAAAACATTTCCTAGTATCAACGACTTTGTAAGCAGAGCTACTCACTTGTAGGGCAGAACCTAGAGATTCAAACGAGCCA
Source organism: Fringilla coelebs (assembly GCF_963513975.1). NCBI lineage: Eukaryota > Metazoa > Chordata > Aves > Passeriformes > Fringillidae > Fringilla > Fringilla coelebs. The sequence continues at coordinate 59,019,551 of NC_140028.1, forward strand.
GAAACATACTTGGAAATCATATGAGAGTCTTCAGTTAACAAAAGAATAGGTGGTATTTATTAACATATGTCCTCCTACAAGCCTCTTTTCTGGAACAATCACAAAAGATATGCTAAGGAAGCCCCAAATGATGGATGCACTGCAGGGGACTAAGGGAACAGTTTCCATTGCTGTGTTCTTAAACTGCTTTTCAATGCTACACAGAACAGAAATTCCCTATCAGAGTTTTGACCTTCCTCTGTGGTAGGATGTGCATTTCTGTCAAATAGTGCTACCAAAGAAGATGGTCACCAAAGGGATCATTCATGTTATTTTGCCACAGATGAGTCTGAATTTCTATTTCTAAAAGTGAAAAGATAGAGCTGCATAACAATTTTGTATATGCTCAGTATAAATACTGGGAACTCATTGTCTCTCTCATGTTGATACACGGGGAAGAAATGAAAAAATTTGAAAAGATAAAAGCTTGGCTTTTCACAGTACAAGCATCCAAAAAGCACAATATTAGGATGCAGAGAGGAGTCTAACTAGCAAAAAAATAGAGCTGCTGGCTGCAGCTGAGGTACCATATATGTTGCTGACACAGGCACCAAGAAGTTTAAAAAACAAAACAAAACCAAATAAAAACAAAAGCAACAAACAAAACAAGAAACAACCAAAAAAGTATTTATTCACATGGAAACGCTACTGGACCACTCCTTCTGCTCATTCTTGCTGCATCAATTTCAATACCAGGAGTTTGATTCAGCCCTCAATTCTGAAAGCTCTCTATGTATGCAGAACCTCTGTACATGTCAAAACACGGTTTGAAGAACAAGACTTGAGACTGCCTTGTTTACAATACAGCCTACTTCAGACCAGCCAAATGGAATTCCCTGGTTACTCAGGTTTTTCACAAACAGGATGTTGCTCAGATGCTGCTAAAGAGTAATGCTGCAATTCATCAATTAAAAGGAGTCGGCGTCGTCAGCCTGAGTGTTACTTGGAGATGTGTGAGCAGCAGCTCTGCCCTAGTTGTTTACAAAAAAGGAAGCTTTTGCCACCACATTGATGCTCCAATTGCAACATTTCGGTCTTAAGTGAATATTGAGTCATGTCTCAGGAACTGTAAGAAACAGCCAAGCAGATGCGCTCAGTCAGCCTTGTCAGCTTTTCCCTTGTGTAAATCCCAATGTATCAAAGTTTGATTAGCACTGTAGAGAAAAAAGACCATCTGCTAACAAATCAAATGCATGTCCCACTGCAGAAAAGGAGCAAAGAGCTATTAGATACCTGCAGTGCTGAAATGCAAAAGAAGCAAGAAATTGTCATTTCTCTCAAACAACTGTGTGCCCAGAATAATAAGGTAAACCATGAAACCAACGCAGAAAAGGTAAAATCACACAATCAGAGCACTTTTTCTTGCAGTCCATTTTTGCTTTATGCCGAAACACAGGAAGTACTGCTGCTGCATCCAGTTTTCTAATCAGATTAAGGAAATCCATTATTCACTGGATAAAATGATCATGATTACTTTTTAGTTAATCCTAAACAATTTAGATTAAATTCCTAAGCCTGCATCTGCTTAAATTCCTGCTGAAAAACTCTTGGAACACCCTTTATAGCCATATGCTTAAATGGATAATATGAGGTCACATTCAGTAGAATTCTTCAATGAAAGGTATAAAATCTTTTTACAACTCTGATGCTTTTGAAACATTGGCTTGGGGTGAACAGGAAAAAGAAAAAAGTCTTCACATCAATTTTGTTTCTGTTTATCCAACAGCTATTGCTCCATAAAGATTGTTAGGAAAACACAGAATTTGGAGTGATATTTCCTTCATCCCCGCAATATCTATTACTTCATGAAATAAATGACCCTGCAAAAATGTTGGTTTATATATTTTGAAACAAGTTTTAATTTAGGCCTCTTGTCACAGTACAGAGCAATATCATAATTAATGATCTGAAACTGGTAGCTAAGATGTCATTACACATGGGAATGTCACATTGAATCAAGTTAAACTAGCCACTAAAAAAAATCAGCACTAGAATATTAGTTTTTATTCGCACAGTATATCAAATAAATCTTTGACAAGCCACAAAAAAATGGTATGGATTAAATATGATATGGGATGAGCAGATTTGGAACATAGCTGGCCTGGAATCTCAAAGTGCCAGCAAATCAAGGCCTGTGGGTAAGTCAGGCTATTTATTTGCCAAGCTGACCTACTTCTATTACCCTTATCATTCTTCTGAATACCATTTACAAGTCTTTCTGTCACAGCAAAAGACAATGTTAATTCATCAGAGCTCTCATGTAGTTTCTGAGAAGGCTGCATACCTCCTGAAGCTGTTTATACAAGGATTTCTAGGAAGTGCTCTGAGCTGCTCAAAACACCTTTATCCTGTTCTCAGCAAGCTTTTCTTAGATCAAATTAGCATTATACTTAAAAATCAGGTGTAAAATCTAATTTTGCCAGATTTAAAAATCCTTTCAGTAGTTTTTTTTCCATTACAGAAATATACTTGTTAGTGCCATAACTTACTCCTCATCTAAATAGTCACTACCAAATTTTTAAGACACCATAACATAATTGAATCTGCCTAATATTCTGGAAGTATGGAATCTGCTAGAACTAGTTAGGAGCCACATAGTCCATTCCCCTTGTGGTGGCTGTGTGCTTGGGGCTCCTATGGGCAGGCACAGAAGGTGTTGGGACGTGCCTACCCAACAAAATTCCCGGGCCTAGGGACAGAAGTGGAAATTACACTGCAATGTGAGCTGTTGCTTTTAGTAAAAGTAATTTGTGGCTTACCTTTATTCCATTGTATTCAGTACATCTTCCCTCAAGCAGCACACATTATTCATTCACTGACTGGAACAGAACAAAGTCATTTAAAAACAAACTACAAAATCTCCAAGTTTTACTTGTTGTATATGCATCAGCTTATGGCAGGAGACAATTACCTGCCTGCTATTAGAATGCTCTGATATATAGCCATTCTTACAGCAACAAATGAGCACATATAAGAGCTATTGCAGCACTTATAGGTGTTGGTGGCTTTTTGATCCATTTTGTAGATGAATTTTTTCTGCCTTTTTTTTCACCTCCTTAATTAATCTTCTTTTGTTTGAAGGTTATTTGTACGTTTGAATCAAAATTTCCCCCACAAGCGTGGACTGCACTGCTGTGAACAGTTTCTCTAGCCACTCATGCTTATGCAATCAGACATTGCAGCTACTGGAAGGCCTGGCTGCTACCTGGGGGTGTAACCAGGCTCATTTTGAACTGGTTTTTCAGATAAAAACATCAGTGAGGATTCAATCTCATGGGCTTCCTCCTGACTCTCGCCTCATATTATCCAAACATTTCCACAGGCTTATATTTAGAAGCCCACACTGCTCCCACCGCAATCATCAGCTGCTTTAACCAGAAGGAGCTGTTGGCTGCAAAGCCAGGCATACAGCAGTCGCTTCTCCACTGCTTTATAGATTCACCTTTAGGCAGTATAAATACTTAACCAGGATGTTTTGGAAGCAGCCCTATGGAGAGTGTTTTCTCACCTCTATCTTCCCCAACAGATATTTAACTTTCCTCTCACGCCAGCCCAGCTCTCTGCATCTTGCACCCATCACTTAGCTCTAATGAGCTCTTTGGTACAAACACACTCAGGCAGGACTTGTGGCTCAGGGAACATCTGAGAGTCCATCTGCTCCAAATCACTCTTTGCCACCTTGATACACAGTTCAGCTCCTGAGTTTGTGATGTGATCATAGCTTTGTGTGGAAACTTTGTGTAAAAAGTCACGTAAATGAAAGGCACAATAGTGCTAAGTGATGGTCTGCAAGTAAATATACAAATAGATGCTTTTTATTCTGTTAAAAAGGTATGCTTTCAGCAGTAATTGTATTTTGGTTTACACATTGTCCCATTTTGTTATGATCGTAAGGGTTTCAACACTACCTATGCAGTCCTGTAGATAACTGAGAAGAGAGGAGAAATGAGAATTTCCTTTGCTTTTCTTCTAGTCAGCTCTTAATGTTTTCACAAGCCTTTAGAGACATCACTGCTATAAAAGGTAAAATAAGAACAGTTGTATGCATACTTGAAAAAAGCATTTCATGCTGTGCATGCTGTCTCAGGTCACCAGTTATCTAACTTGCACTCATTCATACTCCAGGGGACTTTCATTCTTTGTTTCTGTAGGAAGGAGCAGTTAAACTCAATCGATCAAAATTTTCTCTGGTTTTAGCACACTAGCACCAAAGGAGGGGTGTAAAGAAAGGCAAGGGATATCCACCACTGATATAATCTCTGGGGAAGACTTGGTGCACTCCTGTTTCTTTGCTCTTACCTCTATGAATATAGGAAATGTATATTTGTAGGAAAAGGATACACCCAAAATGTAAGGCATAGCCCTGTGTTCACAGATAGGATGCCAAACACAGTTGATGTTCCTCTTCATATCCCACAGTTCTTATTCTTTAAGTATGTAAGAAGAGGATGAAAAGATGAAGCCATTACTTCTTTCTGAATACCTTCTCTCTAACCTTTTAAAAAGGGGGGAGCGGGAGGAGGACTGGGGAGGCTGGCAAGAGAAATGAGCCATGATTTGCACTATAATGGTTTTCATTCCTCAAAGTAGTGCTGGCCAGATATTGGACAGGTAGGCTTTTAGAGCAGTCATTAATTCTGTACCTAAAATATCTCACTACAGAGCAGGAAAATGCAAAAAGCAAAGAACATCACTGCTCACTGCAGTAAAGATATCACAGAGAGTCAAAATGTTTAGGGCATGCAAGGGATAACAGATCATAAGAGTGTGCTATGCATTATGCAGTGTGCCTTCTCCTCAAGTACTATACAATTGTCAACTCTCACAAAGGGCATTTGGTTGAAGTGAGTAGATGAAAGTGAGGCAGGTCACCTTGCCAATCTGAAGGCATTTATGGTGAAGCAGCACAATTTTGAAGGTGGGAGAGGAAAAGGAAGTGAACATATTCCCTTTGAAATTCAATCTTATTCCATTCAAATACCCAAGAGAACATGGACAATGTATAGAGGTCAGCTCTGTGCCAACCACTGCAAACTGGAAAAGGCTCAGAGACAAAATTTATTTTCTTTGTCTGCTGAGATGCAGAAGCTATGAGGAAATACTTAATAGTTATAAATAAGGAATAAAATTATATTGTATCAAAATATCAACTCTTTCAAAGGGCATCATCCAGCCAAAATAGGCAAGTTTGAATAATACCCTATAAAAAAACCCAGTCAAATAAACATACCAAAAAAACCCACCAAACATAGAAAATCATGCTACCATGGTAGTTTACAGAGAGACTGAGTAACAAGATCTGTGCTGTGAAGAGCCTCCAGTCTCAGCTGACAGTTACACAAACCAGGGCAAGGAAAAGGAAGAATAAAGAGGATAATGAGGATACACATTAAGTATAATTTCAAAAAACAGGAGAAGCCCAAATATCAGTTAACTGCTGCTTAATGGAAAAGTCCTTCTCTACCTCCTCTCCTCCACAATTTTTGGCTCACAACCTCACACCCCTCCCTGCATCAAATCCTCTTCTGCCAGAATCAGAAAACTTGGGAGGCACCTTTGGAGGTCATCTGGTCCAGCCATAAATCTCTCTCCCCTCCTTATACCAAGATAATTTGGCATACTGCAATACCTAAAAACTACTTTAAAAAACCCAGAAGTGTTTTTTTTATCATCTTAATGAGCCAGACCACATCCCTCTGTGATTCCTGCATCTTGTAAGGGTAGGACTCCAAAACTGGGAGAGGAAAAACACAACCAAGATTCCTCCTTCTGCAAGCAGCAAGGCATTGCTTAAGTTCAACTACACACACAGTCACCCCATTCTCTCTGATCAAACCCTTAAGGAATGTTACTACATTAGTTTTAATTTTGTATTTTTCTTCTGTTTCCAATAAACTAGCTGAGTATGTTCAGGGAGATAGTGCATTTTGTACCTCTCTGAAAGTGTGCTGTCAGAAGCATTTTTATTTTGCCCTGCCTTAGGAAAGCTTCTCTAGCAAGGCAAACAGACATTTACTGACACTGCTAAGACAACTGCAAACGAGAGATTAAAGATCCATGAGATTTGTCCTCCTAAATCTCACAGGTATAGTTCAAAAACCCTACTGTATGACCTTTGAGGTTATTTTCCTCTAGCATATGTTTCTATATCTAAGCTCACTGCTCTTTGAATGACCTCACTAGAAGCACTTCAAGGGATTTTCTCTGGTGCTACACTTCTGATGTAGCCAAACCATGAGGGATTGCACTGGGAGCCAAGCCAAAGTAGGTGCTACAACCAGCCACTGCTACAAACTGCGGACTGCACGACTCTTATCTGCTGTGAGCATTGCTTTCCTTTTGACTCCTTTGCTTTAAAGATGTGTGGGTGTTTGCTGGCTCATTGTTGTTGTTGTTGTTTTTTTCAACACCCACTGCTATCTTACTTTTTCCTTAACTAAAATATATTTTAAAGGAAGCGGAGTTTTAGGCAAACAAATTTCATTCTGCCTTGCCCCTGATTCAATATTTATTTTCCCTTCTTGTAAAGGGCATCGCACTGGGCTCTCAATTCCATTTTCAAGCCAATCTCAGACAAGTACCAGTTCTTACCCTTTCCCAGACAGGTGGCCAGCCAAGAGATTTTGAAGCATTAGTGCTCAACTCATTTAGACTTCCTTCAAGACTGAGTGATTTCTGGGAGGGAACTCAACCCCTATGACCTCCCACTACAGTGTACTTTGCTGCTAATCACTCTGCCATCAGTCCTTGAAACGCAATTTTACATAATCTGCGCTGGGCAAAAGGAATTACAAATATTCCAACAAGCCTTTGCTCTACTTCTGCAACCAAGTTACAATGTTACTTATGTTTTAACCAAGTATTTTCATCTGCCTTTATGTACAGATAAAGCTCTATGTATTTATACATTTTTATCTGCATATATATACATATGCATTTTCATGTGCCTGAAAAGACAACTTGTTTAAAAACTATGGTGATAAATTCAGAAGCTTAAATAAAAACTATTAAAACAGCCAAGGCATGCAATGATATATAATGGGAAGGTAAAATTTGAATTGAAAATATCCACACTTTCTTCAGTAGGTCACATACACAATAAGTGTAATAATCATAAAATACAATATGTATAATCATACATACGATATCTGTAATAATCCTAAAATCACAAGATAAGAATGACATTTATGACATTTATTAAACACGTGGTTTAAATGAATAGTGACCTCTGACTCCTACTTTCATAAATCTCAGTTAGAAACTGCATGCTGGAAGTTCTGGAGGCTCCAGTTGCAGCAGCTGTCGAAAACGTATGGCTCCCTGTCTTCAAATTACCAGCAGTCCCTTGCAGAAGGGATCACACCAGTGCCCCAGCTGCCTCCAGCATGTTGGGTACAGCCTCCTGATAAGAGGCCAGAACAGCCATACACTGACAGCTCCAAATTGGAGAGGCTGAAAAATGAATATATATTACTTCAGCTGCTCCTGCCAAGGAGATGGTCGCTTTAAGCTGAGAGCTGTTTGTCTTGAACTACCACAGCTGGATTTCTCCAGCTGCAGGAAAAGTGACTGCAGTTTTTGGTGGTGCTACTTTGCAGTGGCTGACTGGTGATACTCAGGCCTGTCAAATGTCACATAAGATTTTAAAGATAACATATACAATAGCTGTGCTGTATTTGAGGATACTTTGCAATTTGAAATCAAATATGGGAAGCACTTCTCTGGCAGAGGAACTCAAGGGTCAAATAGGATCATGCCTTTCTTGAAAGCTTTACATATGGCTCTCCTGTGTGCATTACACTTAGAGCAGAACTGAGCAGAGTCTTGCATGCAGGTGTCAGGGCTGAATTTGGGGTTGCCCAAGAGAAGTTGGAAAGGAACTGAAGGAACAGTGGATGTCAGATGTAGTCTGTAAAGTAAAAAGCAAGTGGCCAAGGGAAAAAGAAGAAAGCATCAATGGGAAAGTGCAGGTCAATAAGGATTGTTTTGCTTTGGTTTTTATTGTGGATGTTGTGTTTCCTCCAGTTTCACCACAATGAGTCATAAATGGTCTGCAAGAATGGTTCTCTCTCAGGTTTTGGCACACAACTTCAGAAATCCAGACCAGTATTTGCTACAGCAAAGAATGCAAACTCACCCTCAGGCTAAGCATTGCATTTATATTCCAGCCATCTCCTTTCACAAGGGAAAAAAAATGGTGTCTGTCTTGAGTTCAAGAGTTCAACAGTAAAACTTAAATGCTCTACAAGTAACACACTGTGCAGTTAGAGCTGCAAAGGAAATATGGGGACCCTGACACAACTTTGGACTGATAGTGGCAGCACCTGGCATTTTATAGACCTGGAAAAAGGAAAAGAAGGAAAAATGGAAAAAGGCAAAGCAGAGAGAACCTCTTGCTTTTTTTGGAAAAGCACAGCTAGAGAAGGGGTTACTACTCAAGAGAAAACAATAAAAAAGTGTTTGTAATATAGGCTGATAATTGAAGAACTGCTTAATCCTGTTCATAGGTCTCATAGCTTCTAGGGAAATTTAAATAAGTTAGTGAGGTTTAAAATTCTTCTGGGAGATGAGCCTGTGTATAACCTTGTATTTAATAATTAAAACTCCTTTTGATATGTAGGACCCAGAAAACTGATTATAGTAAATTGCAATCTGAACAACCAACCACTTGATGCTATGAATAATGCAGGAAAACTTCAAGACCAGACTTTGCATGTCTGGATGGTCTACTGAGGATATGGGGCAATGGAGGATTTGGCTGAATAAATGAGAACCACATGCTCTTGAAGAAGCTTCATCCTCCTCCTCATTAGCACTAACCACAGAGCGGCAAAATGTGCATAAATTTAGCAATAATGTGAATGGTATAATAATAATAAAAGAAACTTTATCCCTGAACTGGGCTGAATGTCTCAAGAAGAAAAAACCTGCCAGAAAAGTGAGACAAAAAAAAAACCACAAAAGGAGCTGAACAAAAAAAGGAGATTAAATAGGTAGAGTGAACTGGCTTTATTGTGTCTAAGAAGTATCCACTGGGTCAAAGGAAGGGCAATTCAAATAAAATAATAGCTCAACCTAAGACACATTGACATGAGCTATTTTCCTTCAATAACTTATTAATTTATTTAGAATAAATATTTTATATGTTATTTCAGTAACTGAGCTAGCTATAAACAAATATAGGTGAATGCAAATAGAAAGAATATTAACATTTAAACATAAAAACCCTTCTATCCCTCATCACTCCTCTTCCAGAAATCAATCCCTTTATTCCAGAAGATATTTCAAATTAGCAAGCAAAGAGTTTGCCAGTAATGTCAAAGCTGAATAAAGGGAAACATTATCAGGGAATACAGAAAATAGAATTTTAAAAGTAATAGCAGTGTAAAACTATTTTAGAGCAAGAACATCTCAGTATTATGTCATGTGAGGGAAAGCATTTCTACACCTCAGACCACTCTGAATTCTACCAGCACAATAGTCATCCTTTATCCTCAAGCCCTATTCACACAGAAAATACCACACTCTCAGCCTTTTTGTGTTATTGAGCTCCAAACCAGAGAGGCATGCCATCATTTTCTTCATACAGGGAAGAGATAAAATTACTCCATTCAGGCCTCTTCCCATTCCTAAGTATCTTTTCTATGAACCATCATGGACAATATACACTACAAACCCAAAAAATACACATAGACAATCAAGGCAAGGTGTAAAAAGTATTATAGACAGAGGGCACGCTCCATCAGCTTCACTAGATTTTATTTCTTAAGCAGGTTCTATTTAAGGATCTGTCACAGCTTAACCCCAGCTGTCAACTAAGCACCACTCAGCTGCTCACTCACTCCCTCCAGCCGGATGGGAGAACAGAATTGGAAACAAAGAAGTGAGAAGACTCATTGGTTTCCAGTGCAAATCCAAAACATAATCCCATAATAGGTACTGTGAAAAATTTAACTCTACTCCAGCCCAAACCAGCCCAGGATGTTTATAGGTGATTTTTCTCTACAAAGATGAGACCCTGAAAGATAAGCTATTTGATCTTAAACCTAGTTCATAAATAGAAAGCTTGAGAAACACTTGGTTTAAGTGACATCAAAGCATTAATTGTGGGTTCCAATTTTGTCAGCAGTTGAATATTGACTGACTTAATTTGTAAGAGAGTTTTCTGTAAGTTACTTTTATAGGCATTTAACCAAATTTTCCCAAATTTTTTTAACATAAAGAGTATCACAGGTTTTGGGGTTTGGGTATTTTTTTTTTTTTAGTGAAGGTAAAACAGGCAGGAGACATATGCCAATCTTAAAAAGCAAGACTAAGATGAAAGTCACCCCCGTGTTTTCTTCAATTAGAATTTTATACTTTGATAACTGTTTCCAGTTGGCTTTTTCAAAGGAAACTGTCTTTAGCAGTGAAGATGTAGCTGTTTTATTAAGCAATTCAGTTTACAGAATAAGTTCTAGAATCTCTACAGCAACTTATATATAAGGAATCATAAATCTCTTTCTACATGTCATGTAGAATGTACATGTCATTTTAATGTTGATTCCAGCAATAACACCAGATAAAAATCTTTCAGAGCTCTTGTGATGTCCCACCTCAAAGGGGAAAGGAGTACTGAGGATTCATAGATGCCCGCAGTTGAAAAGGAATCTCATAACCTCACAAGGTCTGCAAAAAGTTCTAGAGTTTTATCAGTAAATGATACATACAAAATGGAAATTGGAATAAGGGAGTTCTTTGTCTTCTGGTATAATCACATGGTTGTGGATTTTGAATAAGTGGTAGGGTGAAAGAAGAGAAAGAGATTAAAGAAAGAGAGAGAGAGGGAGAGGAACTAAAGCCAGCACTGGACTCCAGCAAAAATACTAAAATGATGTATGGGTAATTTTTGTCTGCTAAATCATATCCTGTGTTTGCTAATTACATAAATATTCTGCATATGTGACCAGAACTTTGCATCATGAGGCATAGCAAGGTCAAACTTCTACTGTAGCCCTGCATTTTTTTAAGTATCTGTTAGAGTAATTTGACTGCTGCATACACAGCACACAGACAAATAAGAAGAGCATTAAACAAAAGCTGGATAAGAGGTGATTGCTGAGAGCTGTGAACTAATGATGCTTTTTCTCTAGTTTTCAGTTATGTACTCAGCAGCATACCTTCAATGATGAAAGTAGCAGATAATCCCCCTATCTTCTTGTAGAATCCCAAGGATCCCAATTATTGTCAGAGGGCTACATTTTTAGCCCTACAAATAGCATCCACTGACTTCAATTTTTCCCTCTTAAAAGGGCTGAAAATAGTGGCATCTCTTTTTATACTTTTGTTGTCATTGCAAATCTTTGTCTGCCCATACTACATCAATATGATGGCTTTTCTAATTGGATCTATTTGTGGGAGGAAGAAGAATCAGTAGCAGAGAGAGACAGAGAGATACATTTTCAGAGTTGAGCTAGGAAAATATTGAAGCTGAAGTTTCATCAGTATGACAGGAGTTCTGCATCTGATTTCCATGAATATGGAAATATAGACAATCTTTCCTTGTAAGAGCATATTTTTAGAAAGAGATGAACATTTAACTAAATCAGATGCTGTAATTATTTTTTTAACCCAAGAAAAGAGTCTCAAAGCACCCACTTAGAACATTTAACTAAATCTCTGAAGATTCACTAATTATTTATGAAGAACAATGGAGAGACAGAGATACAGCCCATGATGGACAGCAGAGGGCAACCAGGTGAGCAGAGGCTGAGTTCTTCATAGCCTACAGGTCTCTTCACTCTCAGTACCATGGCAGTGAAAAGGGTAGTAACTTTGCTAGAAAGATTCTATGCTGGTTTATTGCACCAGCCATTTTACAAATTCTAACATCCAAGTATACAAAATGTCTTTAACTTGTCATCTTATTTTAATGCAGTAAAATAAAATCTATAGCCTTTTCCTCACTTGTGAATTGACACGAATTACAGGTATTTGGTAAGGACCCATAGAAATGGTTCAGCTCATGACTCACTGGCTGTATTACTCATGGATCTGGACTTCTGCCAGTCCCTTAAAAAGAAAAATGGAATGTCTGGTTTTGGTTTTTTTTTTGTCTAGCATCAATACAGAAAGATATTGATACCAGGAGTTGCCAAAACAAAACCCCAAACCACTCCCTTCCCTCCCTCAAAAAAAACAAAAAATATTATGGGGCAGGGTGGTGTATTTATCAAAAGTACAGTTGACTTGAAATGGCTAATTTTTTCAACCCAGACATCTCATAAGGTTCAAGTTATCTAAAAACCAAACCTACCTTTTGAAATTATTTTGCTCAAGGAAGTAGCAATTAATGGTTTGGAAATTATAGTTTTACATCAGGTTATGGTAGACAAAGATCCTATTTACTGCTCAGCCTGAGGGATGGAGAATTCAAAGCTTATACTTTTCACTGTCCAAGTGTCTTGACCATTGGCTAAAGGAGGATGATCTCAAGCTCCTGCTGTGAAAGCTAATCCATTCTGTAAAAGCTACAAGTTCAGGGGCAGCAGGAATAGTGCCCAAGTGGCCCAGCTTCCAAGCAAGATATTTTTAGCTCACAGCACCTCTCAGATTGCATAAGATGAATTTTGACTACAAAACTCCATAGTTTTTGCCCTATCATCTTAAAATGACAGGATTTTATTTAAGTCTTGGAAAGCCAGAGAAGAATAAATTAAGTTAAAATGTCTTGCCTTTTCTCACCAAAATACATAAACTAAAAATTTCAAATTCTATCTATTGTCTACCATAGTGAATAGAAACAAGGTAATTTTCAAAATTTCTGTATAATATTTTTCAGCACATGGCAGAGATGGGGAGAATGATGTTAGTAACTTGTGAGTAACCTTTCCAGTTACTGCTGCTATTTTCTAACAATCGTTATTTTTGGTTCAGGTGTTTGAAGCACAGGGGCTTTGTAAGGTCGGTCTGAACACAGAGCTATTGCTTCCTTGTAATAGCATTTCCATGACACTGTCATTTAGTTCCCCTAAGTGACTTCACAGGGGGATATGTTAAAATTCTTGTCTCACTGTCTGTATTCTGCTTCATGCTAAAATGGCTCTCACACTGCAACATTCCTGCCAATACTGCTTTTTCTTACAACAAGCATCTCTAAACTTACGAGATAAAGTCTGGCTGCTGTTGTGGTGCCCCCTGAATTCCTGTTTCAGATACGAAACTTCTGTATCAGCAAAAACAATTTATATGCAATTACTGAAGTCAAGTTTGGGGGTAATATCTTTCACAGAATTATATTTAGTTCTTTGATTTTTGCAGCTTTTTTACCTTCTATTAAGAATGTGAATTATGGGGAAAATTTTCTTAGGGCCTGTTGCAACAGGACAAGGGGTAATGGTTTCAAAGTGAAGGAGGGTCTATTTAGATTATACATAAGAAAAGTATTTTTACAGTGAAGGTGGTGGTGAAAACTGGAGCAGGTTGCCTAGACAGGTGTTAAATGCCACATCACTAGAAAAATTCAAGATCGGGTTGGATAGAGCAATCTGATCTAGTCAAAAATCACCCTCCCTGCTCACTGCAAGGAGTTGGAAGGAGATGACCTTGGAAAGATCACACAGCTTTGTGTCCCTGGCTGGGTACAGAGGCTGCCCAGAGTGGGAATGCGAGAATTGAGGTTTAGCAGTTCCTTTCAAAGATGCCTTCCAGTATACATGCATAAGTCCATGGGTCTTAATGGGATGCACCCACATGTGCTGAAAAAACTGGCAGATGTCATTGCAAGGCCATATTTGATAATCTTATTGATTATGTTAACTGGAAGAAATATCTAAAGACTGGAGGAAAGCCAGTTGTCATATTGCTAAGGAGGGCAAGAAGGACAATTAAGGGAACTACAGGCCACTCAACCTCACCTAGGTCCCTGGAAAGGTGATGGAGCTGTTAATCCTGGAAAATATTTCTAGAAAAGTGAAGGACAAAAAGGTCATCAGGACTAGTCAGCAGGGGAATTTCCCCCAAGGGGAAATCATGCTTTACCAATTTGATTAACTTCTGCAATAAAATGACTGGGTTTGTAGATGAGGAGAGAGCAGTAGATATTGAGTGTCTGGACCTCAGAAAGGTCTCCTGAGAGATGCTCACAGACAAGCTGTTGGAGTATGGACTGGACAAGCAGACAGGGAGGTGGGTAGAAATGGCCAGGCTCAGAGGATGGTGATCAGAGGCATGGACTCTTGTGACAGGTCTTAGTAGTGCATACAGATATCTAAAAGGAGGTTGCAAAGAAGATGGAGCCAGGCCCTTCTCAGTGAAGCCCAGTAACAGGACCACAGGCAATGGACACAAACTGAATTACAGTTTGGGGAATTTTTCGCAAAGTCGATGGAAAGAAGGAGAATCAAGAAGAATTATTTCTCATTATACTTTATTTAATTGCTTATTTGTTTTCCTCTGGGTGCAGGGGAAGGGAAAAGATAAGCAGTTTACTTTAATCAAGTGAATTACCTTCAAAGTCTGAAATTATCAGATTACCTCCCTGATGATTAAGGTAAAACTCTTGTCAGTATCACTACTAATAGGTTTTAAACTGTTCTTGAATATGTTTCTAAGCTAAATGTAGGACTAGTGCTTCAAGGGTCCAGGGTTTATCCCAGCACAATTTATAAATCATTGCTGTCTCACCCAAGTTAGATCTGGGACTGCATCTTTCCTCAGCTGCATCAGTGGTCATCTGATTTTTCTTTAAAACTGTGGTATTTATGAGATTTATATGAAATCTTTGTTTTCTTTGCTGCTCTGCTCCAATGTACAATCAAATGGTGAGAACAGAGACTGGAACACAGAGGCCCAAAGCTGGGCTAAACATTACCACAGAAGAAAACAGGACATCTCCAAATTAGACCAGGACCTGTCTTAGGTAGAGGACACCCAGAAGGAAACACAGTGCCTAGAAAAGCTCACTGAAGAGGCCTTTACAGCCTCTAAGCAAAACGTGTGCTTCTCACTGCTGAAGTCACAAACACAGTAATAGTGGGTGATTCAAACCCATCTGGGGTAAACCATGGTATACCCACGGACTGCTTACAGGAATGGCTGTCTCACTGGGGCTTCCACAAGCCCCTTTGCTGAAAAACTGATTCAAATCAGCAACCTTGGTATCAAGAGAGATGAGAATGAACAGGTTTATATGCACAAAAGGAATTTTAAATCATTCTAGTTTGATCAAGTCATGCCTTCTTAATCTGAACTGATAAAGAAGTCCCTCCTTATCTTAACACCAGTCAAGGTAAAAAAATATTTTTCTATTTATTTTTTGTTAATAATTTCAAATTGAGCATTTATCTAATTTCTTCTTTGTCAGGATCATATACCAACTATTTTTTTTTACACAGCTTTAATGATGATTTCTAAGAAACTGTCTGCAATTCAAAAGCTCAAGAGGTGTCATGTTTTCAGACTAAGTATCATTATAATTAGTGATTAGAGATTCTTAAAAACAACTGTGATAGAGATCAAATTATAAACTTTAGGAAAACCACATTTACCAACCCATGTAAGTTCCATCACAATAACCACAATTCATGTTATAGCAGACTTAATGTACAAGACAATGCAATTAAAATAAAAAATGCCAGTTTTCAGCCAAGCTTCTTAGTCCTCCAAAGTAAAAAGCTTAGCTGTGTCTATCTAGAGAAATAAAAGTTGCAGGGCTTAAAATATCTTCATTTGATCTGTACAATCTAAGCAATTCTAGAAAAGCATGGACCCCTTTTAAGTCTCATATAGACCTTGATTACCAACAGTGTTTGGACAGGACCTTTAAAATTTCTCAAAGAAATAGAAATAATATCAAAGGACTTTTAGGCAAAAGTTTCAAATGCACACATTTTATTTCCTATGATATCCCTAGATAAATGACATAATTTTATTTTTTTTTCTTGGTACTGAAATTTTTGGGGGTTTATTGTTAGAAAGGAACTTAGAGTTGAAATCTTCAATATATTAATTTTCTGTAGCATGGGGCTTCAAATAATAATATTTTATAAATAATTTTCACACTAAGAAAAGGTTTTCTCCCATTTCTCTCAAGATTAATTTTTGGTCTTCTAGCTCACCATCATTAAACGCTTTACTGCTCTGCCCCAACCTCACATGCTTACCAGACATTAGTATTTGTGGGAATATTTTCATCTCTCTTAAGCCTTTAAATCCTCTTGTCTATTATTGCACAAATCTATTGCAGTTGTGTACACAATAAGTCCACAAAGGAGCCAAAAGAAAAAGATTTCTCTAAGAGGACAGGGGGCCTCTCCACTAGTAAATTTTATTTCTCTCACCACATTTGTCCTTCTTTAAAACCCTTTATGTCTCCTATGACTCGAAGGAGATCATTTAGACTATTATCCAATATCCTGCATAGCTCTTGATGATACAAACAGGAAATTATACCTAATCTCAACACCCTTAAATCCTTTTCCAACAGATCTTAGAAGTCTAAATCTAATATGCTACGTTTTCTCAGTAATAAATATCAACAAAATTATTTCATGACATTTCTCTTGCACAAGAAATAATCAGGATTTGAATTTTCCATCTTCACAATACATTTCACCAGCATCTGAAAACTAATATGATAACAGCTGCAGGCTTACCTGGCTTGTCGATTTTGTTTTTCAGCCAGCACAAAGAACTATAAGTACTGTTAATATGAGAAAAGAAAAACACAAAATTTGAAGAAAACACTTTGAATCCAAATTCCATTGGTCTGCTCCAGCTACTGCAGGGAGGATATACTCTCATGATTATCAATGTGAATAGCAAAGAAATTCAATTTTACATATTTCTTCTCATATTTGGCATCAGTAAGTGTGAGTTTTTATTTGTTTTTTTCATCTGATTTGTAAGATGAATTTTTCTTCTAGATAACAGGAATCCTGGATCAATTAGAAATAATAATACAACATAATAAAGGATGGAAGACTTGACCCACTCAGCAGTTACCATCTCACTAAATCAGGAGGAGAAATGACAATACTGTGGAGAAAGCTGAAGTCTTCATGAACAACAGGACAAGTGCAAGGTCTCACACCCTCTGAAGTGGAAAATTCTCAGGAAGGGAATCCACACAGCAGCTCCAAGAAAATTTTTTAATGAAGGTGATCTGCAGTCTTTGAAACCTTTGTTGCTATAAAGTTTCCCGACTATTTGCTCTGCCAGAGTGTTTATGCAATAAATACTGATATCTCTAAGGGTTTCTTACAGCATACAGAAGCCATATTTTACTACCTTTCTGTACAGAACCACTACTATTTATGATTCTCTATTCAAATAGGAGACATATATTTTTATTTTACATAGCTAAGCTACCAATCAAATGGGATTCTAGTGATAAAAAACTGGAAATGTCTAGTAATTTGTTTTTGCTTTGACCTCAGCATGATCTATCTTTCCTACCCGTGCTTACAATACTTTCTGTTTGGCCACCTACTGATTTCACTGATTTCCTAAATTATGCAGTTAAAAAAAAAAATCTTCTGTTTTGTAGCTAATTCTACCTGCAATCTTTTTTACCTCCTTTAACCTTGAGACTCCAAAGATATTAAGAGAATACAAAACTCCTAGAAATTGAATTCTGAAGGAAATATCTGAAACTGGCCAAAAGAGAGTGGTGATTTCCAGTTCTTGAATGAAGGAGTGGTGAAGGCTGCAGAAAGCAAAGAGCTCAGTTAGAAAATTTTCAAGACAAAATAATATTTCAGGCGGTTTTGTATTAGAAATACTGGTTTACAGATAATTTACAGTCATCTATCATGTTTTTATTTCTCTGATGAATATCTCAAAAGTATTACTAATTTTTCATGGACATTGAACAGTTCTCAACAGGAACCAGTCAAAATACTGTTTGAAGCATCACCAAATTCTGCCTTCAGGAGCTCTGCTGCATTTCGTCTGGAAAATGATCTCAAAGTGGAGAAATAAGAACAATGTACAAACACCAAATAAAACCTAAACATCATTCATATCAACTGTCTCTCACTTGGCCTAAGAAGCAAATAAGACCCTCTGAACACCAGCTGGGAACTAATTTTTAGCTATTAGCACTTTGCTTTTGGTAGACAAATGCTTGATATTTTTAGATGTGATGCCATTAAAGTATTATAGCATGCCCATACTTTAAATTCACAACCCCCAAAGAGCTTGCCATTATGCTCAAACAGAAGTCATTAACACACTAACAAGGCAGCAAGAATACTACAAGGAAAATAAAATTTGACTTTGTTATCAGCTTCATAAAGTACATCAAAGAGTACAGATGGAATGGCTGCTCCTGTCAGTGCATTCACATGACCCCATTTATTACTCTTTTCATAGCCTTTCCTACAGTACTTCTTATTTAGTTCTTAGCTCAAATCAGAGATCAGCAAGTAAGGTACACCATGAATTCACAAATTTATCCCTCTGTTGATACAAGAATGATATTGCAGAGAGTCTGCCTGGGTTGGAGTTATGATTCTCTATGCTTTACACCTGCAGCTGCAGAAGTGCTGGTGCTACACCAGCATTTTGACTGCTGTGGAGCCATGCTCACACACCATCAGGGCTCTCCCTCCAGCTCCATACCACTCAAAGCAAAAGGCTGGGATTTGCATCTATAGTGTGTTTGCTGCTGTTGTGATGATGTTATGTTGATTTTGGTGTGAGGAAATTTTTGTTGTTGCTGCAAACAAAATTCATGAAAAGTATGTAATGAATTTAAATATTGTTGATTATTCATAAATGTGTGTTTCTAAGAGATGGGAAGTAGAATGAACTGGATACAGGTGAGGTGGCGAGGGGGCACATCTGGGAAACCATATTTTAAAAAAGGCACAGGAGGTGTTGGATACCGGAGTGAGGAAAAATGTGGAAGAAACAACCCTGCAGATACCAAGGTCAGTGAAGAAGGAGGAGGAGGTGCTTCAGGTACAGGAGCAGAAATTCACCCCCAGCCCAAGATGAGACCACAAGGATATAATCTGAAGGACAGCAGCCTGTGGGAAAGACCCACACAGGAACAGTTAGTGACAAACTGAGCACCCCAGGAAGGACTCCATCCTGAAGAAGGGGAAAATTAATGGTAAGGGATCTTCCTGCCTTAATCTCAACACACAAGCTTTTCCACCTTATTTTCTTCCCCTGTGTGATTGAGGAGGGGGAATGAGAGGGAGGCTGGGTGGGTATCTGACAACAAGCCAAGGTCAGCCCAAGACAGCTTGTTAGGGTATAGACTTCTCAATCCCAAATGTTCACTAGAACATTAGCCCATGTATCCTGTGTGCATATTATCTCACTAAAAACAGCTATGAGAAATATAACAGCAAGAAATTGTTTGCCATTCCGCATTTATTTCCCACTCACAGTTTGAATAATAATTTCACTCTGCCATGAACATAGTTTCAAAGGTCTAAATGTCACCAGTCTTCTTCCTTAGGAAGAGTGATATTGAATTTCAGTATCTTTCACTTCATCCATCAGTAGAAAGTAATATTTTGTCAGTAATTTAAGCAATCGTAATTTACAAAATCTGTGTTCTTAATGTGTGTCAGTCAGGCATCATAATTGTAAAATCAGTTTTCACCAGAACCATCAGTTTAATTTAATGAATAATATTGCAGAAAGGCAGCATAAGACAGAGAAGGAAATTAAGTGGTAAAGGTGAGGAAAATTTTGAGATTCCCAGCTTACTGAAAGACAAGTGAATGTTTAGTACCATATCAGTTATGGAAATATTTTGGCATAAACAGTATATATACTGTTTATTATACCTGTTTTGTATTTAGTCTAATACCTCTAAAAGAGGAAAATTAAGAGAAAAAAAATACTGAAATTAGTATTTTATTTCTAGCCTGTATACGTTATATTATCATAGCATATGAGTAATACACATCCTTTAAATTCTAACCTATTATTTATAGACACAACACAGAAGTAAGCTTACACGGTGCAATAAGAGCAATCATTACCTTATTGTACAAAATTTATTTAGCGTTCAAACTAAAGTTAAGAGAACTGCAGGAGGATAAGAAGGTTCCAGAAAGTACATATGCATATGCAAATTTCTCAATTTGTTTTGTGTTGCTTTATGTGCAGAAAAAGTCACTGAAATACGTCACCAAAATATGTTTCACCCAGATCAAGCCATTTTATGTATGCACCTTGTATTCAAAGATATTTTTACTGAGGTAAATTAATGGTAAGTTTAAATAGTTTTAAAATATAACCTCACCTCTAAATTGAAAAGTATCTCAAAACATATGTGAGGAGCATGCATTACATATTAACTGAGAGTTTAAAGAAGATGAAAAAAGTCATCTTTGTGGTATTACAATAGCAATTTTCTTTCAGTGGGTTAGTAAGTCTTGCAAATACATGTTTGTGTACTCTAAACTGGTGCCTTTGTAAATGAAAATAATGTAGTTTAGAATGGGATTTTGCATCCCTATAGTATCATGCCAGGTCTAATTCTAAATCTTATAACTGTTTAAAATACTGTATGGGGTTTTAATAGAAAATAGCCACTTAACTCACTTTAATAGCTGACAGTTCAAAATGTTCTTGCTTATCTCCTGAAAAATTGAAACAGTGACAGTATATGGAAGCTCCTTTTCTCTATCTCCTAGGTGACTCTTAATATGAATTCAATTCAGATCATCCTTGTTGTCAGTCAAATAGGAAAAGCAAAAAAAAGTATCCACATGCCTATACTCAGTAAAGAAAAAACCATTCCCCAGAAACCAGTAAGTGAGCTTCTCCCTATTCCTAAAAGTTATGGTGAAAGCCAGAAAACCAAACACACACAAAAAAAAAAATACCTCAATGCCTAATACTAATATACTAAATAAAGTAGAAACTATATAATCAGGTGAATATCTTGGCTTGTATAATTTATTGCTGCCAGGAGAGTACTGCCTGGAAAATCCCTGATTGGACAATATATTCTTTACTGCAGACAGATCTGGCAGTTTATGACCATGCTTTACTGAGGTTCTTCTTTCTTAAGACCTCTTTTAAGACCTCTTCCTTTTTTAAATAGGAACAGTTTTTTTGCATGCCTCAATTTACTCTGTATTGGTCTGAAGAAAACAGAATATGGGAAGCATAGCTTTTTATGTGTTTCAGTTTCACCTTAGAAATTATAGTGGCAAATTTTCACAAACAATGGCGCAGAATGTCACCGCACTGAGTTATTATTGAGTTGCATATTTCATTATACACCTTTCTATTTTACATTGGCTTAATTAGGCCTTCAAAAGACAGTTATTCTCTGCCTTCACAATTCAAGAGAACTCATTAAATTACAGTGCATATTATTAGCCTGTATAGTGCAAACACACTCGTCTAGAAAACACTTCTCTTTTGCTATTCACTTTGACATTTTGATCACAAACGTGGAAAGTAACCCTATCCCAGCTTTTCTCCTCATTCCTTCTTTAAAAGCAACACTAAAAGTACAACACTTTGTCAAGAAGGACATCAGGACTACTTCTACATGAACTCTAATATTATTTATCATATTTTATGTGCCTAAAAACTGAAAGAACAAAACCCAGAATATTTCATCACTAATTAAGGAAATCTGTTGTATAGTCTCCCTCCTTGCAATACCTTATTTAGTTCTGTCATTATTTCCTGTGAAGTTATTACACAAAGGTATTTGTATTTGTAACTACCAGTAAGTTTATTTTAAAAAAAGAAGACCAAAAAAACCAAAAAACCCAACACATTTCCAAGTACAACAGAAAGCCATGCATTACTATTAACTGCAAATTTGGTTTTAGGTATGCTTAGCAATTTCCTCTGAAAACTACTCCCAGTATATATCCACCACACCCATTCATCCAAACTGTCAAAATATTATGATACAAGAAAAATTTGATTAATTTCAAAGAAAAAAATTACGTTGATTTTAATATTACATTCTTTCATATTAATCCTACATGCTCAAATCCTAATCAGAAAATAGCACAAACTTAATGAAAGATTGTTTCAAAGCTATAGTTTTTAAGTCTTTTCTCTTAATTGTATAAAATCTTTAAATCTATGTATAGTTCCCTCCCTTTAAGAAATGTATAATTCTTAGACCAATATTAACCCAAAAGATTGAAAATATTAACAAAATGTATTTTTTAACACAGGTACTCTTTTGTTGCCTCTGACTACTCCCCTCTGAACCCTGGACTACAGCTGGGACAAGCTCCTCTCATGCACAGAAAGACCAGAAACCATTCAGAATCTCTTGAGCTAAGGTTTTGGCTATGTCCAGGAGCATGCTTGCACTCGGGCACACATCCCTTCATGCACACATCCCTTCATGCACACACTCCTCCAGGTGAAACAGGACCCAGCCCTGCTTCAGCATCTATATCATAGCAGCAGAGTGCCATGTTGCTAAAGCTCTAGAAGAAATGGAGCATACTGGCCTGATCATGACTGTCTTAATGCAGCTTCTTAGTTTCTGAATAAAAAGTTCTTTTGGAGCATCTTCTGATTTGACTCTCTCTGTAAAAATGCCTGGTGATAAGGCAAATAATTTAAAAAATCAAACATCTTTAAAACACATGCTCGAATTTCTAGTATAAAATAAACAAATTTTACTATCAGACTGCCAATTTTTATACTTTTTAGTCCACTCCTCTATAAAACAATTATCAAAAATAGTGTCTATTTTATTGCTTTTCGACTGATAATCAAATGCAAAATTTCATATTGAGCATGTGGATTAGAATTTGTGTTGCTACTGTGTCTCTTGCCTAGGGATGACAGGTGAGATGAGCCCTCAGGGGCCAAGAGGGAAAATGCACCAGACTCTAGTCAAAACTCCAGGCAACTCACTTGAACACCAAGTATCTCAACCTAATGAGTAGCTAAAACAGAATTAAAGCTCCCACAAAATATACAACAAGGTTAATGTATAAGAATCAAAATAAATTTATTTTTCATGACAAATCAAATTATTACAGTCTGTTTAAAGTATGTTTCCTCACTCAGTGAAATTTGGTTGAAGTTTCATTGACGGCTGCACTGAACTGGGACAACAAAAAAGTGTTATGGCCATATGTGGTCTTCAAGCAGACCTAATGGGTTATCTTGAATGCATACTGGAACTGGAAAACAAGGTTTTCAACTATTTTTGGAATGCATTTGAGTTAACCTTTTTGTTCCACTTCCTGACTATTATTGTCCTTCTCATGATAATGCCCTATCTGGCAAAAATACTCACATAATAAATATAGACTACCTATGACCCTAATATATCTATTAGACTGTAAAATGGCCTTTTCTGTCAGTTTGGCTGAAAGTATTTGGGTCAAGTGCACTGTTGCAAAATAGGAAATATATTTTCTTTTTTCCCTGCTCTATCAGAAAGGTGAAAGTTATATTGCTACTTTTTGCCCTGGAACAGGCCTCTTTTCCTGTCAATCTAGCATAAACTTCAGCAAAAAAGTAAATGGAACTACACATTTAAAAGAGAAAAAAGTCAAGGACAGATTTATTTTGTATCACTTAAAGCATGACAGGAATAATTGAGTGAGTTATTTTTCTCTTTGGTGAGAAGACAAAAATGTATAAATCCCATCATTCAGAGTGAAACACTACCCCCACTCAACTGCTTACAGATGTTATTAGAAACCATAAAGTCAAAATCACATGCCTTAAAATCTATTTTAAAAAAAAAGCGTGAACTTGTGAAGAGCATATATTAATTACACAACTTGCCTTGGCAGGACTAGAAATTTCATATTATTCTATTAAGAACATTTTTTTTTTTGTTTGGCCTAAAACTTCTTTGAGACTTCTTTAGTTAATAATTATATATAACACTAAAAGACCAGAACTGCATAATGAAAGGTTCTTGAAGAAAATCTAAGGAATTATAGCATTGTATTTTACTTGTGTGAAGAGCCATAATACATAAAAAAGAATTCTGAAATACTTGCTTCAAAAATGAACAATTCACAACCTGTGGATGAATAATTTGGAAAGTACATTATAGATGCATTTGATAAAGTGCAATTATACCTAACTAATCTGAAAACCATTGCTTAAAGCAGTCCCAAGATGCCCATCACCATCAACACATGAATACTAAATAGCCAGGCAATTTTGTTCATAGCTGGAGTTTTGTACATCAGGCAAGAAAAGCTTTTTAATAAAGCGACCCTCTCTGACTCAGAATGCTGTCCAAAATGATGGCTCAGCCTTCATTACATTAGGAAAATACAAGAACTCACACATAGAACACTGCAGTCTGACATCTTAAGGCAACTGATTCCTGCACAGCGCCACAGCTGTGGCTCCAGGGACTGAATTCCCCCATTGTTGGCACGGCGTCGTTTGCTAGACTGGCACAGTGCTGGCCAGCTGGCCAAAGATGGAGCTGGACCAAAGCCCACAGGATGCTCCCAGCTGCCAGCTCCCTAGAGGACACTGCCAGCCCAGGAGAAAGGGGCTGCCACCACAGCCCAGACCACCAGGCTGTGGGACAGCAGCGACTTGGCAGCAGTAGCTGCCACCACTGCCTCCTCCATTTCATCCCCTTCAACAGTGGCAGCCCACCTCCCCGTGCCAGACACAACACACAGGGACAGACACTGGCAGCAGGAAGGGAGATTGAAGAGAGACAAAGGAAACCTTAATGAAGTGTTTTTAACATTCTTGTAGCAAGCAAGGTTGCTGTATCAGGCAGGAAGTGATGCTGCATGGCAGAAGTCTGTTATCTTCCCTCCGCTCCAGGAGAACCATCAATATAAGGCAGGCTCTTAAAAGCCTTTACATGGAGGCTGCTGGCCTTTCCTGCAAAATTTGCTCAGGATTCCTCATACCTGAACTATAGAGGGAGGTGTGTGTGTGTGTGTTTGTATATATATATATATATATATATATGCACACACAGCACACACATATATGTGTATACATGTGTGTGTGTGTATATATATTTACATACATACACACACATGCCTATAGGTATAGATATACATAGACAGTGTTACTATTCCTGCAGAAAACGGGAGGAAAGATCAAATTTTTCATCCATCAGTGAAAGAGATCAGTGGAAGTACTTACATTGGATGCATGTACATTTCTGTATAGGGATGACCTTTCCTAATCCAACTTCACTCCCCTAGATTCCCAGCAACAAACTCAGATCAGGGACGGAGCATAACCATTAGGAAAAAAAAAAATTAAAGGGTTCACTTGAAGAGATAAAGAAGCCCAAGAGAAGACCTTGCAGAAGTTTGAGGCACTTGGCCTGCCCTAGCATCTCAGTCTTGAGCCTTCTCAGGAGACTGACAAGCCCTCCTTTCTCTCTCAGTTACACATCATTCAAGGTTATTTGCTTAATAGTTTGCTGTATCCAGTCACAGGATAAGTAATAACTAGTCAATCTCAAAAGGTTTCAAGGTTTAATCCAGAGAAACATCTGAAGGACCTAATATCCCTTCCAGCCTAATGAGCTGAGTAGCTCATGAGAATCAGGTCTCTGTTGACATTTCCAGTAACTTGTTTTTAACAAGGATTGAAATGGTACACCAGCTTCTCCTGTTGTTTCAATATTTCTTTATATTTTCCTAAGGAAATTCAGACATAATACACGAGGGATCTGAAGGGAGGCATAGGGAACGGAGGGGGAGGATGGACATGATGAAGGGCAGAGAATTAAATTAAAGGAACAAAATTTAAAGCTTTAATCAAAATATTCAAAGCTTTGATCAAAATATTCAAAGGTTTTTAGGTGGCTAGCTAGTTATCCATAGTTTCTAATTTTGTTGTCAATTTTTTCCCCCAAACATTTTATTCAAGAGTGAAGAAACTATCTGACATTGTATCATAAAAATATCACACCTTGGCAAAGATGTGTGATCTCTTCTTCAGTATTGTTTTACTTGAAATGTGCTTGTCTAAGCTACCAAGCCAGGCTAAATCTGAGTAATTGACCTGGGGTAACACAATCCTTGTCTACAAAAAGTACTTATTTTACATAGCTCACCCTGATACCTAAATTCTCCTTTAGTCTCAAGCATGGACATAATACAAGACAGCCAGATGTGTCACTGATTTGCTATATGCAACCTTGAAATTCAGTCACAGGTTCTTATAATAAGCAAAGATTCTGATCAAATACACATGTGAGAGTTTTAGAACAACATTTCTTAATGTACATTTTTCTCAAGTTTTAGGTCTTTGCAAAGTGTCATCCTGTGTGATTTCCAAATCTTGTGATAGAATTACTTATTGCCCACATACCTGCATCTTTGATAATTCTATCATCCCCCGAGTTAACTTCTGTTTTATTCCTGTTCTCCAAGCAGTGGTTGTCCTCTGCAGCCATGGCATTACATCACCCTATGACACAGTTAAGGTAAAAACACATTCTGGAACAGATTGTTCCTTGCTGCAACTCCTCTAAAGCCAACTCATTTTCATCAAGGGTGAACTCACATCACAGTCTTTTAAGATGAACTCTTCAGTATTTATTGAAGGTAATCCAAAGAACGACCTGTTTGAAAAAAAATTCTCATGAAAAATTTTAATGTACCAGTGGGTACTGTTTCAAGACAGGAATGGTGTATTTACAGTATTAGCTTAATATAAACCATACAAGAGCTTCTCAAATTTCCAAGACACAATTATCTTTTAAGTACCTGAAGTGAAAAGGTCATAGCAAAGATTTCCTGAGTGGATTCAATAAACCAATAATAGGTCTAGGTCTCCAGTTCTTAAGTAGGGCTTGTATTTGGTTACTTACCAATAGTTTAGAGAGTACAGAAAAGTTTACAAGTATTACTTTATAAAATGTTAAACTAGTTATTCTTACCTTTTTCTTAAGCATAATGTTCTTTTTCCATTACTTTTCATTTTGCCTTGTGCTGCTTAATTTTTTTGATACAGAGGACAGAAGCTATTCCAATTGTATTAAGTATTTTATGGTTTGGAGGTTTTCTCTGCACCTTAATCTGTCTCTGTCTAGGCTAGGGGGCTGCACGAGTCTCAATAGTACAGGAACAGCCAAAGGTTTGTGAGTGTCACATCAAATATAATACCAATAGCTGAATATAATATAGATATAATCCCAATAGCCAAAAAACTTTTTGACATTTTATGTAATGTCAAAAAATGAACCATGCCACACTTGAATTAGAAGGGGTATGTATGTAGTCTCATAACATCCAACATATTTTGATCCACAATACATTTAGTACTTCAATGAACCAGCAAGGAAGTGATAATCACACAAATTCTAAACAGATACAAGAAGATATTCTTCTCTGACAGAATATAAAAATAACAGGACAAGTATTAAAACCCAAGGCAGATCTAGCAGGATACCGTTAGAATTATTTATATGACTGGAATGGTTTTCATCTTGAATCCAGATGATTTATCCCCAATAAGGCCGAAATTTGTTTTGAAATATTCCCCTTAATGTCGGTCCAGCCTCACCTTGAACATTGTGGGCAGTTCTGGGCCCCACAATTAAAAAAGTTGTAAGGTACCTGAACTCATGCAGAAGAGGGAAACAAAGTTGATGAAAGAGCTGGAAGGAATAACCAAGCAGGCTGAAGACACTGGCTTTGCTGGCTTTGGAGAAAAGGAGAGTGAGAGGTGGCTTCTGTTCTCCCTACAGTTTCCTGAGGAGGGGAAGTGGACAGGAGGGTCCAGAGCACTGGCACCCAGTGACAAGACACATGGGAAGGGTTCAAAGCAATGTCAGGGGAAGCTCAGACTTGACATTATGAAACATTTCTTCACTGAGAGTGAGGTCAAACAGTGGAGCAGGCTTCCTAGCGAGGTGATCAATGCCTCAGGCCTGTTAGTGTTGGAGAAGTATTCAGACAATATCCCTTAATATCCCTTAGCTTTTGGTCAGCCTTGAAGTGGTCAGGCAGATGGAGTAGGTGGTGTTGCAGGTTCCTTCCAACTGGAACTATTCTACAGTTTTCAATTCTGGATCTTAAAATTTTCAAAACCAAAGACAACCATCTCCTGATAACCTACATTTAAAAAGGGTTTTGTTATGCACTAAAGGGGTAGGACTTGACCCATTTTTATGAAGCAGAGAATATTACAGATCCTTTTTCACCCAATAAAAACAGCAAGAGCTGAATGTTACCTTTTCACCTCATTTTCCCAAACATGCTGCAATGCTGGGTCTGCCAAACTTGTCTCTTGTATTGTTCCCAGTGCAGCCAGCCCCAGAAGATGGACACAAACTTCAACATATTGGCACTGGTCTGCCAGAGGAGTGGGGGACTGTGAGGCAAACTTCCCTTTACTCTCTCAGCTAATTCTACTTAGTCATGTTGCAAAGGATGTGAATCAATTGTAAGCAGAAAAGGTCCATACACTTTGAAAAACATCCAGGTGATATCCACTACTTATGTCCCACGCTCTTTAAAACACAGACTTGAATAAAATACCACTATTTCAGGCAAGCTATGCCTGACCAGAACAAGCTCCATTTTGGCCACCTGTTCCTGTCCTTGATGATTATCAACAGTAAGCACCTAAGTACAAAAATTGAGCAAATATATAAAAATAAATTTCTTTAATATTCTCACAGCCCTTAACTTCAGAAGGAAATTCTGGTTCTGTCCAGTGAGAAGAGCGTATCCCAATCCCTTCTTAAAAACAAAACCAACCAAACAAAAAACCAAACCAGGGGAGACTGAATTGTACTGTCCAGAATTAATAACTGTGTTGCTGAGGTAACAAAAGTAATGGTCAATGTACCCTCTAAATTGTACAGTCTCTAACCATTTTTACCATCAGTCACACAGCTTCTGGATCTCATGTCTAAAATAAAATAAAATATCTCATGTTTAAAATAAAAAATAAAATCAGGAACCCAACAGAATTGCATAACCATTGTAAAAACTGTTTTATTTATTATTTCTCTAATTCAGTGGAAGAAAATACACTTTTGCTATACTAAGTTATACTTATACAGTGCATCTGACTAAAACTAAAAATCTGTTTAAGGCATCAAAATATGGGGTTTTTTTCCCTGAAAGACTACACCATAGATAGAAAACACTCTGCAATTAGGAATAGATTAGGTATTTAATTATTTGGTGCAACCTTAAAAGTGAACACTCTCCGGGCAGAGAGATGATTTCCCCCTAATAGCAAGTCACATGCATCTTAGGAACTTGACTTTTGTACTAAGGTTGCACAAGTAATTATCATAATTCTTAACAAGGCTACCACTTCTTGTGTATAAATAAAATATTGAGACTCGATACACATAACCTTATTTGGGCATATGTCAAAGTTCCTGATGGCAGCTGGCTGATTACTGTATGATTTTAGATACTACAGCACCATTTTTTAATTTTGTCACTTGTCTGCTGTGCCAAAATCACTCCAGGAGGAGAATGTGCAGTATGTAATGAGTGGCAAGAATGTGAATAAAGTGCATGTCACAGAGCAGACTAGGTCAGCCTTTGGACTACATGTTTCCTGAATTTAATTGCTCTGCAACAAGGTTTCATTGCTTTCCTCCCACAACATCTAAATGCAGTCACCTGTGACAAAGAATGAGTTCACTCCCACAGAAAAAGAAAGAAAAGGGAGGAAATAAAATTAATGTTGCCGTATACACAAGACACTTGTACACTGTCATGAAATCGAGGTAATGAAAATGCAAAAAGCCTGTCATTGTCCCTGCCTTGCACTTTAAATATTCCACAGTGTGCTTTTACACTTCTTCACCTGACTCACAGCCTACCAGGAGTTAAGGAACTACATGAGAACATCAACACTTAGTAATTTCTAAAGTCTCGTCTCTGCCTTCATAGCTGAAAAAACACTTCAATATTCACAGGAGAATAGTTTAAGAAGCCAGTCAGAATGCTTATTACCCTTTAACCCACACAGCAGATTTCCTCTCTGCATATTTCTTTCATGGCACTACCACTCCTGAAGGGGCAAAAGAGAGTCTGTGAACCTGGGGAGGCCAGAACACTTTTGGGATTTGTGCTTACCCAAGGTACTTATAATTTTGCTCTTGGAAGAGACTGCATGGCAGGGCTCATCTTCATAGAGAGAAGTCTATGTGTTCAGGCCAATTGAAAGTGAAGATATTTCTGAAAGGACAAAGTTATAATTCCTTCAGAGATGAGTGAATATTTCCATCTCTGCTTAAGAAAGCGTCAATTACGGGCAACGACACTGTCTCCTGAGAATGTTTTGATAATGCAGAAACATCAGAACATGCCACAACACACTCCTGTAACAATATTTAAACATACACCTTGAGAGTAGTTTGTTCTGTTCACTCCAGGCTCTAGCCTGAAGATCCCTCTTTTTCTCCAAGGACTGCATGTTTAATCGAAATTGCAGCAAAACTTACAGGAGGAAAATGTGACCCAAGGACTCAGTCTTAAGTATGACACTGGCTCTGATCAATCACTAGATCTGAAGAAGAAAGAATCCCCAGGGCAATGACTCTCCAGATACCATTAATTGCTTGCTGGAAGAGAAGATAGGCACCAAAATGTCTCCAATTGAGGTGGTGACAAACAAGCAGAGCAAAAACATGCATATGAGAAAATCCTCCATATTAAGATAATTTGAAGTGCTTTTTTTTTTCTGGTTTGACACGCTTCACTCTGAAAATAATGGACCCCTGTAAGCCCTAATTTATACAGAATCTGCACTGCCTATACAATGCTTATCACAAAAAACCCCAAAACCCACATATTTCAAAAGAGTATTTCTAGCATGAAAGTACCTATAACAAATGTCCAATGATTTGTGGTGATGGTATCCCCTTTCCACATTTACTAATTCTCTGGACTCTTGTTCTAATTCAGGTGCTTGATACTTAGGCAAACAAAAGCAGTGTTGCCCTGCATTTTTTTCACTTGGTTATTAATGAGCCGAACCAGAAAAGCCATAGGAATCTATCAACAATAAATAATTTGATAATCAAAGAGTTAGACCATCTCAGGTACTCAGGTAGCAATGGAAAAGACTTCAGGGATTGTGATTAGACTGACTAGAATACATTCTTATATAGAATTCAGAATTGCCCTTAGACTTGCCCCATTTTTATATCTTAAAAAGAAATAACTTTTTGTTTTTAAAAAAGTCTCTGGTTATTAGTAAGATAGAAGAGAAGCCAACCAAGGGCTTATGGGTTGGGATTTAAGGAAGGACAGGAAAGAGTGGGAGGACTGCTGCAGGCTGCCTGCACATGGAGACTGAGCAGGTGATGTTGCTGTTGCAGATAGGAACAGCCTCACACCCACAATCCCTGGTCTTCATGAGGGACTTCAGCCACCTCAACATTTACTGGAAGGACAACACAGCAGGACACAAGCAATCCAGTAAAGAAATTCTTTACTGGGATGGTGGTGAGGCTATGGAGGCTCAGACAAGTGGTGGATGACCCAGCTGTGCCAAAGGTAACAGGGCTGGAACTAGATAACCTTTAAGGTCCCTTCCAACCCAAGCCTTTCTATGATTCTATGACACATTAAAAGGTCATTTGTGGGTATAGCTGCTGTGGAACAACAACAGTAACAACAGAACTTGATGCTTATGAGAAAGAGAGCACAGTATCAGCAAGTTAACAGGTCAATACCGACATATTCTTGCTAGAAATACTGTTTTTGAAAAAAATTGTTCATTTTCTTTTCCATTGGTCATCATCACCTTATTATCATAGAAGAAAAGCAGATGGCAATGCCCCTCTAGATATCACTTGTGATCCTGATGAAAAAGACTTAAAATAGCAGAAGAGAAATCAACACTAGGAATTGTATGGGCTAAAAGCAAACTTCTAGTACTGTATACTACTCTTCACTAGACTTAGAAGAGCTAATTTCCATTGTCAAGTGTTTTTAATGTCATCCATTATCATTTTGGGATAGGAAAACTACAGCTAGCACTACATGAGAACATAAATTAAAAAATATTTTATTTTCTAACTAAAACAATAAGAATAGTTCTTCCATTGCTGCAATACCCCAAAGTCAATGAAAGAGAATAGGTTCCAAAAGCTGAGATACAGCTGGAGCAAACTTCTCATTTTAAGTTCTAACTTCCACTGAGGTTGACTTCCTTCTGAGAAATTCAGTTCTACCCATATTTTCCTATTGAGCTCTGTCTTGAAAATGTTCAACAGATTATTGTGCATAAAAATAACTTCAGATCATCTCCTAACCAGCTTCTCAAAATTTATTCATCAAGTATTTAGTCATTTACTTAATATTTTGCCGTGATAAAAGTGAACTTTTTCATTAGATTCCATTATGGTTTTTTATACTTACTGCACCTACAAAACCCACTAAAATGAGCTTAATTCTCCTTACTATAAAACTGAGCTGTCTGCTAAACCTATTTCAGAGATAATAATTCCCTAGATTTATAGTGAGTCTGTTCTAAATCGATCTAATTTGAGTGTCTTGAGAATAAAGGTTGCAAGACCTCTTATGATTAAAGAACTAATTTTAGCAATTTATGAGGAGAGTCTTTTTGTCAAATAAACTCCTTTGGAGCTGCAGTTGTTTATTGGTTTGTATCAGCTCTATAACTTGGGAAAGGGGATAGTACAGTATCAGTTAGTTATCCTTACATTTGCCTTTGGAAATTATTAGAACCACTACAACTTTTTTTGTGATATTCTAAATATTCCTAATAAGTGTAGAAAAAAAAGCCTCTATTTCATAACAATAGTATATAGTACATAGGAAGAGTAGATGGTAAATGGGAGTGAAAAATTACTTGTTGCTTTATAAGAAAGAGATCTCCAAATTACATAAGGACTGCTACAGGTCAGTTCTTTTCTTCACTTTTGGAAAGACAACAGCTCTTTTTTTATTGCTGCTGTAGAGTGACAGCTAAACAGACGATGGCATGTGCCTATGGTAAGATTGAGGAGTTGCTTGGCAGGGAGTGGATCAGGAAACAGAATGATACTACAAAGTGATAGCACTCGGGGTGAATTATCTTCCCGGGATTGCTGTGCTGCCTCACTTTGTCAGGGTCTTAATTCTGCAAGGTGCTGAAGATTTCAGGGACTGATTCAGCAACATACTGAGACATCAAATATGTCTTTAAATGTATCTACAAAAAATACCCAAGTGTAATATTATACAAATCTTTAAACCAGTTTAATCACCAGGAAGTGTCAACAAAAGTCATATTGTTGCACATAACCTCAGTACAGAAAGGCACCAGACTGTAAGATTATACAACCTGCACAAATATTCAAAAATACACTCTGCAGGACAAATTATTCTGAACTATTTTCCACCCTGTGTCTGAAAATACCACCACAATGAGATCAAGTATTCTTATACTATACTTCACTTTCCACTACAAGCAAGACACGGGGTAACAACGTCAACTAGTCAGCAAAAAACTGAAACAAAGCAAAACAAACCCTTGAAGTGCACAAACCAAGACTTTGCCTTGTCTTGATGCTTAGATCCTTACTCTACAACCACAGACATATTGCAGTGTAAGGATGCCTGCAGGCATGTTAACCATGCCCCAGGGCCCTTCAGGATCACTAATCATTAAAATTCAACAGACTGCATCAACAGCCACACAACAGAGAAAGAAGGCACCAAATGCAGATGCCCTGAATGCTGACCATACAAAGTGCAGATGATCTACACAAACTCAGAAAAGGCAAAGCAGTTGTGGGGTTTGTGTGAACAGCCACATAACAAGGCTACT